>NW_006290541.1:1666588-1678913 GCF_000327345.1 Myotis davidii
TCGTCTTCCTATAAACCATATTTTTTTACCATATTTTCTTAGTATACTCGTCGACGACTGAAAAAGAACATTTTGTGAAAACGAGTATACATGTTTCTGCCGGGGAAGGGGTTAATCCTCACCTGAGGATATTTTTCCATTGATTTTTAGGGATAGTGGAAGAGAGAGGGAAAGACAGAGAGAGACATTGATGCGAGATAACACATTGATTGACTGCCTCCTGCACAAGCCCTGACGAGGGCTCGGGCCTGGGAGGAACCTGCAACCAAGATATGTGCCCCTGACCAGAATCAGACCCGGGGCTCTTTGGTACATAGGTCGACACTCTCTCCACTGAGCCAAACCAGCTAGGGCAATCTTCCTTTCTTAAGGCTTTCCGGTAACATCCAGAAACAGGCATGTCTCTCTCACACATGACCTTCCAGCCAAAGTCTTGGTTAATAAAACCATAATTGGAAACTGGTCTTACTGAATTCATGCAAAGAAAGGTATTTCCATGACTCACTCATTAAAAATTGCCAAATTTTGGAGGGATTCGGTAGGGAGAAAAATATATAATTCACCAAATTGCTTTATAAAAATAAGTCTCCTCATATTTGAAAAGCAAGCGGACAATTATTTTCCTTTTAACAAAGTGGAAAGGAACCAAATTCTAACTCTGTAGTAGCTTATTTTTAAGTTTTAAACTTATTCACTTAATTAAATGTGTTATTCAGAAGAGCACATGCTGGGCCTTCATTTTGAAGGGCTTTAAAGACTGGGTGTTTAGGGGAGGATCTCAATAGAATTCATTAGTTTTATGTTGATATGCCAAACTGAGGTTTAGTCTCAACTTCATTTGTTCTTGGATGAGGTGGGTAAATGGCATTAACTGCATTTCTGCTCTCTATCTCCCTGAGTAGGGTGATTTAAGCTGTTTACCTTATGGTTGGGGAGGAAAGTGTAAATGGTTTATTCTTAAGTATCCTTGGTTTAGGGAAGATAGAATTTACTAGACTACTGCAAACTGTTTGGCATCTAGATATTTTATTTTATTTTATTTTTTAAATATATTTTATTGATTTTCTACAGTGAGGAAGGGAGAGAGATAGAAAGTTAGAAACATCGATGAGAGAGAAACATCGATCAGCTGCCTCCTGCCCATCTCCTACGGGGGATGTGCGGGGGATGTGCTTGCAACCCAGGTACATGCCCTTGACCGGAATCGAACCTGGGACCTTTCAGTCCGCAGGCCGACGCTCTATCCACTGAGCCAAACCGGTTTCGGCAGGCATCTAGATATTTTAGATGGCTGCAAACTGCTGCTTAACTATGTCTCAGTTTCCCTGTTCCACTTGTCCTGGCTTACTGGCCTGTCTCACTTACATGATTTCCTTTTAACATTTCTCTTTACAAACCTTTTATAACTTTCACAAACCTTTTTACAATTTCCACAAACTGTTTTTCCCATTCAGAAATAACTGGCTTTAGAATAATTCACTTTTTTTTTCTTTCAAAATGCATTTCCATATCTCATGTCTTTTATTACCAAAACCATGCAATTTCTTTCCAATTAATTGAAATTCTTAACTCTTAGAAACCTTGATCTTTTTAAACAAATTTTTATTGATTTCAGAGAGGAAAGGAAAGGGAGAGAGAGAAACATCAATGATGAGAGAGAATCACCAATTGGCTGCTTTCCTGCATGTCCCCCACTGGGGATCAAGCCCGCAACCCGGGCATGTGCCCCCAACTGGAATCGAACCCAGGACCCCTCAGTCCATCGTCAGGTGCTCCATCCACTCAGGTAAACCAGCTAGGGCAGAAACCTTGATTTTTTAGTGGCCATTAAAAATAAGCAATTAGCTGAAACCGGTTTGGCTCAGTGGATGGAGCATCGGCCTGCAGACTGAAGGGTCCCAGGTTCGATTCCGGTCAAGGGCATATACCTGAGTTGCAGGCACATCCCCAGTGGGGGATGTGCAGGAGGCAGCTGATTGATGTTTCTCTCTCATCGATGTTTCAAGCTCTCTATCTCTCTCCCTTCCTCTCTGTAAAAAATCAATAAAATATATTTAAAAAAACTTAAAAAAAATAAGCAATTAGAATTACTTAAATTGGCAAATGCATTTTATAACTTCTAAAAACATGGCCTCCATTGGCAAACACATTCACTTTTTTTGTTGTTGTTAATCCTCATCTGAGGATATTTCTCCATTACTTTTTAGAGAGAGTGGAAGGAAGGGGAAAAGAGAGAGGGAGAAACACTGATGTGTAAGAGACACATCCATTGGTTGCCTTCTGCACAAGCGCTGACCAGGGCAGGGTTGAGCCTGCAACCAAGGTATGGACCCTTCACTGGAACCCAAGACGCTTCAGTCCGAAAGCCTACCCTCTATCCACTGAGCCAAACCGGCTAGGGCCACAGTCACACTTTTAAAAGGCATATTTCTGATAAAGTATAAACTAATTATTAATAGTTTCAAATATATTTCCTGGCTTTGTTTGTACTAAAAGGCCCAAAGTAGGTAAACTTAAGACTTGTCTACCAATCAATGTTTAACATTGGCAAATGTCTTTTTGTTTATTTCCTTTCAATAAGGATCACCTACCAGAAACTTGCATTTTAAAAGATGGCCTCACCCAACCAGGTGTGGCTCAGTGGTTGAGCTTTGACCTGTGAGCCAGGAAGTCATGGTTGGATTCCCAGTTGGGGCACATGGCTCAATCCCCAGTAGGGGGCATACAGGAGGGAGCCCATCAATGATTCTCTCTGATCATTGATGTTTCTATCTCTCTCTCCCTCTCTCTTCCTCTCTGAAATCAATAAAAAATATATTTTAAACAATGGCCTAGATAAGACTCTTTGACCAGTTGTTTTACATTTCAAAGGTCCTAAGACTTTGGTTTCATAAAGCCAATTATCTATAAGGATTTTGAGCTGAATAGGGGAGGTTTCGGGGAAGGTAAAAGGATTTAGTGGGCTTTGACATTCTGGAGTCACATGTCTGCGCCTGTAAAGACTATCTGTAAAACAAAGGCGATAGTGTTGCTGTTGGATGTGTTTGTGTTTTTTTGGTGGGGATTTTGGTGAGGGGGGAGGTCATTTTTTGGTGATATCTTAAGGATTGGCAAATGTTGACAAAAGACTAACAAATTTACTCACCCATTTTTGGATTGCTCCTTTCCACTTGGGTGTATTTTTCTTTCAGGCTCTGTAGCAATTACAGAGATCTAGTTTACAGGTAGCATAGAGCTGAGGTCATTGCTGAGAGTCATAACCATGTATGTATGGAAAAGACACATTGATCTAAAAAGGCCTCATTCTCCATTCACTTCCCTTGGAACAGCAAAACGGGTCTAATGGAGGATAATATTAAACTGAACGGTGCCATTACTGGCCAAACCTCCCCACTGCCCACTCTATAATGGGACCAGGCTATGTTGCAAAGAAGCTTAAGGGACCCAAAGGGGTATCTTGAGACACTGTAGACTGGTCCCCCATCTACAGAGAGACAGACAAATCCTGAGCCAAGAGTTACAGGCGTCCGTGCTGGTCTCTGGGCTGTCGTCCTGTGGTTGAGAACCACAGTGGGGCAGGTTCCCTTTTGCCAGGGAAATACCTGGGGTCTGGAGTAATACCCGTGCCCCGAGATGGCCAGTCACTGGGAGGATGGACTCACTCTGCTCAGACAAGTGGACTCCACTCCACAGGGATGTCCTACCACCTGGGTGCCTCCTGGGTGCAGAGTTTTACCCTGTGTGCTATGGACAGATGTACTAATGGTCACAGTGGTAGCTGGTCACTGTACTGATGGACTCGCTCAACTCAGACAGGTGGACTCCCCTCTACACAAAACCAATCCTAAGGGAGGAGTCCCTGCTTGTCTGCCTCCCAGACTTAGCCAGCCTCACTGGAGGTCCCCCTATCACATCTGTTCGTGCAAGGGGCACCTAGAAAACTTGTGCCACAGCTCTCGTCTATAGTAGTTGGGCTAGTCACCTGATGCCCTGCCTTTCATGTTCCCAAAAGCACTGTTCCTGTAAGAGGCCTAGGAGAGCAATGGCCCCTCGAAGGGAAGGGAGTTCCTGTTAAGTTATCCCTGAGGCTCTCATAGAGTTGGTTACAGGGACCAGAGAAGACTCCTGGTGACCTATCTATGTTATCGGGGGCCAGACAGAGATAGCACCTCAGGCCCTGGGGGCAAATCCTGTCGGCCTTCTCTAGGAAGATTAGAACAGCCGGGTGTCCCCTACTTTCGGAGCAGAATGAGTTCAGGCTCTCATTTATCCAATAAAAGGTCCTGTTCGGGCCCTCATAAGCAATTGCAATTGAAAAGTCAAAGCCCTGGCTGGGTAGCTCAGCTGGTTACAGCATTGTCCAGATATGCCAAGGTGTCGGGTTCGACTCCCAGTTGGGACACATACAAGAATTAACTATTGAGTGCATAAATAAGTGGAACAATAAATCAACGTTTCTCGCTCTCAAAATCAATAAATAAAATTTAAAAAAAACAGCCATCCTTTCTTTTTGTCTATTTTGAAGAAGTACTGTTGTTATTTGGCTCTGTTGACTAATGAGTTTGCCGACCACTGGCTAGGGCTAGGCTAGGCCCTAGCCGCTAGGGTCTTTCAACCCTTAACCCTTAGCTCCACCTTGAGGATTTAAAAAAAGCCCAAAGAAAGTCAGCCTGAATTTAACTCCAGACACAAAGAAAGGAAGAGAAAGGGGAGAAAGGAACATCCTTCCAGTCAAAAGGCAAGGATCTGTCTGTCTCTCTCTCCATTGGAACTCATAACCCGACAGGGAAAAGGTGTGGGGAAAGGCTTGGTGTGATTCTACAGTGTCCCTGGTGAATGGACATTGCCTTGCAGCCGGGAGGGTGCCTAGTGCAAACTTCCCCAGTCCCCATCACCCACTTATCCTGTCATGGGAGTCTTCTAGTGGCGAGTGCCCTAACGGCTTTTAAATGCTCCAGCCATACCCTCACAGTGCTGCAATCTGAAGAGAGAGAGAGAGAGAGAGACAACTGGAGAAGAGATGCAGGAAGGAAAGACCACAGTCTATGTCCTTCAAGCCACGGTGGTGAGGACTATTGGCTTATCAGTGATTGTTGGGGTCCAACCCCAGCAGGTCCAGGGGTCCCCAAAGGTGTGGATGGATCGGCGAAGAAGGAATGACACGGAGACAGTGTTCAGGTGATCAGCAGCCTAGCAAGGATCTCTAGCCAAGCTCTGTCTTTTATTGTCTTGTTACATCTGTATTTATACCAGTTGATTTTAATCCTGTCAATTTCTATTCCAAAGGTTAGGGCGTTTCTTATCTCCATTCCAGGGAGTAAAGATTATGTAGCTTAAGGGTGATTGTTCATAGTTAAAGTGATTTGCTACCTGCCTGGCACTTAGTTAAGGGGTTTTATTCCCCCCCTAACTTCAGGGAAAAATCCCTACCTGGGGAAACAACCTTTCTCAGAGAGGTGACCTTGGTTAAAACACATAGCGCCAAGAAGGTGAGCAAACATATTAAGAACAGTATGCCATATACGCCAGGTCCCTTGAAACATATGCTGTGCAGATGTTTCTTCCCTGCAGCGACTGTGTCAAGCAGCAAGGATGGACCGGCTTCCGGCAAGTAATGAAACAATCCAAATCTTGGCACCATTCTGTTGTAGGCGGAGGAACAGCACCAGGTGGGATCAGACTGAACCTGAGTTCAGCAACCTCAATACTTGAGTTCTGGCTAGGAAAGAATTCAGAGCCAAGACCCAAACTATAAGAGAACATTTATTGGGTAAATCACAGAGATATAAAAAGTATTTCCCAGAAGAAATGGGCTTAGTAAAGAAGTTATCGAGGTAAAGGAAGGGCCGGTGGGAGTGAAGGAGCTAATGGTAGTGTGGCTGGGTGAGGGTTTTATGGGTGGATATTTTAGGGGAGGTCAAGGGGAAGATCTCAATAGAATATCCAGCAGTTTTCCAGGTGTGTTCTTTCAGGGTTGTGGTCTCCACTGATTGATTGGTCTGCATTAGGGCAGGGGGTCCGTATTAATGCAGCTGGTACTGAGGTCAGCCTTGGCTGGTTTTGTTGCTCTTCTGGTCTGGAGTTGAAATACAATTTTCTTCTAGGGAGGAAAGGTCAGGGGGTCCAAACTGCATGACCAGCAGTATGCTAGGGGAGGAAAGGTCACCGGGGGGCAAGGTCCCACCCTACATTTTGTCCTTGGCTAGGCACCCAGGGCTTTTCACCCTGATGACCTTCTGACCTGGTCTGTTGTCATTGCTCTGCTCATGTCTGTCTACCTACCACACCAACACATTTGATGTACGGAATGACACTCAACCAACTGAGCGACACCTGCCAGGGCTTGTCTTCAGATCCTCCTATTCATTCAACAGGGGCCTGAGGGACCAGCTGAGACTTTGACGGGCTGAGTTGCACAAGTAGAAACTACGAAGCACCCACTTAACCCGATGTGGGCAGGACAGGAGCTGAGGCAGACCCAGCGCTCAGCTTGTCTGCCCGCATAGGGATGCCAGGCAGCAGCGTCTGGAGAAAGGAAACAGGACGGCCTGCTCCGACTACCTGACCTTATGTCATGAGATGCACATGACATCCCAAATATGGACTGTAATTTTCCCCTCTCTGCTGAGGTTCTCTACAAAGAGAGGGCAGTTTTCAAATTGAGTAAGCACAAGAATCCCCGAGGAATGTTAACAATGCGGATTCCTCAGTCCCACCTTGGGTCAGGCTGGGCTGGGACTTGGACATCTACAGTTTCCACCAGCCTTCCTCAGACACCCTCCCCACGCCCCATGCCCCAGTTCTGCCCGCTCCCTACTGGGGACCAAGCCCACAACCCAGGCGTATGCCCTGACTGGGAATTGAACTGTGACTGCCTGGTTCATGGGTTGATGCTCAACCATTGAGCCACACCGGCCAGGCTGATAGAGCTGGTTTTTAGATCACTCTTTGGGAAACCCTAAGAATACAAAATTCACACTGGGTGTGAATTTTTTCTCTCTCTTTATTCATGTTCAGATAGACTTAACTGGGTCTAGAAAATGTCTGAGCTCTTTATTTCCTGTCATTCCTCTTGAGGTAGTAGTAAAAGCCAGAGCAAACATTCAGGACCTACAAGGCAAATTTGCATGACATTGCATCCACATTTGCATTTGTACCTTCACAACACATCCAGGAGACAGTGCTACAATTACCTTCTTTATTTTTCAGAGGAGGAGACAAATAACCTGTCCAAAGTCACCGATCTAGTAAGATGGCAGAGCTAGTATTTGAACTCAAGGCTGTCTGAGTGCTTAGCTGCCATGCCATGCCGCCTTCCTACACCAGAGACCTAAACAGGTGGCAGGTAACACACCAGATGAACAGCAAGTGCAGGCACCCCTGCGGAGATGTTTCCCAGGGTATATATTTGGCACTGAGACCTCATTTGTCTTTTCCTCTAGCCATAATAGAGACCTCTATCAGACACCCCTTCAACTCCTAGGATGCTGTTGACCATAGGTGGAGGTCAAAATGGATAGGAATTTCAGACAGATAGACCTGGTTGGCCTGAGTGGGGAGATAAGGTGGGAAGCAGTGGTCCCTTCTCTCCTCTGCAAAGGTCAGCGGTGTCTCGGGGAGATCATACCTATTTCTGTCTCCTGCAATTTGTGATGGCCCCATGCATTCTGTATGGCAGGGTGGCTCATGGCAGTCAGCACCACCTGTTCTCTCTCTGAAACGGACAGAAATGAGATCTGATGTATGGCTGCTTCTGTTACTGACTTCCTAAGAAGGGTCCTGTGCTGGGCAGGATCATGACTCCTCAAAAGAGTCCACATCCTAATCCCTGGAAACTGTGAATATACTATTTTACATGGCAAGGGGGGAATTTAGGTTGCTAATCAGCAATGAGGGTTTAGTATCCTAGAATATCCAGGTGACACCAAGGTAACCACAAAGCTTCGCTATTTTACATAGCAAGGGGGGAATTTAGGTTGCTAATTAGCTGACCTTAAATGAGGGTTTGGTATCCTAGAAAATCCAGGTGACACCAAGGTAACCACAAAGCTTCTTAAAGGAAGCAGAAGAATCAAAATCAGGGATAGGAAATGGTGAGTAATATTCGGGCTGACACGCTGGCTTTTAAGATGGAAGGGGGCCATGAGCCAAGGAATGTGTGCAGCCTCTTAGAGAAGCTGGGAAAAGCATGAAAACAGATTCTCCTCTAGAGCCTCAAGAAAGACACACAGCCCTGACGACAATTGCTATTGGCTTGCTGAGACAACCCCCCATCAGAATTCTGACCACCGGAGCTGTGAAATAATGCATTTGTGCTGTTGAGGCCACTAAGTTTTTGGTAACTTGTTATAGCAGCCATAGGACACTAATACTGGCGAAGAGTACTGACACTGGGCATGATGCTCTGGAGCCCTGCTTAACCATCCATGGCCACCCTATATCTACCACACCACAGAGAGAGAGTGAGAGAAACACACTGTGGCCAGAATTGAGCTTTGGAGCTGGGCAGTCCTTGGCATGGTCCAGGAGCAGAGGAAATTGAGCTGGAGAGAGAAAGAATGAATCCAACCTGAGGAGTGAAACAGAGCCAAGAGGCTCTTGAAATGCAAATCAAGTCTGCGTTCCTGATGGCTTTCCAATTCTGGACTCTCCTGAGGTCCTGCCAGCAGCTCCCTATCTTTATAGTAAGCCCTCCCCTTTGCTTAAGGGAGTTGTGCTCCTGCTCCAGCAGACTCCTACCAACCCAGGGAGCATTTGGATACAGCTATCAATCCCTTGGATTGACTTCTGCTGAAAATCCAGGGGAGTTAAGATTCAGATTATACCCAGTTCATGGTGCCAGTGTCCTTGGAGGTTGTGATGAAAATGATGTTTGATTCTCTGTGATTGGTGGATGAGAAATTACTCACCTCCACTCATCCACTCATCTGAACCGTAGCTATTCTAGGAAAGGCAGCTGATCAATGATTCTCTCTCATCATTGATGTTTCTATCTCTCCCTCCCTCTCCCTTCCTCTCTGATATCTATCTGTCTATCTATCTATCTATCTAATTTCTGTGACAAGCCTTAGAAAAGTCAACTAGACAATCTGACTCCAGGCCTTTCCTGTTTTTCTAGGTCACAAGGCCCGGGATGATGAATTCATAGCCAGCATCATGGTAAACGTGGTGCTTTCTCCCTTCCCTGTGAAACACCCTGGCATGTGTGGTAAGATCATTTTATATTAGGTCTGTGATTTCATAATACTGGTTGATCTACTATGCAAATACAGGGTAACCTTGTGTAAATGGAAATGTCTCCTCTCTGGGTCACAGTGCCCTCAGTGATAACATGATGGGGATGGAGTAAAGGGTTGCAGTCCTTGTATAACATACTATATAATTAACTATTGTATATTTCCACCTCTCCAAGTTCCTCTGGGAGAACATCATGTGGTCCTGGGCTATCTCTTCCTTTCTTTTGTCCCTTATAGCTTAGGTTGGTCAGAGTAGTTCATCCCCCCAGGCCATTGGATTGGCTCAAGAGATAGGCATGCGGTCCACACTTAGCCAATCAGAATCTTCTCTAGGACGTTGGGAGGCAAAAGTTTTTCTGATGGGGCTGCTTAACTGGGAGGAAGGGGGGTGGGGAGGGGAATCTAAAAGCGCCAGAGGTCATTGTTTCTGCTACTTGGAGAGACTATCCATGCAAATAAAGCCAGGCAGCAACTCACAGAACAGAGAAAGGAAGAGAGCAAGGAAAGAGAGACAGAAAGCTCTTACCTTTGAAGTTCCCGTGACTCGCCCATTACCTAGCTTCTAGCTAAACTCTTTGGGTTTGGGTTTGCACTTAAATGAGAAAAACTCACCCTAGCTGGGTTGCTAAGTGATTAGAGCGTCCACCTGTGGACTGAAGGGTCCCAGATTAGATTCCGGTCATGGGCTCGTACCTCTGTTGTAGGCTCCATCTCCTGGTGAGCGTGGAGGCAACTAATCAATGTGTCTCTTACATCCATATTTCTCTTTCTCTGTCTCTCCCCCTCCTTTCCACTCTCTCTAAAATTCTATGGAAAAAAATATCCTCAGGTGAGGATGAACAACAACAAAAAGAAGAAAAAGAAAAATATAAGAAAGTCGCATTTTGTGGGGCCTCCAGTTTCTGTGATTTGGAGAGGCCCTTCTCAAGTAAAAAAAGTTTAATTAGAGTGATGAAATTAGTAGGAAACAAACAGCAGGCCAGATTTTCCCAAGAGATACAGTTTGCTGACTCCTGATCTAATGCATCAAAGGAGTATATACGACTTATAACACACCATCTAAAACAAAAAAAAATTATTAGGTCCCCTCCCAGGGCTTAGGAAGGAATAAGGTAGGGCCCCCAACTCAGGCTGCATGACCCTCACCTTTAAGGCACCTCTGTTTGCACCCAGTTAGGATGAGTGGTTTTATTTGTTTGCATCTATTATTTTTTTCTCTGGATATTACATCAGATTAAGATTGATCTCTGAGTTTGTCTACAGGGTACCTGATAGATAGCAAATTATTAAGAATATTTAGCCCTAACCGGTTTGGCTCAGTGGATAGTGTCAGCCTGCGGACTCAAGGGTCCCAGGTTCAATTCTGATCAAGGGCATGTACCTTGGTTGCGGGTACATGCCCGCAGTGGGGAGTGTGCAGGAGGCGGCTGATCGATGTATTTCTCTCATTGATGTTTCTCTCTCATTGATGTTTCTAACTCTCTATCCCTCTCCCTTCCTCTCTGTAAAAAATCAATAAAATATATTACAAAAAAAATCAAAATTTATACTCTTTCTTTTTTAACTGTAACCGCCCCCCCCCCAAAAAAAATCAAAACAAAACAGAAAAATAAAACCCCAGATTCCACCAGTACTCTCTGTTCTCTCCTTTGGAAATTAATTAAGCAGCTCTGTGCACTCAATTCAGCTCCCACTAACAACATAGACAAGCTTAATAACAGGTGTGAGGCACTGTGCTTCATATTTTAAAGACACTTTCTTATTTAATCTTCTTGATAATACTGGAAGGCAGTCTATGGGGAAGGGGGGCAGGCACTATTGATTGCCTGCTCAGCATCCAGTCTACATTTTCTTGAAATTCAGAAATGCATGTAGCCCACCTGACTGAGGGTGGTTCAATCCCATCCTCAATTGTAGGGGTGGGCTCTGATTGGTCTAAACTTGGTAATACCATTCCCCTGCCTGTGATTGGCTCAGGAATTCAGGCCTAAGCCAATCAGCTTTAGGCATTCCACGGGTTTAAGCAACCTGTCCAAGGTCACATAGCTAACAAGGTTCTAACTCTAAATGCTCTTACTCACTATGCTAAATAGAGACTGAATGGGTTTTCAGTCTGTGGGTGGGTATGAGACTTAACTTGAACCACTTATACTGAAAGGAAGGAATTTTATTGCATGATGGAATGCGGGGGTGGGGGTGGGGTGAGGACTCTATTGTTCATTGGATATGAACAGTAAGGCATGTGGCCTCAATTACCATGAGAAGCCAGAGCATCTCGTACCCACAAGAGAAACTCAACCACATAGAGAGGTGGAAAGTTTCCAGGTCCTTGATGACCAGATTCAGCTTTTGGATTAGCCATTACAGAAGGCCACCCGACCTTTGGGCTCTTTGCTATGCGAGATGATACTTTTTCTTATGGTTAATATAACTTCTTGTCCCTTACAGCCCAAAACATCTGGCTGATGCATGTAGATATTTACCTTCATAGTAAGTGGCAGATATGGGTTTGTCTGGCTTCATACTAACTCATTAATCACACTACTATGAGGATTAACTTGAACATCCATGCCCTACCACCCCCATTTCTGCAATGCAACTTATGACAATACCAATAATAATAATACTTGTTAAATGTCTACTACCTGCAAGGTAGTTCTAGGGAACTCACCTGCATTCATTCTTGTAAATAGTTACTATTATCCCCATTTAACAGATGAGAAAACTGAGGCACAGAGGGTTTAAGCAACCTGTCCAAGGTCACATAGCTAACAAGGTTCTAACTCTAAATGCTCTTACTCACTATGCTAAATAGAGAAATGCACTTTAGTACCTACTTCCATTGGTCAAACTTTCACCTTAGATTTTTTTAAAAAAAAATATGTTTTTATTGATTTTTAGAGAGAATGGAAGGGAGAGGGACCGATGGATAGAAACACCAATTATGAGCCTGGCTGGTGTGGCTCAGTGGTTGAGCGTCAACCCAGGAATCAAGAGGTCGCCGGTTCAATTCCCAGTCACGGCACATGCCCGGGTTGTGGGATCAATCCCGGGTGGGGGCAGTATAGGAGGCAGCCAATTGATGACTT
>NW_006290541.1:1678963-1685925 GCF_000327345.1 Myotis davidii
TAAATGCTCTTACTCACTATGCTAAATAGAGAAATGCACTTTAGTACCTACTTCCATTGGTCAAACTTTCACCTTAGATTTTTTTAAAAAAATATGTTTTTATTGATTTTTAGAGAGAATGGAAGGGAGAGGGAGCGATGGATAGAAACACCAATTATGAGCCTGGCTGGTGTGGCTCAGTGGTTGAGCGTCAACCCAGGAATCAAGAGGTCCCCGGTTCAATTCCCAGTCACGGCACAGGCCCCGGCTGTGGGATCAATCCCAGGTGGGAGCAGTATAGGAGGCAGCCAATTGATGACTTCCTCTCTCATCAATGTTTCTATCTCTTTACCCCCTCCCTTCCTCTCTGAAAATCTAAAAAAGAGAGAAAGAAAGAAAGGAAGATCAATGATAAGAGAGAATTATTGATTGGCTGCCTCCTACATGTCCCCCACTAGGGATTGAGCCTGCAACCTGGGCATGTGCCTTGACGGGGAATCGAACCATGACCTCCTGGTTCATAGGTCGATGCTCAACCACTGAGCCACACCGACTGGGCCCGTCCTTTAAACTTAAGCTCTGAGAGGGTGAAGACCTGACAGTCTTTTTCATTCTGTATCCCACTACCTGATACATTTCCTGGCACAGACTAGGCACCTAGTAAATGTTTGTTGAATTAGTCAATATTTGGTAAAGCCAAATCATTTCTAGCAGATACATCATATAGGTAATGAATGAGGTTTATCTCACTTTGCCCAACACAAACGCAGGGTATTAAAATAAAATAAAAAGAGTTATCCAAATGATTACTGGCTGGGTGGTGGGCTGGCAGCACCTCTAACTTCCCTTTAACACTAAGCCACAGTGTGCCTCAGGTGGACAGTCTCCAGAAAGAATGAATCCTACCTTTGCATGGCTAGGGCCCTTTACCAATCTTAGAAACCTCTTGGGATGTTCCTAGAATTATTATGGCAACCCACTGGGACTCCAAGCACTACTGCCAAATTCATCTCCCTAAGTGCCACTCAGCTCCTTTCCAAAATCATCCCAGTGTTGTCATCTTGTGATAAAATCCAACTCCCATGACTGTCATTGGAGGATTTCACTCTTTTTTTTTTAAAATATATTTTATTGATTTTTTACAGAGAGGAAGGGAGAGAGATAGAGAGCTGGAAACATCGATGAGAGAGAAACATTGACCAGCTGCCTCTTGCACACCTCCCACTGGGGATGTGCCCGCAACCCAGGTACATGCCCTTGACCGGAATCGAACCTGGGACCCCTCAGTCCGCAGGCCGACGCTCCATCCACTGAGCCAAACCGGTTTCGGCGAGGATTCACTCTTTTCTGATTAGCATCACCTCTCTTAGCATATGGAGCATTTGGCCATGGCATTCTAGACTCAAATCCTGCCTCCTGTTACTAGTTTTGTGATAATGGGAAAATCACTAAACTCCCGGTGGCTTCCATTTTTTCATCTGTAGAATGGGGTTAATAATACCTATTTCTTTTATAAAATAATTCTTTATTGTTGAAACTACTACATGTAACAATACCCATTTCATGAGGATGTAGAGAGGTCTTCATCTGTAGAATGGGGTTAGTAATACCCATTTCTTTTCTTTCTTTTTTAAATAATTCTTTATTGTTGAAACTACTACATATAACAATACCCATTTCATGAGGATGTAGAGAGGATAAGACAATGATTGTCTTTTTAAATTATTCTTACCCTCACCTGAGGATATTTTTCCATTGATTTTTAGAGTGGAAGGGAGGGAAGAGGGGATGGGGGTTGGGGTAGAAACATTGTTGTGAGAGAGACACACTGATTGGTTGCCTCCTGCCTGTGGCCCCAGCCAGGGTGCAGGGGATTGAACCAGTAACCAAGGTACGTGCCCTTGACTGGGAAGCGAACCTTCGACCCTTCGGTCTGCAGGCCAACACTCTAACCACTGAACCAAACCAGCCAGGGTGAGACAATGATTGTCTAGCACAAAGCAGGGTGTGTGCACTCACCACTGCTGCTCCATGTTGTGACATTGGCTGTATTTATCCTCTCATCTAGCTAGGCTGGTCTGATGACCACACCCTGAGAAGGAGTGGCCCATTCTTGCCAATATTAGCAACAACGAGGAGGAGGATAAAACACCTCACATTTATTGAGGCGTATTCTGTACCAGGCACCATCAGGGCCATGCTGTCTTTCATGGGCCCTTCCTCCAAAATAAAATATCATATTTTATGACTGTATTAGTACAAAGACAATTCCATTTTTTTCTTCTGATGGTAAAACAAATTAAAATAATTTTGGGGCCCCCAAAAGTATCAGGGCACCTAGGCCCCATGCCTGTTGTGTCTAATGGAGAATTTGGCCCTGGGATTTAATTATCCTAAACACAGTCTCATTTAATTGTCCCATGGAGCAGGGACAGGATGGAGCACCTTTTATGTCTAGGATTCATTACTAAAGATTTGGTATAATTTCAAATTTATGTAATTTGCCAGCAAGCTGGACCCAAATTGGCAAATGTTTCCATTTCCCACAGACATACGTGTAGGAGGAGCCACCAAATCCTATTCAGTACCCTGAGCCTCACATTCCTCAGACCTTAGTGACTTTGGAAATTGAATGATTTCTGAAGCATTTACATTTCAGGGGGAAGGCATTTCAAATTATTTCAAATTGGGTGCACTGGGCAAGTCTCACTGGTATTTGGTCTATCGTGCTATTTCAGATTCACAATATTCAAACAGTACTATGTTGTTATATCCATTTAGAGTCGGGGCTGCAGAGATTACACAAGGTTGTCTGATTCCAGAGCTCAAGATCTCAGCCACACCATACCACCTTTGTAGCCATCTTCTCCCTGCCCTGGCAAGCGCTCTTTACTTCTCTCCACTCCTTCCTTGAGGCCTCCCTGGAACATCGCCTCCTCCAAGCTGCCCCGCCCTGATCACACACCCCACTCAGGTCTCCCTTCCTGACTCTGCTCCTATCCCAGTGTCCACCAATGGTTGATGGTCAATTGGTCATTGGCTCCTCTTCAGTGCGAACAGGAAGCCCCAATTTGGGGGGCGGTGATGAAACTTTATGCAGTACAAAACAGTTGGAATGTAACGCCACACGGCTGTGAAAAACAACACAGCGCGAGGCAGCACTTCTCGGGCCAGGCAGCTCTGCTCTGGTCTGCTCCTCGCTGGTCTGCACTGCTGTGCATTCCTCTGCTCCATGCTGGTCTGCTCCACACTGCGCTGGTCTGCTCCACTGAAGGGTCACAGGTTATATTGGGTGTTTCAGCTCAGCCAGGGAAACACAGTCTTTGGTCTTTGGTAGAAAGGGAAAGTGCCCAGTACTTACTACGATGACAGGATAAAACATGGCTTTGATGAAAAAATAAAAATAGTCCTCGCTAGTATTTCTCAGTGGTTAGAGCATCAGCCCATGGACTGAAGGGTCACAGGTTTCATTCCCTGTCAAGGGCATATACCTGGGTTGAAAGTTCTATCCCCAACCCCTGTCATGGTGGGTATGGAAGGCAACCAAACGATGTGTCTCTCTCACATCAATATACTGCCCGCCTCTCCCATTCCCTCCCTTCCATTCTCTCTAAAAATCAATGGGAAAATAGTAATAATAAGAGAAGTGTGCTCTCAGAGCCAGAGGGGAGCTGGCTTATATGGATAGAAATTCTCCCCCCTGGTCCCTGATTGGCCCATCCTCTGTTTTAGTGTTTTTTTTTTGTTTTTAATTTGAGCCCAGTTAGCTACCAGGAACACTTGTTAGGGTTCTCTTCCTTCTCAGGTCCATATTTCCCCCCTTCCGATCAGAACCTGTGGACAGACAGTGCTGGTGATCCATCGGGTCAGTTTGTCCCGTGTCGGTGCCAGAATGGCTTGGCCACCCGCTCTGGTTCCATCTAGTCCCTCGGTGGGACTCCTGGGGGAGGGAAGTAGCCAATGGAGCAACTAGAGCCATTTGTTTACAAGAGGTCTCTCAGGCACCCGCCAAACTCAAAATTCACAAGCTCTTATAAAAGCAGCCCAGACAAGTTAAAACAACAAAGGCACTGGGTTCGTAAGAGAAATCATGGATAATTAACAAAAGGTATTTGGCATCAGTAATAAAGGTTCCAACCACCACGAATTACACACATGAAGGGGATACAGTGGAATACTGGATTATTTCTTTATTTCTTTTTTCTTTTTTTGTTAATCCTCACCCAAGGATATTTTCCCATTGATATTTAGAGAGAGAGGAAGGGAAGGGGAGCAACAGAGAGAGAAAAACATCCACGTAAGAGAGATATGTTGATCTGCTTCCTCTTGCACATGCCTGACGGGGGTTGGGGATCGAACCTGTAACTGAGGTACCTGCCATTGACTGGAATCAAACTCACGACCCTTCAGTCTGCAGGCCACTGGTCTATCCACTGAGCAAACCAGCTAGGGCCTGATGGATTATTTCTATCCTTTATGCAATGATTACTCAAGTTTTTGTAGGAGGTTTTAAACATTTGGTTTTACAGAACACCACTAGCTTGACAATAAAGTATGTTAAACAAATTGTAATAACAATTTGCAACCCAGACCTTAAAATAGCTCTGAGCCCAGTTGGGATCCAAATGAAAATGTCAAAAAATTTAAGTCCTAACCAGCCATAAACACTAGAAGCAAAACTGGGATGCCCCTTAAGGGATCTGGCAAGGTTAAGGAGTTAGGATGTCTCAAACTCTACCTGGGAAGAAGTATTTTTCCAAGTACAGCAGGAGGTATTGGCTGTGGCACAAACTCCTCCTTGGCTACACGCACATAATCAAGGGTGACTGTTGTTGAGGACTATTTGTACTCAGAAGTCTAAAGATATTTGCTGAGTTCAAATTGCTAAAAACAAAAAAACAAGCAATTTGATTGATGGTTCTAGTTAGGTTTCACAGTATACTTAATTAAGCAGTTCCAAGGCCACCCCATGAAAATACAATTCTGAGAAAGCAATTACTCCCACCTTCTGAAAAACCTGCTAGCAAGTCACATCCCACAGAAAGGCCATGAGAGCTATCTTAAAATATATATATACTAGAGGCCCAGTGCATGAAATTCATGCCCTGGTTGGGGGGAGGGGGGTGTCCCTCAGCCAGGCCTGCATCCTCTCCAGTCCAGGAGCCCTTGGGGGATGTCCAACTGATGGCTGAGGCCTGCTCCCCAGCAATTGGACATCCTTAGCTCTGCCGTGGAGGCAGGAGAGGCTCCCACCACCAGCCATGAGCTTGGCTTCTGGCTGAGCAGCGTTCCCCCTGTGGGAGTGCACTGACCACCAGGGGGCAGCTCCTGCATTAAGCGTCTGCCCCCTGGTGGTCAGTGTGCATCATAGTGACCGGTTGTTCCCCCATTCAGTCAATTTGCATATTAGCCTTTTATTATATAGGATATATGAACTTATTTTTTGTTTCTTTTTAATACTTTTTAAAATATATTTTTTAATTGATTTAACAGAGAGGAAAAGAGAGAGAGAGTTAGAAACATCTATCAGCTGCCTCCTGCATGCCCCCTATTGGGTATCGAGCCCTCAACCAAGGCACATGCCCTTGACCAGAATCATACTTGGGACCCTTCAGTCCAAGGGCTGATGCTCTATCTACTAAGCCAAACCGGTTAGGGCTTTTTAAATATTTTTTATTGATTTCAGAGAGGAAGGGAAAAGGAGAGAGAGATAGAAACATCAATGAGGAGAGAGAATTATTGGTGGGTGGTCTCCTGAATGTCCCCTACTGGAGATTGAGCCCCTAACCTGAGTATGTGCCTTGACTGGGAATCGAACTGTGACTTTCTGGTTCATAGATTGACACTCAACCACTGAGCCACGCTGGCTGGGCGAGAGCTATCTTCATAAACAGAGGGATCCTAATATAATCTGATCAGGCCTTCCTTTTCCTCCGATGAGAACTTGGAGGGATGGCTGTTATCATCCTGAGTATAGTAAAAGAAGACGTCAAGTGTCCCAGTCAGCCTCCAGCTATCTAGACAATCAAGTGTCCAAGGCTGATTTATGTACATGGAGACAAAATATAACCTGTGGAGGCACAAAGGTGCCTGGTAGAGTTTGTTCATGTCTATCCATAACAGGAAGGGAGTGAGAACATTTTCCAACAAGGGCTCAGTCTTGTTTAAACATCCCTCCAGAAATCTGGTATGTTTGAACCTCATGGGGTGAACATTCAGGTTCATGACAGTGTGGACTGTTTCTGCTCACAATGACCTTACAAAGGGTCATTCCAAAGCAGTCAGGTTTGACAGACACAACCATATTTCAGGCATTTAAGGCACAGGTGGTCATGTGATAAGAGGTGGCTAGCAACTAATTCAACTGTGGGAGATGGTTGGGTACCACCTGGGGAGAGTGAAACCAATGCATTGGGTGGGTTTAGGTAGACAGGAGAGAGTAGAAATTCCTTTTGCAATTTAACCTGATAAGTTTCAGAAGGAGGAGTTTTGGTGAAATTAATAGTAAAGTTAGCGCCAAAACCGGTTTGGCTCAGTGGATAGAGCGTCGGCCTGCAGACTGAAAGGTCCCAGGTTCGATTTCGGTCAAGGGCATGTACCTGGGTTGCGGGCACATCCCCAGTAGGAGATGTGCAAGAGGCAGCTGATCGATGTTTCTCTCTCATTGATGTTTCTAACTCTCTATCTCTCTCCTTTCCTCTCTGTAAAAAATCAATAAAATATATTTAAAAAAAAATAGTAAAGTTAGGGATAGTTGAGAAGTAGCTAACAGGAACAACTATGGGATCATGTTGGGGTCCTGCCCCAGCAGGTCCAGGGGTCCCCAAAGGTGTGGACAGAGTCAGCAAAGAAGGAATGACACGGAGACAGCGTTAGGTGATCAGCAGCCTAGCCAGGATCTCTAGCCAGGAACTCCAGCCAAGTTCTGTCTTTTATTGTCTTGTTACATCTGTATTTATACCAGTTGATTTTAATCCTATCAA
>NW_006290541.1:1686049-1696430 GCF_000327345.1 Myotis davidii
GGGAAAATCCCTACCTGGGGAAACAACCTTTCTCGGAGAGGTGACCTTGGTTAAAACACATAGCGCCAAGAAGGTGAGAAAACATATTAAGAACAGTATGCCGTATATGCCAGGTCCCTTGAAACATATGCTGTGCAGATGTTTTTTCCCTGCAGCGACTGTGTCAAGCAGCAAGGATGGACCGGCTTCTGGCAGGATCATCAGTTTTATCAGACTTAGAAACAGGCCCTGGATGGCTATCCAGTAGAGAGGTTCCAGGAGAAGGCTAAGGTTTGAAAGCATTGTATTACGCCCAAGGTTTCCCCTTTACAAGGGTTAAAACAGCAAAAATTAGGAAGTACTGTATAGTTGAGGGTTAAATGATGTGCAATAACTAGAACATCCAATTTAAAACATAGGTGACCAGCTTGTTGAGAGAGGATTAAGGTTGTTAAAATATCTAAGAAATAAATGTTATAGCAACTCTGAAATAAACGTAAGCATTGTACATAGCAGCAGCTGATGTTACTGGCCCAATCCCTGATCCTGAGAAAAGCCATGTGTTTTAAGTGTCATCTGCTTTCTGTGTGTGTGGTTTTCTGTTCTGGATAACTTTAATTTGAGGTTTCTTATAGGCTGTGGTGTTCAATCAGACAAATGAGGTGTAAGTTTGGGAGCCTTTTAAAATGAAAAACATAAATTCATGTATCAACATCTTTTTAACCTTGCAACTCAGGGGCTAGTTAAAGTACCTGGTATGGTCCCTTCCAGCCAGGCTGGAGTGAGTCCTTGTGGCCATGTGTTTTTTGATGGACCATGTGTCCAGGTTGCAGGCCATGATATTCATTGTCTCAATCTCCTGGGAGCATGCTGTGAAAGCTACTCTATGCGCTTGCATTAATTCCAAGAATCTCTGTAAGTTCTTCCCAATAAGTTAGAAGGTCTCCTTAATAAGGCTGGTTTGCACATTCCCTGATCTAGCCTCACAGGATAGGTCTTCTGGAACAACTTTAGAAGGAGACAATTGATATTTACTAGAAGGAGTAGCAATATCAAGGGAAAGGCCTTGAGTCAAGGCAGATGAAAAGATTGAATAAGTTTTACCAATTGAATTTTACTTATTTTGTCATTTTATTCTATAAAACCAGAGGATAGCCTGGTTGGTGTGGCTCAGTTGCTTGGAGGGTCATCTCCATCCCATACACCAAAATCGTGCAAGTTTGATTCCTGGTCAGGGAACGTACCCAGGTTGCGGATTTGATCCCCAGTCAGGGTGTTTACAGGAGGCAGCTGGTCGATGTTTTTTTCTCTCTCTCTCCCTCTCCATCTTCTCTTTCTAAAATTAATAAAAACATATCATTAGATGAGAATTAAAAAAGAAGAAGAAACAAACAAAAAACAGAGGACAAGTGCAATGGAAATGCTGCAATATCAGCCAAGTTTGGCACACCTGGTGTAGTATTTGTCTAGTAAAATGGGTTTCCCTCTCTGGATGGGACTCTGTAGGGACTTTCTAAGCAGGAAATATCCTTTCTAGAAGTATTTTGTTGCTGTTGTTGTTCTTGCTGTTAATTCTCACCCGAGGATATTTTTCCTTTGATTTTTTTAGGGAGAGTGAAAGAGAGGGAAAGACAGAAAGAAACATTGATGTGAGAGAGACACATTGATTGGTTGCCTCCTGCACCCACCCCAACCAGGGCCTGGGCTGGGGAGGAGCCTGTAACCAAGATTTGTGCCCTCGACCAGAATCAAACCCGGGACCCTTTAGTCCACAGACCGACGCCCATCCAGTAAGTCAAACCGGTTGGAAGTATTTTAGTAACTGCTATGGCTGTAGCCCTTTGACAAAGGAATGTTCTACCCAATGAGAGTACATATGGATCATCATTAATACAATTTTATGGCGGGGGGGCAATTGGATTGAAATCCACCTTTCAAACATCAAAGAGGCCTCATTCGTTTCTTTTTTTTAAAATTAAATTTATTGGGGTGACATTGGTCAACATGAACATACAGGTTTCTTTGTTACAAGATCTGTAAACTACACCATGTGCCCACCACCCCAAAGTCAAACCTCATTAGTTTCACTTCCTTCTTTTGTAAACACAGATTCCCTTATTTTAGTTATGCATTCAATCATTCAGTTAAAAAACAAAAACAAAAAAACACACTTCACAGCAATTATAGAAAGTTAAATAGTGAAAAGTGAAATTTAACTCTTTAAATATTAAAGTTTGATTTACCTAAGCAATCAAAGATCCGACGGTGCAAGGTATATCTTTACTTTCCCTTTATGATTTCCTAGTAAAGGAATACCAATAGTGTGGAAAAAACACTTTTGTCTCCTCAACAGAGAGAGAAACCCAAATTCCAATTCTGTATCAGCATACTTTGTTGATGTTTTAAAAAATATATTTTTATTGATTTCAGAGAGAAGGGAGAGGGAGAAAGAGATAGAAAAATCAATGATGAGCGAGAACCATTGATCGGCTGCCTTCTGCATGCCCCACACTGGGGATTGAGCCCACAACCCAAGGATGTGCCCTAACAGGGAATCAAACCATGACCTCCTGGTTCATAGGTTGATGCTCAGCCACTGAGCCACACTGGCCGGGCTCAGCATACTTTCTCAGATAAATCTGTTCCGATCTTAGTTTGACCACACGTAAGATTTCTTTTTCAAGATTCCTTTTCTATGAACCTCTGCAACATACACAAATTTTCTGCAGCTTTCACAAATTTTTCACCCTTTGTCCTATCTTTTTCCTTTTTATTGTAGAACAATCATTTACTTTAGGACAAAATTACTTTTTTTCCCTTCAATTAAAATGTATTTCAATTCCTCATAACTTCTTTTACCAAATGCACATCTTACTACCTACATGAATCATTTTCGGTCACCATAACATTCTAACCAGGCTCTTTCACAACGATCTGGATCCCAAACTGAGGCACCGTGTGTCCCCCTAACCTGGTCACATGAAACATCTTCTCCACCTTATACCCTGGTTTTCCATCTGGTCTGTTAGTTCCAAAGCTAGAAAGCAGAGAACAACTGTATGTCCTTAATGAAACCAACATCTTTAAGGAGCTTTTATTTGCTAAAGATTAATCATAGGCCGAAACCTGTTTGGCTCAGTGGATGGAGCGTCGGCCTGCGGACTGAAAGGTCCCAGGTTCGATTCCGGTCAAGGGCATGCACCTGGGTTGCGGGCACATCCCCAGTGGGGAGTGTGCAGGAGGCAGCTGATCGATGTTTCTCTCTCATCGATGTTTCTAACTCTCTATCTCTCTCCTTTCCTCTCTGTAAAAAATCAATAAAATATATTTAAAAACAAAAACAAAAAAACCCCAAAAAGATTAATCATAGATCATGCATACTTTTAAAGCAATTGCATTAGTTTTTGTTATTTCTCCAATTCGTGTGAGTGCTCATTTATTTTAAGACAATTGAATAGAGCCCTTTTATGATCTAAATTTGAATTTACAAGTTATGTTTTTATTGATGTTTAGAGCGAGAGGGAGGCAGAGCGATAGAGAGAGATAGAAACATCAATGAGAGAGGAACATCATCGATCGACTGCCTCCTACATGCCCCCTCCTGGGGATTGAGTCCGCAACCCGGGCATGTGCCCTGACGGAGAATTGAACCAGCGACCTCTTGGTTCCTGGGTTGACGCTCAAACTTTGAGCCACACTGGCCAGGCTACAAGTCAATTCTTGGCAATAGCATCTAGCAGTACAAACATACCTTATCCATAACATGCATACATAGACACACATCAACACACAGACGGCACAACAATATCAAATTCAAAAGAAAAATTTGGATCCAAAAGAAAAGAGAATGGCCCGGTAAGGCCTAAAAAAGGGCCAGATTTTCCTGGGGGGAGACTGAAAAATGGCTTCACAGGTGAGGCCTGAGCGTCAGATGGCTGCTGTGCCTCTGGAGACAAAGATGGGGGAGGGGGAAAAGGTAGAGGGGAGGCAGGGGGGAGGCAAGGGTGTGGGGCTAGAAAGTGAGGGATCTCCAGGAATTGTGTTAGTAAACCTAGTTTTCGAGTTGCTAGCACAAGGGTAGGAAAAGTTTTTAATGATCTCCCTTTTGTTCCAGTTTCACAAGCAGAGAGTTGCAAACAAGATTACCCCGGGTTCCTTTTTAATACATCAAGAATTTACCTAATTTAGAATTATTTTTCCTGAGGGAGGCAATAGAGCCTCTTGATTTCTTTTAGAGCTATCAAGGTACCAGGTGTTTTGTTGTTGTTTTTAAAGCTCCTCATTGTCTCTGGGAGGAACAGTATGCTCTTTGTTTTCACTGAGCGTGCAAATAAACCAGCATTGGGTTTGCAGAGGAATCTCATCTTGGCCAACAAAGCTTGAGATCACCTCATAAGACTTTAGTCCAGAGGCCTAGGCAATTGCAATTCTCTGGACTACATTTTTGGTGCATGCAATTAGCCAAAGTCCCAAATGGTAGCTGATTAGCATGTGAAACTCAGAGAATGAGTTATCCACTATGCACACCTCCTTATGGGGAGTCTCCATCCACCTCGCCCCCTCCCTCCATACCCCACCCCCACCCCAGTGCCTGTTAGTGTGAGCATTCTCACAAACTGGGTAAAGCCTAGTTCCAACCTGGAGGATACCTCCCTGGGTATCAAATGCAATGGAGGGAAGCCCTCCCAGGGGGATACCCTCCTGGTGCCAACCATGACTAAGGGATACTTTTCCTAGGTACCACACCTGAATCCTATGGAGGGGCCCTCGGTTCAAAACATATGAACCGAGATCACTGGATATGGGTCCCCTACCTAAATCCAATAAAGTCGTTGAGACCTCAACGGCAAGTGGGAGGTCTTGGATCTGAGAGGACTTACCCAAGGTCCTCAGGTGCCACTGGGAAGACCACTCAGCACAAGGGGCTGGTGCAGGTGCCAGACCAGCTGGTTTCAGGATGGTGTTAGGAGATGGAATCATTGCTTTAGTGCCCCACATTAGGCACCATGGAATGTTAAATGTGGTTGTTGACTTCAACTCAACGCCATCAGAAATTCCCAATTTGGGATGCAATGAAAAAGGAAACTGTATTCAGTGCAAAACAACTCTATTGTGATACAGCACCAGTGTAAAAACAGCATTGCTGTGAGGCAGCCGAGCACTAGCATCAGCCAGTCTTGGTTTGCAGCTTGGCCTCTCCTGGGCACCTTCAAGACCAGAACAAGTAGCAGCCATCTGCAGGTCACTTAGTAGCTCATGATAGGTGGCCTGGGCAGAACACAGGTGGCAGCTGACCTTGGTCTGCACCTCCCAGGAGGACCCACAGCCATTGCACCTAATTGACAACTTCAGATCACATTGAAGAACCACCTAACCACTTCCATAAGCAACACACTCAAGGGCAGACTCAGTGGGCAACAGAGACCCACTGAAGTAAGTCCTGCACTGTGAATGGGCCCCTGTACAGCTGATCCTTCATGAAGGTCAGTGGTCACAGCCAGTTCTTACAGTAGATGGGCGTGAGGGTAAATCCTTTCCATTGACATGTCAATAGCAATCAAGGCTCAACTACACAAGGCTTAACCACATGGGGTGATTGGAGTGCCCAGCTTGAGTAATTGGGGAGGCTGTACCACTGGACCCTACAGAACACCTACTACATTAAGCCATTCTACTAAGCCTAGGAGATGTAGCAGCTCTTACTTAATACATAGCAACAAACACAGAGAGGCTGACAATTGAGGAGACAAAGAAACATGTTCCAAATCAAAGAACAGAATAAAACTTCAGGAAAAGAACTAAACATGCCCAGCCAGTGTAGTTCAGAGGTTGAGTGTCCACCTATGAACGAGGAGGTCATGTTTCGATTCCCAGTCAGGGCACATGCCTGTGTTTTGGGCTCAATCCCCAGTAGGGGGCATGCAGGAGGCATCCAATCAATGATTCTCTCTCATCATTGATATTTCCCTCTCTCTCCCTCTCCTTTCCTCTCTGAAATCAATTAAAAAAATATTATTTTTAAAGATACTAACTAAATAAAATGGAAACAAGCAATCTACTAGTTGCAGAGTTCAAAACACTGGTTATAAGGATGCTCAGTGAACTTAGTGAGAACTTCAATAGCATAAAAAAGGATATAGAGCCCTGACTGGTTTGGTCAGTGGATAGAGTATTGGCCTGCAGACTAAAGGGTCTGTGTTCAATTCTGATCAAGGGCGCATGCCTGGGTTGTAAGCTTGATCCCCAGTGGAGGGGTGTGCAGGAGGCAGCAAGTCAATGATTCTCTCTCATCATTGGTATTTCTATCTTTCTCTTGCTCTCCCTTCCTCTCTGAAATCAATTAAAAAAAAACAAAAGGATATAGAAACTATAAAAAGAACCAGTCAGAAATGAAAGACACACTAACTGAAATGAAGAATAATTTACAGGGAGTCAACAGTAGAATAGATGAAGCCAAGAATCAAATCAGTTATTTGGAATATAAGGAATCAAAAAACACCCAATCAAAACAGATAGAAAAAGGGGGAATCCAAAAAAATTAGGATAGTATAAGGAACCTCTGGGACAACTTCAAGTGTATCAATATTTGATTTGCATCATGGGGTTGCGGAAAGGAAAAGAGAGAGAGCAAGAAATTGAAAACCTATTTGAAAAAACAATGATAGAAAACTTCCCTAACCTGGTGAAGAAAATAGACACACAAGTCTAGGAAGTTCAGAGAGTTGCAAACAAGATTACCCCAAGAAGCCCACACCAAGACACATCAAAATAAAGATGCAAAAGATGAAAGAGAAAGAGAATCTTAAAAGCAGTAAGAGGAAAGCAGTTAGTTACCTACCAAGACCATCGGCTGATTTTTCAACAGAAACTTTCAGTCTAGAAGGGGGTGGCAAGAAATATTCAAAGTGATTAAAAACAAGACCCTACCAGCAAGATTGCTCTATCTAGCAAAGCTATCACTTAGAATTGATTGACAGATAAAGAGCTTCCCAGACAAGAAAATGCTAAAGGAGTTCATCACCACCAAAACAGTATGACTTGAGATGTTAAAGGGTCTTGAAGAAGAAGAAGAAGAAGAAGAAGAAGAAGAAGAAGAAGAAGGAGGGGGAGAGATAAAAAAAGATGAAAAATAAAATGGCAATAGATACATATCTAGCAACAATTGGATCTAATAGACTAAATAAATGGACATGCAGAACAGAAACAGACTCATAGATACGATAACATTTTGATGGTTGCCAGATGGTAGAGGATTGAGGAGATGGATGAAGTAGGTGAAAGGATTAAGAAATATGAAGTGTTTGTTACAGAATAGTCGTGAGGGTGTAAAGTACAGCATAGGGAATATAGTCAATAATATTTTAATAATGCCCTGGCCAGGTGGCATCATACCATAGACCAAAAGTTTTGATTCCCAGTCAGGGCACATACCTAGGTTGCAGGTTCCACACCACTACCCCTCCTTCCCACCCTCACCCTGTCAGGGTGCATACAGGAGGCAACTGATCAATGTTTCTCTCTCATATCAATTTTTTTTCTCTCTTTCTCTCTCCTCTACCTTTCTCTCTCTCTAAAAATCAATAAAAATATATTCTAATAACTATGTATGGTTTCAGATGAGTACAAAATTTATTGGGATGATCACTTAGTAAGTTATATAATGTCTAATCACTAGTGTACACCTGAAATTAATATAATATTGTATGTTAACTGTAAATGAAAAATAAAAAATGATTTGAATTTAAAAAAAGAAAGGAAGGAAGAAATGGGGTCTCTCTTGCTCAATGCCAAATCCTTTGTGTCAGTCACTCTATTAGGCCAGAGCAACATTTTATTAAATATCTGTTGGAGAAACAGAGGTGTTTAAGAATGAACTGTGCATGGAAATGTGGTCTGATTACTTCCTGGTTGAGCTCTATGCCTCAACCTCTTCATAGCTCCACTGTAATGTTTACCCCTAATTAGTTTCCTGTGGCTGCTGTAACAAATTACCACAAATTGGGTGGTTTAAGACCATGGAAATCAATTCTCTCACACTTCTGGAAGCCAGAAGTTTGAAATCCAGTAGAGCTGTGTTCCCTCCGGGCACTGTAGGAAAGGATCCATTCCTGCCTCTTCTAGCTTCTGGTGACTTCTGACATGGTGTTCCGGGGCTTGTGGCTGCATCACTCCAGTCTCTAACTCTGTCCTCACATGGCCTTCACCTCTTCGTGTCTTCTCTTCTGTCCTGAAAAGGACACTTGGCGTTGGATTTAAGGCCCACTTGGAAAATCCAGGATGATCACATCTCAAGATCCTTAACTTAATGACAAGTGCAAAGACCCATTTTCAAATAAGGCCACATTCACAGGTTCTGGCGATGAGGATGTGCTCACAGCTTTTGGGAGGCCACTATTCAACTCACTACACCCTTTCAATTGTAATTGCAGCTTTTCTTTTTGACTCCCTAGCAGAATGTTGTGTTATTTATAAATATATTTAGCGGTAAGTTATAGATAACCCCACCACTGGGGCTCAAACCATAAGGATTTGCTGTTACTTAACAAGAAACGCAGAGGAAAGCCATCCAGAGTTGGCCCAGCAGTTCAGTGATTATCATCAAGGACTCAGGCTTTTGACATCCCTCTTCTCCACCATCCTCAGTACTGTGGCTTTTCAACCTCGGGCTCAGCCCCTCATGGTCAAGTTCTAACCATCAAACTCTTACACAACAGCATCCACAGCAGGAAGTGAGAGAAGGTGACAAGTAGAGCCACTTTCTCCTCACGCTTGTCTATATTAGGGTGGGAAATCTTTTCCAGAGCCAACTCCCCAGTGTACTTCTCATTTGGCCAGAGTTGGTTCTCATCCCACCCCATCCCCAAGTCAATCCTGTTAAAGGGGAACAGAATTTCCATGACTATCTGAGATGAATGGTTCTCAATCTTAGCTGCCCAATAGAATAACCTGGGTAGCTTTTACTGATGCCCATCCATAGCTGGTTTGGCTCAGTGGATAGAGCATTGACCTGCAGACTGAAGTGTCCCGGGTTCAATTCCAGTCAAGGGCACATGCCCAGGTTGCAGGCTCAATCCCCAGTAGGGGACATGCAGGAAGCAGCTGATCAATGATTCTCTCTCATCATTGATGTCTCTCTCCCTCTCCCTTCCTCTCTGAAATCAATAAAAATCCTATATAATAAAAGCCTAATACACAAATCAACCAAATGGCAGAACGACCAGTCACTATGACATGCACTGACTACCAGGGGGCAGACGCTCAACACAGGAGCTGCCCCCTGGTGATCAGTGCGCTCCCACAGGGGGAACATTGCTCAGCCAGAAGCCGGGCTCACGGCTGGCAAGTGCAGCAATGATGGTGGGAGCCTCTCCCACCTCTATGGCAGTGCTAAGGATGTCCAACTGACGGCTTAGGTCTGCTTGGGGAGTGGGCCTAAGCTGTCAGTCAGACATCCCCTAAGGGTTCCCAGACTGTGAGAGGGTGCAGGCTGGGCTGAGGGACCCTCCAAGTGCATGAATTTCGTGCACTAGGCCTCTAGTATATAATAAAAATAAAGAGAGACAAGAGTTTAAAAAAGAAATCAGAGCTCACCCACAGGTAAATTAAATTACAAGCTCTGGGAGGAGGGCTCAGGGTTTTGGCTTTTTTTAAAAAGTAATTTCACCTGGTCAGTTTTGCTCAGTGGTTGGAGTGTCAGCCCATGGAATGAAGGGTTGAGGGTTTGATTCCTGATCAAGGGCAGGTGCCTTGGTTTCAGGTTCCCCAGCACCAGTAGGGGTGCTTGTGGGAGGCAACCAATCTATATCTCTCTCTCAGATTGATGTTTCTCTCTCTTTCCCCTCCTCCTTCCCCCTACTCTCTCTAGAAATCAATGGGAAAAATATCCTCAGGTGAAGATTAAAAAATAAAAGATAGTTTCCCCAAAATAATTCTAATATACAGACAAGGTTGAGCATCACTAACTTAAACCAGGATCAGCCACTTTTTCTACAAAGGGCCAGATAGCAAATATTTTCAGCTTTGTGGCCACAGATTTTCTTGCAACTACTCTACTCTGCCTTTATAGTGCAAAAGTAGCCACAGACAATACTGTCATGAATGAGTGTGGCTGTTTCAAAAAAGTTTTATTTACAAATAAAGACAGGTGGCAGGCTGGACTTGACCTATGAGCCATAGTATTCCACCTTTTGCTCAAACCAGTCATGATTGATTCATGCTCTGGAGTTGGACCAATTTCAGTCTGCACAAAATTCTGTGAGCAAGAGAAAGGGGAAAATTGCTCTGGCTGGGTAGCTCAGTTGGTTAGAACATGATCCCGATACGCCAAAGCTGCCGGTTCAACCAGTGAATTGTTTCCCCACCCTCTGGATTGATGGTGGTAAGAGAAAAAAACAAGGGGGCC
>NW_006290541.1:1696447-1698568 GCF_000327345.1 Myotis davidii
TTTTAAAAAGAAGAAAGAGAAATGATTTCGTGGAGTGGGGAGCCACAGCTGTGAACTTCTTGAAGGCAGGGATGGATTTTGTTCATCTGTTTTGTACAGTCTCTAGCAGTGACTTGCAAGTCAGGCAGTGTTTGTTGAATGAAAACAAAATCCAAAGGGAGTGTTTATGTAAGAGCATGAGGAATATTTTTCCTAAGGCATCATTCATGATAAATCTAATCTCTAAAAATGTTTTGGAAAGAAATGTAATAAAGTGTCTTTCTTCCTATCTGTGGAATAATGTCCCCCAAAGATGTCCATGTCCTCATGCCTAGATTCTGTGAAGACGTTGTGTTACACGATGAGCGGGAATTAAGGGTTCAGATGGAATTAGGGTTGCTAATCATGTGACCTCAAGATGGGGAGATTATGATGGATTATCCAGGTAGATCCAATGTAATCTCAAGGGTCCTTATAAGAGGAGACAGGAGCATCATATAAGAAAAAGGGGATTCGCCCGCTGGCTGCTGGAATCAGAGGTCAGAGTGAGCCCCTCGGGCACCACTGGAGGAAGATGGTGGTCACCCAGGAGGAAATTAAGAAGGATCCGGAGAAGCCAATTGCCCGGGAGAAGATGTGCCTGCTGCTGCTGCTGCGTGTCTTCACCACCAACAACGGGCGCCACCACCGCATGGACAAGTTCTCCTGCGGGAACGTGCCGTCCAGTGAGCTGCAGATCTACACCTGGATGGATGCAACCTTGAAAGAACTGACTAGTTCAGTAAAGAAGTCTACCCAGAAGCTAGAAAGAAGGGCACACACTTCAACTTTTCAATTGTTTTTACGGATATGAAAAGACCTGGCTATCGGGTGAAGGAGATCGGCAGCACCGTCTCCAGGAGAAAGGGGACTGATGATTCCATGACCCTGCAGTCGCAGAAGTTTCAGATAGGAGATTATCTGGACATAGTGATCACCCCTCGAATTGGGCACCACCTCCTTCAGAGCACATGAGACCATATTAAATTTTATTGACTACTAGAGGCCCGATGCACGAAATTCATGCAAGGGTAGGCCTTCCGTCCCTCGGCTGCCGGCATCGGCTTCCCTCTGACACCCAGGACCCGGGCTTCCTTCATGGCCTGGCTTCGTCTGGAAGGACGTCTGGTCGGACGTCTGGTCTAATTAGCATATTATGCTTTTATTATTATAGATTTCTTGAGTTTATTTTTCATTCTATTTTATAAAACAAATTTAGGCTTTTCCCTCCCCCTTTTATTGCCATTGAGCCTGTAAACTCTAAACAAATTGTAGTGCATTTATTTAGGAGTTAGGTTTACTGTGCTATGGTATGAATGTTAATAGAACATCCATGTTTCAAGTCCTTCTGTAAAATATGAAGTGCTCTTAGCATTTCATGTAAAACTGTTCTTAAATATACATGTGTAATCAAACGAAAAAAATAAAAAAAGAAAGCAAAAGGAGCTGCTAAGCCCTGGCTGGTAGTTGGTTAGAGCATCATCCCAATACACACCACGATTGTGGGTTTGATCTCTGGTCAGGACACATACAAGAGGCAACCAACACATGCATCACTAAGTGGAACAACAAAACCAATCTCTCTCTCTCTCTCTCTCAAATCAAGAAAATTATAAAAACAGAAAAAGGGGCAGTGATGATGAAAGCAGTCGTTGAAGTAATGTGCTTTGAAGATGGGGAGGAGCCACAGCTCGGGGAATGTGGGCGGTCTCTAGCAGCTGGAAAAGGCAAGAAAAGGACCCTTTCCTCTGGAAAAGAAAGCAACCCGGCACCCTCTGACTTCAGCCCTCTGAGAGCTGTTTTGGACTTCTCTCCTCCTAGACAATAAATGCGTGCTGCTTGCAGACATTAAGTTTGTAGCAATTTATTGCAGCAGCATTCAGACACTGATGCACCATTCTGGTGTCTGGTTCCTAATAGTGGTCTCCTGTGAGCCACATCTCGAGTATTCGCTCCTGGGGTATGTCCCTCCCACACTAGTCTGTGCTGCCTGGGACCTACCAATGCACGATAACAGGTGTCAGCTCCAGACACAAGCATCAAGAGGCCGGGGCAGCTCCACGTTTGTGCTTTGTGGAGTCTCCAGATGCGGTATATAAGGCA
>NW_006290541.1:1698615-1699955 GCF_000327345.1 Myotis davidii
GAGACCCTGAGACAGCTTGGAGTGGAGAGGGGCCCAGCATTCTACTTTAGTCCTCCAACCCCCGATGACCTCAGCTCATCAGACTGTAACAGCATAAGGGACCCCAAGCAAGGTCAGCTATGGAATATCCCATCAAGCCTAGTCTGTCCACAGGGACTGGAGAGATCATGACACGGTTCTTTCAAGCCACTGTCCAATTTCAGCTACCATGAGTGAAGGCCCTACTGTGGTGGGTGCTAGGGAACCATTGGTTCATAATACTGTCCTGAATAGCATTCCCGCTTTCCAGATGAAGAAACGGAGGTCCTGGAAGAAGATAACTAGACCTGCTGGTAGATGGGAGAACTGGGTTTCAACCGGTCTGTCCAACTCCGGAGCCCCAGACCCTTTGCACTTCCCAATGCAAGCTCTCCTCAAAGCTCTTACCTAAAATTCAAAGGCCTGGGTTGGTCCCCGTCACTGCTTTGGCACCATTGGCTACCACCATGCCGGTTTCAGCAAACCCTTAGCTCCACTCAGTCCTGTTTCCTCCGCTTGCTCTCAAGTCTCATCAGAGAAAAGGATTACTTACTGTAAATGAAAACCAAGACTTGTACAGGAAGCACAGGCTGATCCATTACAGGGTTATTCTAGCCTGTAATGTACCTGCGCTCTCAGACACAGCCAGACTGTCTGGAGAGGGACTGGGAGGGTTCAAACTGCCCTGCGGCTGCTCCTGGGGTCAAGGTTCAGAGATGCAGAACAGGAGCAACGCCCCCGCCCCCACCCCAGGCTGTTCCTCAGGGTCTCCGGGCACTGCTGCCCCAGAAGACAGCAGATGCTCTGGTGCTGGGGCGTGTAGCTGCAGCCCTGGGGGCTTGGGAGAGCCTGCGGTTCCTTCCCCCAGGGAGCAGGGAGGGGCTTCTATGCGGAATCACCAGCCCCCGCCCTGACCCCAGGCTGCCTGACCAGCGGCTGCTCGGGGTCCTTGCACCCCCTAGTGGCCACGAGGAGAAAAGAGTCACTTCTCAGCTAGTCATTGGGCGATTAGGGAGCTCTTAGCATGGCACTGAAAAGTCAGACTCTCCTGTTCCTTCACTACCAAGTAAACAGAAGACACAACTCAGAAGAATGGATGGCTCCAGCCAGACTTCTTTTTCTTTTTTTTTCTTTTTAAAGAACAATGTACCCGGCCGGCGTGGTTGAACCAGGAGGTCATGGTTCTTCCATTCCTGATCAGGGCACCTGCCTGGCTTGCAGGCTCAGTCCCCAGTAGGGGGCGTGCAGGAGGCAGCCGGTCAATGATTCTCATCATTGATGTTTCTTTTTCTCTCTCCTTTTTCCTTCCTCTCTGTAATCAA
>NW_006290541.1:1699990-1701500 GCF_000327345.1 Myotis davidii
GAGTTGTTGATGGTGGTGAAAAATGGCCCCACGTGTTAGATGGGTGGGGTCAGACCAGACCTTGGTTTAGCAACCTCAGTTCTTGAGTTCTGGCTAAGAATTCAGAGCCAAGACTCAAACTATAAGAGCAAGTTTATTTAGAAAGTCACAGAGGTAGGAAAAGTGAGCCAGCCTGGCGTGGGGTCATAAAACAAGTTACAGAGATAAAAGAAAAGCCCTTGGGGTTTAGGAAAGAGAAAGGTAAAGGTAACCAGCCTGGGGTGGGAGGAGGGGGGGAGAGGGAGGAGGAAAGGAAAAGGTGCAGATGTGCTCCCTCCTGGTAGGGAGAGCAGGAGCTAAGAGCTGCTGGGGCTCTGTCCTCAGGGCTTTTAAGGGTGGGGACTTTAGGGGCGGGGCCCAGGGGAGGACCTTGATAGAATATGCATCAGCTTTCCAGGCGTGTCCTTCCAGGTCCACTGATTGGTCGGCACCAGGGCTGGGGGTCATTAGTCATTGCAGCTGGTCCTGAGGTCAGGCATGGCATCATTTGCCTGGTTTTGCTGCTTCTCTGGGCCTGGAACTGAAACACAGATGAGGCCTAGATGCTATCCCCAGGGGTCGCTGCTCAAGGGAGTGGCACGAGAGTCCCATGAGGCCACTCTTAAGCCCCTTGTTCCTCCTCCAACGGGGTCTACTGCATGATTAGCGACTTGCCAGGGAAGAAAAGGTTACCTGGGGGTGAGGTCCTCCTTTTCTCAGTTTTGCCCATCGCTAGATACCCAGGACTCTCTGCCCTGGTGACCTTCCGTACCTGGCCCACTGTCCATCTGTCCTTGCTCTGCTCGCATCTGTCTAACTGCCCACCACAGAGGGGCCTCTCACCACTGAAAAGGAAGACAGGATCATTGGACCAGGAGCCACTGAGAAGATAGTCATGCATTTGATAGTCATTGTAATTACCTTTGGTTGTTTCCAGGGATCAGGATGAAAGGGGAAAGAGAGAGCACGGGCTTTTCGCTCACAGCTGAAAGTATCGAAGTTCAGAGGGGAGCCAGGTGCCATTCTCCAAAACCCAGGAAGAAAATGGTCAAGTTAGAACCCACGCCTGGGTGAGCCATCATCTCTCACATGTCAGTTCTGAGAAAATGACATTTTTCCCGTGAGCTGGAGAAGTGAACAGTGGCTTTGGGTTCCAGCAGGGAGGCATCGCCACAGCAAAATGCAATTACGAGATCAAAGGGACAATTTAATGCATCTTTAAGAGCCACTAATTTGATGCAGATGTGACCAGCAAACCCTGCCCCCAAGACTGGTGTGCTCGACCCGGAAAAAAAATCTTGTTATTCTGTGCCATGCTTTAACTTTGCAAATAAAAACTTTGATTCTTGCGGCATTAAAATATAAACAAATAACAATGACAGAGACCCAGAGGGCTTCAGGGACTCGTAGTGAGAGGTGATCTCACATAGACTCTCCCCAAATCAGCTAAAAAACGTGGCAGTGGGAAGCTTATCTTCAGAGAACTCCAGAT
>NW_006290541.1:1701659-1702540 GCF_000327345.1 Myotis davidii
ATTATCTCACAGGCAAAGTTTTCTTCCTTGAGGCTAGTGGTTCTGAAATGAGGAGGGAGGGAGGAGTGGTTCACACACAGGCACCCCGACACACACACATACATTTTGCCAACCTTTAGATACATTTAGGGTTGTCACAGCTGGGTGTGTATGTGTGCTAGTAGCATCCAGTGGGTAGAAGAGGGGGTGGAGGGGAGGAGGGAGAGGAAGAGATAGGTAGGGGAGGAGGAGGAGGGTAGTTAGGGGAAACACAACATAAGACAAGAAAAGAGAGAAGAGACAGGAGAGGAAAAGCGCCAAGCCTCACACAGGTGCTGGATGGATCCAGCCAGACCCGAAAGCCCCCCTTGGACTTTCCAACTATGTGAACCAATCACTTCTCTTTTTAGTTTATGCCGGTTTCAGATGGTTTCACTCGCTAGTCACCAAAAGACTCCTGGCTAACACAGCAGTGACTGTGAACTGCTTAAGGGGGGCTTTGAATAGGGTTGCTTTTACCCGCCGACCACTCTCAAAGCCAGGGGAACACGCTGCTCCGTGATCATCTTGGGTTTCTGGCATCATGTGGGCATGAAGACAGAGACACGGGGCCCCTGGGTGACAGAAGGGGCGGCAGGTAGGAGCCACGGCTCCCGAACAAGCAACCTGCAGCCTGGTAACCCTTAAATGGGAGGTGGGAGTTCCATCTCGCCTGAGACAGACTTATCTGGGTGTTGACGGAAAAGGTGACTCCAAAGAGAAGTGCCCTTGGGGCCACCTGCGTTCCTTTGGATGCGGAATTCGTGCACAGGTGCCCAGCAGGCAGGAGCCGGTGGGAGGGTTCCTTCCTCCAGCATCCTCTCCTCTCCCCCTCCCTGCCTGCCTGCTCCCCCTGCACGGGG
>NW_006290541.1:1702790-1703122 GCF_000327345.1 Myotis davidii
TCATCTGCATTGCGCCAGCCCCTGCCTGAGGGTGGGTGGGAGTAGGGGCTGGACCACTTTGGGTGTCAGGATTGGAGCTGGCTGTCGGTGGAGGTGGCCCCAGCAGCTGCCTGCCTCCTCCCCTCCCCGTCCCCTCCTCCATCCAAGCCAGACTCCTGTTTCTCCCCAGGTGGGAGTCATAGTGGGGGAGGGGAAGGGGAACACAAATAAAACAGAGAAGACTCTTAGCTCCTTTTCTAGCATGTGGGATGCAGAGGCATGGGACAAAACCACCCAGGCCTCCCCCTGCTTTGGCACACTGCATTAAGCAGGTGTGATAAATGGCATCTTCC
>NW_006290541.1:1703156-1711377 GCF_000327345.1 Myotis davidii
GCAGGAATAAGGCACATGAGGTCACCAGAACATGCTCTGGGAGAGAGGGGGATGCCCCACCCAGTAGTTCTCAGTCCTGCCTGCATGTGAATTACCTCGGGAGCAAATAAACAAACAAACAAATAAATAAATAAATCCTGATGCCTGGGAGCCCTGTCCAGGGAGTCTGGGGGTGTGATTTAATGCAGAGAAAAAAGTAAAAACAAGCAAAATTCCTCCTGAGCAAGTAGTCACTTCAAACCTGTAAGCATCCTATAAACCTGGCTTGGAGTCCTACCTTGACCCCAACATCACAGAATCACACTGTGACTCCCGCCAACGTTCTTAACCTCCCCAACCTTTAATTACCTGTAGCTCAGAAGGTTGGGGCAGCTGCATCCTCGCCAGAGACTTCTCCTCTTGCTCTTAATCCCTCTGCCACCCTGGACTCCATGTCCCCAGAAGCTGGCATCTCTCCAGTCTCCATGCTTCTACCCAGGCTGTCCCTGTTGACTAACCCACTCCTAATCAGGCTTTCATACCCAGCTTTAGTATCATTTGCTCTGGAAGTCTTTGTGTGCACACACAGTTCCTTCCGCCTGGGACGGTCTTCCATCGTTTGTGGCAGAGGCCAGTCACTGTCCCCAGATACCCCTTCACCCCTCACTCCTTTAGTCCCAGCTCCCTGCGGTGTAACTAACACACTCGGAGGGAGTCTACGTTTCTCACCTGACTAAATTCTGGCTAATGGGATGTGAGCCATGTGATGTGTCCAGCCTCTCAGTCATGGCCTTAACGGAAAGAAGCGTACTCTTTCTTTTTCTTTCCTGCTGGCTAGAATGTTTGTATGATGGCAGGTGCTACACCAGCCATTTTGGACTCTGAGGTAACAATTCTTGACCCTGAGGAGCAGCTGTGACAGCCCTGGACTGAGGTGACTTAAATAAGAGAAAGGCCAACTTCTATCTTGTTTTACGCCCTGCTGGTTGACCTTTGTTATGTTAACTTAAAAATAAAAAGACCAGCTGGTGAGGCTCAGTGATCGAGTGTCATCTATGAACCAGGCGGTCATGGTTGGATTCCCGGTCAGGGCACATGCCTCGATCCCCAGTGAGGGGCGTGCAGGGGGCAGCCGATCCATGATTCTCTCTCATCATTGATGTTTCTCTCTCTCTCCCCCTCTCCCTTCCCTTCTGAAATTAATAAAGCTATCGTTAAAAAAAAAAATCAGTGCGTTCCTTTCTTATTCATCCGCCAATTCTAATTCACGGAGTTGTCCGCTTACAATCCCAAAGCCAAACTGAAGTCTCAGAGTCAAGGTTCAGCAAATAAAGAAGTTCAAACTCGGATGTACACGGATGAAGCTATTTGAGAATCATTAATTCAGGCAGCAGCTGAAATAGTGTTTCCATTAGTAGACAAAGGCAATGCGTATTTATGAGAAGGGGAAGCAGAACAATTACATCAATGGAAGGAAGGCATTTCTATTGGTGCAGATGAGCTAACACAGTGATGCTAATTCTGAGCAATGTTTTTAATTTTCAGTCCAGTAGTCCTCAGTGCCGTAGCCATAATGACTGCTTTCCTGTTGTCTTTGCAAACAGTTCTTTGCAACACAGCGTTACCTTAGGCTCAGTCCAAAGGTTTTTTTTTTGCTCTGATTTGAACATTCTAAGGTTTCAGGTATAAGACATGCAAAGCAGTTCCTCCGCTATGGCACTCGGCTCCATTTTAAAGGGGCTTCGTTTATGTTATTGTTTACAGTTACAGCATCCAGTTCATAGTACAGTATTCTAACTAACACACCACTCATTCTCTACCTACTCGCTCTTCAAACCTTAATATAAACACCCTATCTAAAATAGGTCCCTCTTCCAGTGGTTCTCAACCTTCCTAATGCCGTGACCCTTTAATACAGTTCCTCGTGTTGTGGTGACCCCCAGCCATAAAATTATTTTCGTTGCTACTTCATAACTGTAATTTTGCTACTGTTATCAATCATAATGTAAATATCTGATATGCAGGATGTATTTTCAGGGGTCGCGACCCACAGGTTGAGAACCAGGTCTTGCCCATCTCTGAAATCCCTCCAAAGGAGCTGGGAACCCTGTTGGTAAAATGTACACCCCATCTGTGGCTACAGGGGGTAGATTTGAAAAGCCACCGTGACGTGGGCTCCTCTTTCAGAATGCGCAACCAATTGATGTGTCCTTCTCACATCGATGTTTCTCTCTGTCTTTCCCTCTCTCTTCCACTCTCCCTAAAAACCAATGGAAAAATATCCTCAGGTGAGGATTCACAAAAAAATAAATATAAATAAAAAATAAATAAAATAGGTCCCTCTTGACTTAAAAAGCACAGCAACCAAATGTAACGAGGGGACCTTGATTTAATCTTAATTTGAATAAACAGTCTGTTTGAATAAAGAATAAAATAGGTCGCTCTTCATACCCACACCTTCACCTAGTGTGCTAAATACTGTGTGTCTACTGCATCTTTGAATTTCCTCCGTGATATTAGGAGGGGATCTTTCTTAGTCCCATTTTACGGACCAGAAAGTAGAGCCACAGAGAGCCGGGCTCCTAGGCTCGTCTGATCGCGGGACCCGTTACTACAACATAGGCCACAAATGCAGGTGTGCAAAACGATCACTGTGTCCGTTTTCTAGAGCTCAGGTTCATGCAAACCCCATGTCCTTCCTGGGACACCCGCCCCTCTCTCTCCACAGTTGTGCTGTGATCCTGGAGTGTGAAGAGCAGCTACAGTGTTTGTACAGGTTCAAGCCTGCAACTAATGAGAGGGCACAATCCTCTCACGGCCACGTGCAAGTCCCAGCTTGGAGGGCAGAGCCCGCCCAGCACAATTATAGCCAACAGCTATGGTTGTAAGCTTGAACCTATGGTCCGAACACGTGGCCCCATGTGCCTGAGTGATGTGGGCTTGACAGAGTTCAGGTGCATGTAGTTGAGTAGGATCAACCCACAAGAATGCTGTAAACATCTTGACCATGCCCTCACTTTGCCTCGTGGAATCTGGCTATAAAATAAAGACATGGCTTGTGGGTGCTGGCACTGTCGCTAGCTCTCCATCAGAGAGGCTCTCTGTCAGGGAGGACAGCACCCCACCCAGCCCCAGCTTTCTTCTCTTGTCAGTCTTTTCTCAATCCTTCACCACCGGCTCTCAGGGTCACCGAACCTGGATGAGCTGGCGCGGCACATAGGTCCCTCTTGACCTAAAAAGGCGCCCAATGTGGGGCTGAGTGTGCCATGGCCATTACAGCTCGCCACACTGGAGTCTTGCAGGTGCCAGAGTGTCCCTCTGTCATTGACCCACATGGTTGCCACGGATTCACCGTCTTGGTTCACATGACTTCTGAGCCTCTAGAATTCTCTGCTGCTTCTATATCCTGCTCGGGGCTCCAGAAAGCCTGGGTTCAAGCTTAGCTCTGCCCTTTGGGAGTCAGCTCATCTCTCCTAGCCTCTGCTTCCTCACCTGTGAAACGGAGATGGAGATTCTGTGTTGTGTTTTGTGGGGATGCACCCCCCAGCGGACCCCGCTCCCCACCTTCCATCCTGCCCGGTAACTCAGCTCTGGGTGCAGCCCTCGGCTACAAGGCCCACAGACCAGCAGCCGCCTGTCTTTCTCCTGTCCTCAGCCCAAAACAGCCTTTTTCTGCTCTGTGGGTCAAAGCACCACCCTTCTTTCTGCTTCTGCCTCAGGCAGTCTGACTGACTTGAATATCCATTTTATTTTTGTAGGTAAGACAGCTGTATGCTTGCAGTCTCTGAAAGAAGGCAGGGAAGGGTGGTGGAAAGTGATCAACCAAAGACCTTGTATGCATATATGCATGACCCGTGGACACAGACAATAGGGTGGTGAAGGGCGGGGTGGGGGGTAGGGGCAGGCCGGAAGGGGTCAACGGGAGAAAAGGGGGGGACATATATAATACTTTCAACAATAAAGATTATTTTTCTTAGTCTTCACTTTATTAAAAATATAATCCAGCAAAGGAAGCGGCCCCAAACATGATAAAGTGAGTTGCCCACCCTGGTCACGCAGACGCAGTGGCAGGGCTGGTATCAGGACCCTTACCTCCTCGGTCATCTCTATAATAATCTATATTTTGGTCAGAAATGGAAATCAACAATAAAGATGTAATTTTTAAAAGGTCATGTATGTTAACAGATATAAGAGAGGATATAGTAAAAACCCTCCCTGCTTCACCCATCTCTCTCCCCACAGTTGCTCACCCCAGATGTCAAATTGTTACCAACTCCTTTGTCCTTCCAGAGAGAAGGTCTGCATATCCTAGCAACTAGTTTTACACATCCTCTCCCTTCCCACCTACACACTGTTTTTAAATGTTCTTGAGGAAAATTTCAAACATGTGCCAACAGAAGAGAGAACGGTATAATGACCCCACCCTGTGCCCAGCACCCAGCTTCAACCCCTGTCCGCGCCTGGCCAGCCTCATGTCATCTCTACCACACCCACTTTTGCTCCCAATAGGTTAATTGGACACTTCTTCATTTCATTCATAAATATTTCAGAACGGACCCCAAACACACAAGACTCCTTCTGAAGATCATAATCACAATACCATCATCATATGTAATCATTTTAACAGAAATTTCTCAGTACAATAAACTATTCAGTCATGTTCAGATTTCTCAGGTTGTTTTGCCATTTGTTTGTATCAAGATACAAATAAGGTCCGTTACCATTGGTTGATATGGCTAAGGCCCTTTTAGTATTGGTCCCTCCATCGCTCTCTTTTCCTTTATAAGATTTTGCTGATTGCACCCACGGTTATGTCACTTCATACATTCCTCTGTTCCCTGTACTTCCGTTAAATTGACATTTAAGAGCTCTTCCCGGCTCTGGAACCCTGGGGTGGAGCTGGGATCCCTTGTTTCTCACGGGAGGCATCTACAGCCGAGATAGTCCTGATTTAAAAAAAAAAAAAAAGGAGGGACACATGGGTGTCAGACCAGCCCATTCCACGCCTCCGCCCCTCCTACCAGTCTCAACGTGCTTTCTTCTTTAATTTTCTAGTTGTAGGACTTCCATTCAGCCAGATTTCAGGCAGTTCTGAATGATGGTTTGTGGGGAAGAAGGGGACTTGGCTGGAATGTCTGTGAGGAGGATTCTCCAAAAGGTTGGGGGCCTCCTAGGGGGACCTTGCTGAAGGCGGCAGTCCCTGCCTTGACTTTTCCAAACAAGTCTGAGCCCCCGGTGTTTTGCTGGAATCTCTCTGTTTAGTCTTTTAGACCTGGCCTTGTAGAAGCATGTGTTTTCTCAAGCATACTTACCCTGCTGATTGTATCTAGAGGTTAATTTTAGTTTAAGCTGTTGTTACAATAAAGGAGGCAGGAGAATGGGGCTGTTTTGGTGCCTCTCTTTCACAGAAATGTGTGTCATCCGTTCATCCGTCGCTCAGGGTCTTCTGGTCAGTCCCGGCAATGGTGGTTCTGTATTTTAGTTGCAATTTTGATGTGGTTGTGGGAGGATGCGAGTACTGAATTTACCTACGCCACCATCTTGGTTCTTCACATTTCAGTTATCCTTATCAATACTCAGATGATACCCTCTTTGGTCTGTGACAGACTTGAACTTGGCACCTGAGACCATTGGTATGACCCCAGCAATCTTTGACAGTTGCCATGCTCACCTTGTACATTTCTGCTCCAGATTTGAAATCAGCCATTTGTCCCAGGAGCCATCTGGGCACTAAGGTTACATAGCTCCTCCCCTCCCCCCCAAAAACAAACTGTAGGGAATGAATCAAGCCATTCTGCATCTTCTTTACATCAAGTATATCTTGGATTTCATTCCATATAATGTGCTTTCTCCTTTTGAAAACAAAAGCCTTCCCCAAAGCACATAACACATTAACTAGGTGATTGGATAAATGATTAACCTCATCCTTATTTGCTCTTTCCACCTTTCTTAAAAGAAACCCTTTCAGTTCAATAATTCTTATTAACATACTCCTTCTTACAAAAGATGCCAAAAAGTGCTCTTCTCCTCTTTTTTTTCTATTGAGTTTTAGAGAGAAAGAAAGGGAGAGATAGAAAAACATTCATGTGAGAGAGAAATATCGATCGGTTGCCTCCCACACATGTCCCAACCGGGATCAAACCCGAAACTTGGGCATGTGCCCTGACTAGGAATCAAACCTGCCACCTTCTGATGTATGGGACAATGCTCCAACCAGCTGAGCCACACTGGCCAAGGAAACATTCTCCTCCTCCTCATTCTCCCTTGAGGATATTTTCCATTGATTTTTAGAGAGAGTGGAAGAGAGAGGGAAAGATCAATGTGACAGAAACACATCGATTGGTTGCCTCCCACATGAGTCCCAACCAGGGGCCGGCCGGGAGGAGCCTGCAATGGAGGTACTTGCCCTTGACCGGAATCAAACCCCAGATCCTTCGGCCCACAGGCCAACGCTCTATCCACTGAACCAAACCAGGTAGGGCCATACTACTTCGTATTGGAGAGGGGAAATGCACTGAATCAAGTAGTTACATTTTAATGTGCATGGCTGAGAAATTCCTCCTCTTTTCTCCTATGACTTGATGCATGCCAAGAGTGCTGGCTCTGTTTGGGAATCTGAAGAAAACAGCAGTTTGTCCATCTCCTGTTCCTCAGAGCCTCCCAGAGCCCCTTTATTCCCTAACACTTGAGATTACAGTGATGATGCAAATTGGGTCCTAGGAACTCCTGTGCTCTCCATTCTCCCCCACTCCCAGCCCCCTCCCTCCTTGTCTTGTCAGCTTCTGACAAGTGTTCACAAGAATCTAAAGTTCAAAAAGGTAAGTTCAGGGAACCAAGTGCCAAGGAGACTTGAATAATCTTCCTTTGCATAATACAGCACCTCGGGTTAGTTCTCAAATGCCAAACAGCCTTGCCATCTAGCTTTCTTTCCCATTTTTGATAGAGAAGCGGATATTGAGAAATATTGCTTGGCTGAAAGAAACACAGTAATTCAAATGTTCAAATAATAATTGGCTTTGGATTTCAGCCTGGAGGGTAGGGGTAGGGGGTGGCAGTAGCAAGGAGTGCGGACCATGGTGAACTGGAATCCCTTTCTAAAGGAGCAGCTACACCTGAATTCTAGCTGCTTGTTGCTAGGCAAAATATGGGCAGTGTTGCCACATCTTAGGAATTTTTAAGAGAAACTGGAAATGTGAACTTTGATGTCAAAACAATTTTTTTTTAAGAGAGAGAGAGAGAAAGGAAGGGAGGGAGGGCAAGAGAGAGAGGGAGAGCGAGAATGAGATCTTGTTGTTCCACTTATTTATGCATTTATTGGTTACCTCTTATATGTGCCCTGACTGGGGATGGAACCCACAGCCTTGTGTATCAGGATAAAACTCTAACCAACTGAGTTACCGGCCAGGGCTCAAAACAATTTTTTGAGTTTTACATGGGGACTTGATTCTTTAATAAAGCATTTTGCCAGCCAAACAAAAACACATTTCTGAGCTAAATTCTGATTTCAAGCCACCAGTTTGCTATCCTTGTTCTTTTAATTTATTGAGTTCTCTCTCTAGACGTTGGAAAATAACCACTTTTCTCCCCTCAAGACATTCTGATGGCCCTTGTCACTCTTTCACTGTCCCAGGGGTCTCTACTAGTCTGTAGTTTCTGGGCATGTGTATGTACTATGTTCATTTACACACATAAACCAATCTACACTAATAAAAGAGAAAAATGGTAATTGGCGTACAACTGCTACCCTTTTCATTGGCTAATCAGGGAGATATGCAAATTAACTGCCAACTAAGAGGGCAGTTAACCGCCAACAAAGATGGTGGTGAATTTGCATATGTAGGCAAAAGGCAGGGAGGCAAAAGGGAAAGCAGAAAGAAGCCCCCTGCCACTGACAGTGATCGGAAACCCAGGGGGGAGCTAAGAGCTGGGGGGCAGGGCAAAGGCCACGATCGGAGAATTGCCCTGGCCAGTGATAGCAGGAAGTAGGGGTGGAGCCAGCGATGGGAGCTGGGCACGGTCAAAGCTGGCAGTCCCGGGAGCTAGGGTCCCTTGCCTGGTCCTAAAGCGGAGCCCGCGATCGCAGGGCCGCTGCAGCTGTGGTCCCCGCTACCCGGGCGGGATGCCTCAGCCAGAGGCCTTAGGCCTGGGCAGGGGCAGAGCGGGAGATTGCGGGGAGCTTGGGTTTCCCTGCCCAGGCCTAATGACTTGGCCAGAGGCCTTAGGCCTGGGTAGGGGCCCTGCC
>NW_006290541.1:1711696-1722027 GCF_000327345.1 Myotis davidii
TGAGGGTCCCCTGCCCAGGCCTGACACCTCTGGCAGAGGCGTCAGGCCTGGGCAAGGGGCCGATCCTGCGATTAGAGGGTGATGGGGGTCAACACCTGAGGGCTCCCAGTATGTGAGAGGGGGCAGGCTGGGCTGAGGGACACTCCCCGCAACCCAGTGCACGAATTTCGTGCACCGGGCCCCTAGTACTTTATAAAGCACTATGCTAAGCTCTTACATACATTATTAAATTTAACCTTCACAAAATTATGAGGTAGGCACATGTATTAGCTGCGTAACAAATAACCCCAAATGTAGTGGCTCAAAACAATAGTCATTTTTTAAAAATTATTTTTATTTTATTATTTTGAGAAAAACATTGATTTATTGTTCCACTTATGTATGCATTCATTGGTTGATTCATAATGAGCTACCTGGCCAGGGTGTACAACAGTCATTTAGTATCTCACAGTTTCTGTAGGTCAGGCATCTAAAGGTGGCTTTGCTGGATGGTTCTGGCTCAGGGTCTCTCATGGAGTTGTAGTCAGGATGTTGGCTATGGCCGCAGTCATCTAGAGACTTGGGCTGGTGGATCCTTGTCCGAGGTGGCTGGCCCACATGCCTGGGACTTAGTGGTGGCTGTTGGCGGGAGGTGGCAGTGCCTCCCGACACGGACCTCTCCATCGGGCAGCTTGCGTGTCCTCACAACACAGCAGCTGGCTTCCCCTCAGAGAATGTGACTCAAAAGACAGCAAGACAGAAACTGTAATGTCTTTATGAAGTCTCACACTGTAACTTCCTTCATATCCTGCTAGTCCCACAAACCAGCTCTTTTCATTGTGCGGGAGGACTCTACAAAGGGGTGAATATCAGGAGGTGAGAATCACTGGGAGCCATCGCAGAGGCTGGCTTCTACGGCACACTTTTTCTGTTTTTAATGTTTTTATTGATTTCAGAGAGGGGAAGGGAGAGGGAGAGAAAGTCAGAGACATCAATGATGAGAGAGAATCATTGACCAATGGCCTCCTGCCTGCTCCCTACTGGGGATCGAGCCTCCAACCTGGGCATGTGCCCTGACCGGGAATCGAACCATGACTTCCTGGTTCATGGATCGACGCTCAACTACTGAGCCACACCGACCGGCTACTATGGCACTCTTATGATTATATGTTACAGTGTCTATGTGACTCGAGTAGGTAACAGCATCTTTATTAGAATTGGGCTTTATTCCAATAACTTCTCTCTATTCCTTTGCCCCCACTGGGAATAATTTCCCTCTCCTATGGCCTCTATTCCAGTAAATTAGCTTCTCTGGAGGCAGGAATTCTCCGGTGTTAGGGATGGCTTTACCAGGGGTGGGGAGCAGGGATGTGGGTCAAAGACACAACCACCTCTGGACCCCAGAACCTGAAATGACTTTCTGGCTTCTTGGCAAGTTTCATTGGTCTCCTGAGCTTCTGGGGAACAAGACACTAACCAGGCGCCCTCTGGTGGTGAAGGGGAGCCTTGGGGAATCTCTCAAGAAGCTTGTGGAGCGGGATTTGTGAGATCAAGTGGACCTAAGGCTGCCTCCTGGGTTGAGAATCTGCTCTTGGAAGGTTGCTTTTGCACTGGAGGCTCTGACCCTGGATGAGCGTTGTACATCTTAGGCCTGGAGAAGGATGCTGTCCCCTGTACCCAGCTTCTAAGTGTTACTTATCTAAATACCGTTTGTGCCGAAACCGGTTTGGCTCAGTGGATAGAGCGTCGGCCTGCGGACTGGGGGGTCCCGGGTTCGATTCCGGTCAAGGGCATGTACCTGGGTTGCGGGCACATCCCCAGTAGGAGATGTGCAGGAGGCAGCTGATCGATGTTTCTCTCTCATCGATGTTTCTAACTCTCTATCTCTCCCCCTTCCTCTCTGTAAGAAATCAATAAAATATATTTAAAAAAAAATAAATACCGTTTGTTTCTAAGAGCACGCATTTTCATTCTAAAAGTCACATGCTCAGTCACTTAAAGAGATAAATTATGACACGATAACATCCTCCACCTGTTTGATGGGTAAGGATAAAAAAGTCTGATAACCACGTGTCAGGGCGGAAGGGTGACAGGGAAAGGGGCATCTCCATTTTGTACTGGGAGAAGAGTGTCACAGGGCACTGTCTTTTCCAGAGCAGGCTGGCAATATCTGCCGACGATCAAAAACAAAACTGTCCTGTGATTCAGTGAGTTCGTTTCTCATGTTGGCCCTGGCCCAACAGTGGCTTGCACGTGCCTGAGGCAACGTCATATAAAAAAATCAGAGCTATTGTAAAAATCTATGAGTGGGGGACTTGCTAAGTAAATCAAAAGACACTCATGCCATGGCTGGTTTGCCACGCGGCCTTTATAAAGAAGGAGGCAGAAAATATCCCCAAGTAGGACCATTTCCAAAACAGATCAGGTTAGAATGCCATGTTGCAGAACCATACACCTTGAGTGATCTAACTCCTATGATATTTTAAAAGAAGACCATTTGTTTGTTTATGCCTGTACAGGCAGAGCAAATTTCTAGAAGGATGTGTGAGAAACTGTGACCCCCTTGGAGGCTGGCTACTGCACCCCTCATCGGGGCTCCCATTGGTCCCTATGCTTCCTTATGTCCTAGCAACTACCACACCGAGAAGTCCTCGGAGAAGAGACCTCTGTGTCCCCAGCACCTGGCACCTACAATCTTACAAACGGTGGGTGCTCCATGTGGTCCTTGAATTCAGATGAGAGCACTTGCCTTCTAGTCACCCAAGCTTGATAGTTAACGCACCTTACCTACCCTTCTTTCACGTTCTTTCATGTATTGTGCAACTGCAATCTCTCATACTCATGTCTCCTCTTCTCCATTTCCTGGGCTGCTACTCCCATGGGGGCTGTTACTATATGTAATTGAACAGAGTGCTGCAACCTCCTGACAAATTGCCACACTTTCCCTTTCTCTCCCACCCGCCCAACTGCAGTAGTCTTTCTACTACACATACCAATCACACCACTACTCTACTTTCAACCTGTAACGGCATTCCAGGGCTGGGGTGGAGAAACCACAAGATGAGCCTGGAGCAGCAGGTGGTGCCAAGAAGTAAGAAAGTGCTCAGAAAAGGATGGAGACCGGTTGAGAGGGCAAGGGTGCCAATCTAAAAGGGCTCCCAATGGCCCACACTGCAACAATTTGGGCAATAATGACAGTCTTGGTTTGTAATCGACAGGCTACAATAAATATCCAGGATTTCACACATATCTATAATAATAAAAGCGTAATATGCTAGTTACACCGGACAGCCGAATGGCCTTCTGAATGAAGCTGGAGCTGCGAGGGCTGAGCCCCTTGCACGAATTTCATGCATCGGGCCTCTAGTAAGTAAGTAACGCTCTTTCATACGGAAGAGTTCCAGCTAATAAATAGAGAAGGAATGAGGATGTCCAACAATGGGGCAAAGGTGTAATGGCCACAGTACAAGAAGGTATCTTCAGTCTGAAAGATGAAGCAGGCAACTTCATCGAAATAACAGAAGTTATTTATTTATTTATTTTAAATATATTTTATTGATTTTTTACAGAGAGGAAGGGAGAGGAATAGAGAGTTAGAAACATCGATGAGAGAGAAACATCGATCAGCTGCCTCCTGCACAGCCCCTACTGCAGATGTGCCCGCAAACAAGGTACATGCCCTTGACCGGAATTGAACGTGGGACCCTTCAGTCCACAGGCCGACACTCTATCCACTGAGCCAAACCGGTTAGGGCATAACAGAATTTATTATAGAGTAATTTACTTACCGGGGGATTGGGCTGGAGCAGACAGACGGCCCAGCAGTTTCGTGCAAATTATCCTCTGCTAAAAACTCTTGCTACTGTACCTTTTTAAAAATAGTGTAACTCATGCCCTACCTAGTTTTGCTCAGTGGATAGAGCATCGGCCTGTGGACTGAAGGGTCCCACGGTCAATTCCGGTCAAGGGCATGTACCTTGGTTGCGGGCACATCTGCAGTAGGGGCTGTGCAGGAGGCAGCTGATCGATGTTTCTCTCTCATTGATGTTTCTAACTCTCTATCTCTCTCCCTTACTCTCTGTAAAAAATCGATAAAAAATATATTTAAAAAAAAATAGTGTCACCCAGGCCCTGGCTGGTGTGGTTCAGTAGGTTGGAGTATCATCCTGCTCACAGAAGGGTTGCGGGTTTGATTCCCAGTCAGGATGCATACGGGAAGCAGCCAATCAATGTTTTTCTCTCACATCCATATTTCTCCCTCTCTCTCTCTCTCTCCCTCTCCCTTCCGCTCTCTCTAAAGTCAATTAAAAAAATATCCTCGGGTGAGGATTAAAAAAAAAATAGTAGAACTCGGGCACTAATGATTGACAAGACAAAGAAAAAGAAGGCAGTAATACCAGGGGCCACACCTCCTGGTGGTGGCTACTGTCACCAGTTTGGTATTCATCTCAGGTGCCACCTTGGCCACTGTTAATAAAAGTATGGGTTACATTTTAAGGAACAGAAAATCATTGACTAGTAGACGTTGGTATGCTTACTAAGGAGAGTGAGGCTGATCAAAGGTCACGGCATGAAAGGACACAAAGCTGGAGGTGGTTTTTGTTTACATCTACATCTGTACAGAGGAAAAGAGAAACAATTCCTGTAGGCAAGATCCGCTGATGGGTGCTAAAATCGGTAGGCAAAAGGTGGAGAATTTAAGATAGTCTTTTTTTTTAGAATTAAATGACAACGTTTTATTCAAGTCTTAAGATTTGCAAATTGGGACACACACACACACACACACACACACACACACACACACTCACACAAAAGGGCTGCTAAGAACAGGACAGTGTTAAAGTTTCTCCTCCAAGATAGCTATTAATTGCAAAGGGGAAAAATGGTAACTTCACAGTAGAGAAACTTAGCATACACCAACTTAACTAAGTGATTAGGGTTTACATCATCAATAAAAGATATATTGACATCATACACCCCCAATAAGATACATTGAGAAGTACAGGGCATTACTTCTGTGATGTTCAGGCCCCAAACGACAACCTCAGTCTAATCGTGGGACTGAGAAATACTCCACACAATACCTGACCAGCACTCTCCCAAGTGACAAGGAGAGACTGAGAAACCATCATCTCCAAGAAGAAACAAAGCAGACAAGATGACAAAATGCGATGCAGGACCCCGGATTGGATCCTGGGATAGGAAAAAAGACATGGATAGAAAAACTGGTAGAATCCAAACAAACCTTATAGTTTAGATAATAGTTTTGCACCAATGTTAATTTCCGGTTTGAGTCATTGCCCTGTGATCACGCAAGGTGTTAACCTTAACCCCTTCCCCGGCAGAAACGTGTATACACACGTTTTCACAAAACGTGTTTTCACAAAATGTTCTTTTTTCAGTCGTCGACGAGTATTCTCGTCTAAAACTTTACCTTCAAAAACCAGCTACATACGTACCATTCTAAATAATTTCATCTAGAAACTTTCTGAGGAAATACTATTCTTAACCACAAAAATGGGAAGAAAAAATAATTACAAACTGTTTTCATAACCAGCATCAAAAATACTATATAGAACCAAAATAAAAAAATTAGTCTGAAAAAGAAACGTTTTTAACAAAAAAATTGTTGGGGAAGGGTTAAAGGAAGCAGGTGAGGGATAGACAGGAACTCTGGTCTATTTTTCTTTCTTTTCTTTTTTGTGTTTTTTTTTTGTTTGTTTGATTTTGTTTTTTAACTCTGGTCTATTTTTACAAGTTCTCTATAAATCTAAAATAATGTCAAAATTAAAAGCTAAAAATAAATACTGATGCCTGGGTTCTATCCCAAAAAGATTTTATTTCATTGGTCTAAATTAGGACCTAGACATAGAGATTCCAAAAAATAATATTTTCAGCGTTGTGTTTCTAGTGTGCGTCAAGATTGACATTCACACCCTGGCCAAGTAGCTCATTTGGTTAGTGTTGTCCTCAGACTCTAAGGTTGCAGGTTTGACCCCCCACTCAGGGGCACATACAAGAAGCAACCAATGAATGCGTCAATAAGTGGAACAACAAATTGATGTGTTTTTCTCTCTCTCCCTCCATTCCCCACCTCTCTTTCTCTCTCTCTCAAATGAATACATTTTTAAGAAGATTGAGATTCACTGCTCTAAGTGATGAATCATCATCAAAATTATTTCACAGATTATTCTTTTTGTTGTTGTTGTTAATCCTCACCCAAGGATATTTTTTCCATTGATTTTTTTTTTTTTTTAGAGAGAGAGAATGAAAGGGAAGGGGAGAGACACAAAGAGAGAAAGATCGATGTGAGAAAGACACACAATCTGTTGTGTCCCACATGCACCCAACTGGGGCCAGGGACTGATCCTGCATCTGAGGTCCATGTCCTTGGATCAGAATCGAACCTGAGACCCTTTAGTCCACAGGCTGACACTCTAACCATTGAGTCAACCATCTAGGGCATCACAAATTATTCTTATCATTCCTTTATTTTTTAAAATATATTTTTATTGATTTCAGAGAGAAGGGAGAGGGAGAGAGAGATAGAAACATCAATGACCTAACCAGTTTGGCTTAGTGGATAGAGCATTAGCCTGCGGACTGAAGGGTCCCAGGTTCGATTCCGGTTAAGGGCATGTACGTTGGTTATGGACACATCCCCAGTAGAGAATGTGCAGGAGGCAGCTGATCGATGTTTCTCTCTATGGATGTTTCTAACTCTCTGTCCCTCTCCCATCCTCTCTGTAAAAAAATCAACAAAATATATATTTGTTTTTAAAAAGAAAGAAACATGAATAAGAGAATCATCAATCGGCTGCCTCCTGCACGGCCCCCACTGGGGACCAACCCGGGCATATGCCCCTGACTGGAATCGAACCCAGGACCCCTTGGTCCACAGACCAATGCCCTATCCACTGAGCCAAACCAGCTAGGCTTATCATTCATTCCTTTTTAAAAAGATATAGCAAGGGATATGTCATGCCATGTTCCATAATTTGGTTTCTAGCTTGAAGTCTTTTGAGAAAGATAAGGAACTTTAATGGAACAAGGTTATTATTACTGATCAGTGAATGGAACTTTAGATACCAAAAAATGTGAACACAATACTCCTAAACCTTTAAAAACACATCTGACCAACGTTTCAGTTAAAAGGAAATAAAAGGGGAAGTATCCTGTCATTTTTCTCTTTCCTTGTCTGTGTAATCTAGATAATAATCCACTGTGAATACCTCCCAGATAATGCACAATTATCTTTACATCAGTAAAGTTCACAGCTGGTAAAATCAAACACACATTGTAGTGATGGGGCAGTTACATATCCTGACTGTGGTTGCAGTTACATGAATCTATACAGCTGTGGTAAAATTTCATAGAATTAGACACACACACACAGAATGCATATGAAAACTGGTAAAAGAGAATGCGGTTTGTAGTTTAGTGAATAGCACTATACCAATGTTCATTTCCTGGTTTTGATAATGGGCTGTATCCATTTATGTAAGATGTTATCATTATGGGAAGCTGGGTAAAATGTACTTGTATATAGGACCTCTCTGGTATATATCATATTTATTTATTTATTTATTTATTTATTTATTTAAATACTTTTATTGATTTTTAGAGAGAGAGGAAGAGAAAAGGAGAGAGAGAAAGAGAAACATCAATGTGAGATTGCTGCCTCCTGCACACCTCCCACCAGGGATTGAACTGGCAACCCTGGCATGTGCCTTGACCAGGAATCGAACCAGCAACCTTTTGGTGCAAGGGACCATGCCCAAGCAACAGAGCCACACTGCCAGGGCTATATTTTTTTAAGTTGTATTTTGTGGGTTTTTAAAAAATCTATATTTTGCCCTAACTGGTTTGGCTCAGTGGATAGAGCGTCGGCCTGCGGACTGAAGGGTCCCAGGTTCGATTCCGGTCAAGGGCATGTACCTTGGTTTTGGGCACATACCCAGTAAGGAGTGTGCAGGAGGCAGCTGATTAATGTTTCTAACTCTCTATCCCTCTCCTTTCCTCTCTGTAAAAAAATCAATAAAATATTTTAAAAATCTATATTTTGATTGATTTCAGAGAGGAATAGAAACATCAGTGATGAGAGACAATCATTGATTGGCCACCTCCATGCACCACCCTCTGGGGATCAAGCCCACAACCGGGCATGTGCCCTGACCAGGAATCGAACCGTGACCTCTTCGTTCATAGGTAAATGCTCAATCACTGAGCCGCCGGTCAGGCTCATTGTGGTTTTGATTTGCTGTTCCCTAATGATGTGGAGCATCCAACTGTAGCTCTTTGACAACAAAGTTGAAAAAAATCCCCAATTCCCTCAGGAAACCAGGTCTTTGTTTTCCACAAGGAGACACAAGTCTCCCCAAGGTGCCTGTTAGGAACTGAATGCTTGTGTGTCCCCCCACCCACAATTCACAGTGAAATCCTACCCACCGGTATGATGGCATTAGGAGCTGGGCCTTGGGCGCTGCTTAGATCATGACAGTGGGGCTCCTTTCACCACCTTCCACCTGAGTTACGGCTAGAAGATGACCATCAGGAAGCTGTGTATTTTTTGTTTGGGGGGAGAAGCTGGGTGTTTTTTTAAAAATTTTTTTATTGATTTTAGAAAATGGAAGGGAGAGGGTGGGGGAGAGAGAGAGAGAGAGACATTGATGTGAGAGAGAAACATCGATCTGCTGCCTCCTGCACACTCCCCAAGGCGGATCGAACCTGAAACCTGCATATGTGCCCTGACAGGGAATCAAACCCGCAACCCTTTGGTGTACCGGAGGACACTCCAACCAGTTGAGCCACAGGGCCACAGCAGGAAGCTGGTTCCGATCAGACAGCACCTTGATCTTGGACTTCTCGGCCTCTAGACTGTGAGGAATCGATGTTGTTGCTGAAGCAGCCCAGTCTGTGGTATTTGTGTGATGGGAGCCCAAACCCACAGAGTGCATGCGGTTGCGGTTTTGCCCCACGACTCATTTTCCCGCTTAGGTGGGGGCGGGGGGGGTGCTGACAGTGGCTGTGGTTCCGTCCACCTTGCGCCTTGGGCTCAGCTCTTCACAGCCGCTCCGCAGGCCGAGAGCCTGAGGTCTTCAAGGATTCGGTTTATCTGTCGAAAGGGGTTGGGAGAAGAGGGAAGGAGGGGCGGGAGACTGGGGTGTCCAGAGCCGGAGGCCCCCCAGTTCCGCGGAGGAAGCGCGGTGGTTGGTTCCAGAGCCGCGAGGATGGTTGGCGGTTGCGGGAAGGATCCGCGGGGTAATGTGCTGCCACGCTGCTGGGCCCGCGATGATGACCACGGGGCCTCGGTGGGATTAGCTGGGAGGCTGCCAGGAGCCGCAGAAAGCAGCCCTCTTGCCTGTGGAGACCGACTCCCTCTCGGGGGGGACTGGCTGGCTGGGCCCAGCTGGAGCTGGTGGGGAGGGAGTGCCCACAGCAGGCTGGCACCACCAAACCCTCAAGTGCATGCTGTCAGCGCTGTAGGGAGTGGCTATAGGGTTAAGCCAAGGACTGACCTGTTGGCAAAGCCACAAACAAGGCCCAGCTTAGCGGGCACAGCCCTCTTAGCATAATTAGGCTTGACCTTATGAGTTCCCTAGATCAGTGGTTCTCAACCTTGGCTGCACATTAGAATCACCTGGGAATCTTTTAAAAATCCTGATTTCTGGGCCTCATCCTCCGGAGATTCTGTTTCTTTGTTATGGGGTGGGGCCACAACATTAGTAACAAAGAAACAGAATTTCCGGAGGATGAAACCCAAAATCAGGATTTTAAAAAGATTCCCAGGTGATTCTAATGTGCAGCCAAGGTTGAGAACCACTGCTCTAGAACTTAACGGAGCCACGGAGCTCTGCTTAGCTAATTGGCTGCCAGAGGTGCAGCAAGTGCTGCCAAAACAAGTGAAACTCACAAGAACACTGTAAGTATGGTGACCACCACCTTGTTTACCTCTGGCTATAAAATAAAGACTCAGCTTGCCCTCTGGTTTCTCAGTGGCCTCAGCCAGGCACAGGAGATCCACCACCCAGCTTATTCCCTTTGTCTTTTCTACATCCTTTGCTGCTCCCCCCACCCCCGCCCCCCCTTTCAGGCTCACTGAACCCTTGGCTGAGATGGCCTGGCACAGCCAATGGACCTAAGTAGATTCTCTCCAAAGAGGACATAAGGAAAGTCAAGAGACATATGAAAACACGCTCAAAGTCATTAATCATCTGAGAGATGCAAATCAAAATGACAATGTGATACCATCTCACACCTGTCAGAATGGCTATCATCAACAATTCAACAAATGACAAGTGCTGGTGAGGATGTGGAGAAAAAAGAAACATCTTGCACTGCTGGTGGGAATG
>NW_006290541.1:1722081-1727713 GCF_000327345.1 Myotis davidii
GGATTCCAGGGGCACACACCGAAGGGGTGTCTGAGGGGGGTCAGATGTGCCTTCGTTCAAGATGATGCTAGCTGTAGTACGCACAGCAGACAGCAGGGGGCGAGAGGAAGACAGCAGAGGTCATCTCTGGGAGTAAACCGGTGAGGCCATGGACACCCCTGAGCAAATGGCTGTTCAAGATGCTTCCACAGGCACAAAGCCCATAATACAAGATGTGGCCATAACCCTCGAGGACGTACAGCCATGTCAGGCCAGGAGACACGTGTTTATTGTCCCTGCGCTGCAGTAAGAAGGTGAGGGAGTTTCGCTCAGGCCCCTATTGTGGCCTGAATAAGTAAACAGCCGAACAGCAAGGCAAATCCGTGGTGAGCGTGTTTAAGCCCCCAAGGCCAGTCCGGTCAGAGGCATTTGCTTCCTAACTACCACGTCTGGAGTTCTCCCTGGATGGCAGTCTGTGTAGGTAAGGTCATGACCATCCATCCTGGCGAGTCACCTCTCTGAGCTTCAGTTTCCTCGTCTGTGAAATGGGGTTATAAGATAATCTCCATCATAGTGTGGTTATGAGGGCTATGCATGTGAAGTGCTTACGTAGCACAGAGCACACAAAGGTGATTGCTATTGCTATTATATTTTCTTGAATAAGAAAGTAACCCTCATGTCATTCATTATTAGGTTATTACTCAACCCCATAGTTCTCTCTCCCACGACTGTGAGCTCCCTGAGGACAATCTATATGCCAGTCATCTTTGTGTCTGCCATACACATGAAAAACTTGCGGCCTGGAATGGGGTTGGGGGGAGGGCAGGAGGGAGAGCCATGTCCCTGTCCACAGTGCTGAATCTTCATGGCCCGGGTACTTGTTGGGATGCTCTCTCTCCAACCAGTTCCCATTGTGCTCTTCACAAAGATGCCCTCCGGAGTTCTGTAACACAGCGGCCCTGGCATCAGTGCTCATCCGATCTCCCAGGTATGTTAGCTGAAATAAGGCAGGTAGTAAAAGTGCGTGCAGCATGAGCTTGCTGCTGAAAAACACACACTGTGCGCACATCCATTGCTGTAGGACACGTACTGCGCACATACAAATCATCAAATATGTTTGTAGAAATATATAGAAGATTCTACACCAACGTGAGAATGGTGTTTATCACATTAGAGTGGGATTGGTGACCGCAGGAGGACTGTACTTTGAAACATACTCTTTGATATTTTTTGGTTTGTTTTAGCTGTAACTCTATTGTTTTTCTCATAATAATTTGAAAATAATGTTTTTAAACCAGAAAACAAAGTTAGTTGGTAGAAACTGTGAATAGGGGTTGGGACTTACTTTCAGGATCCAAAGGTGAAGAGATTAGCTTCATAACGAAGTGTCAGCCCCTGAACATTCAGGAGACAGTGGATTTTGAGGTTTGTTACATGTGTATCTAAGTATCCCTGAGAGGGGAGCGTCTTTAGAAACCAGCACATCCAGCCCCCACCCCATTTTACAGATGAGGAAACAGACTCATCGAGGGGAAGGGAAGAAACCAACATCACTTGTCTAATCAGAGGCAGCTCCGGGTTTAGACCTCATCCTCCTGGCTTCCAATCAAACCCTGCTTATCGGTGTCCTCAGGCTGCTGTGACAAAGTACCACAAACTGAGTGCTGAAAATAATAGAAATTTATTCTCTCACTGGAGTCCTGATGCATGAAATTCATGCAAGAGTAGGCCTTCCTTCCCCCTGCTGCTGGCACTGGCTTCCCTCTGGCACCCAGGACCTGGGCTTCCCTCCAGCCACAGGCAGGCACCCGGGACCCGGGCTTCCCTCGCAGCCCCAGCTTTGTCCGGAAGGTTGTCCGGAAGGACGTCCTGTCTAATTAGCATATTATGCTTTTATTATTAAAGATGGTTCTGGAGGACCAAAGCCTGAAATCAAGGTGTCCACAGGGCCATGCTCACTCTAATGGCTCTTGGGAAGGGTCCTGGCTTGCCTCCCCCTGGCTTCTGGGGGTTGCCGGCACTCTTTGGAGTTCTTTGGCTTGTAGGTGCATCGCGCTAATTTCTGCTCCCTTGCCCTGTGTGTCTGTGCTTCTTTTTATCATATTGATGATTGGATTTACGGCCCATCTTATTCCAGTATGACCTCATTTTAATTCACATCTTAATTATATATGCACAGAGCCAGTTTCCAAATCAGGTTACATTCACAGGCATGAGGGGTTGAGACTTGAATATATTTGGGGGGGGGGCACAATTCAACCCATAACACCCTGTTTCAGCTGTACCAAGATGCCTCATTGTTCAATAATAATTATTATTAACAATAAGTTCTAATTTTCACTGAGTACTTGCCCTGTCAGAGGCACTGTGCCAAGTGCTGTATATGTGTTATGTCTGATTCTCTCTAGACTGTAGAAACTATGATTATCCCCATTTGACTGATGAGGAAACTGAGGCCCAGAGAGGTGAAGCAACTTGGCTGGCATCCAGTTAGTGTGGCAGATTGTAACTTCCAAACATGGTCACAGCGGTATTTCCAGTCCCACGTGCCTTTCCAGAACCTTGTTGCTCCCCACCAAGAAGCAAAGTCTATTTCTTCTCCACCTGAACTTGGGCAGGACCTTGTGGCTGCGTCAGTTAATAGGATGTGGAGGAAGTGATACTGAGTAACTTCCAAAACTAGGCCATGCTGGTGCTGCAACCTCCAACTGCCTCTCTCTTTCAGGATGCTTGGTCTCAGAACCCAGCCACCTGCTGTCAGGAGGCCCAAACCAACCATGCGTAGAGGCCCATGTGGAGAGAATCTGAGGCCCGGCCTACAAACAGCACCAACTGCCACATGTGTGCGTGACGGAGCCTTCAGGTGATCCAGCCCCTGGCCTTGGAGTCTTCCAGGCGGGGCCCCAGATAAGGAAGAGCAGAGACAGGTCATCAGGGCTGTTGTTCTGTGTTTGAATGCCCGACCCACGGCATCTGTAAGCATCATGCGTGATTGTTCGTTGGCACGACGTTTGGGAGCACTTTGTGTGGCAGACACAGCAACTGGAGCAGCTAGGATGTGCGGAGTCAGGGTTGGAAATTTGGAATTCCAAGCTCTGTTCACTCACGTCCCTCCTCCCCCCTCTTGCTATCTGGTGTAACCCAAGTATTATCAGCAGGTAGCAGCCTCGTCTCTCCCAGCGCCCCCCAGGCCTCTGACTGACCTCAAGTGCAGTCCTTTTTGTTTGGAAAAGAAAAATCAGAATCCAAAGACCACTGTTCACAGAATGTGCAGAAGCCCCTTGGTGACAGCTGTGGTTCTTTTAACAGAGAGAGCCACTGATCCCTCCCCCGACCCACCCATGCAAACAACCCAGATCAAACAAAAAAGTAATGAGAACGTCTTTTCATTCTGCCACCCATGCTGTTTGCTCATCATAATAGTTCATCTTTTTAAAAAAATTTATCTTTATTGTGGGAAGTATTACAGATGTCCCCCTTTCTCCTTCATTGACCCCTCCTCCCCACTCCTGCCCCCTCCCCATGGCTTCACCCACTACTGTCTGTGTCCATGGGTTAGGCATATATGCATATAAGTTCTTTGGTTAATCTATTCCTGCCCCACCCCCTTCCCTCTGAAAATTGTCAGAAGGCTCATCCTTTATTTATTTATTTTTAAAATATTTTTATTGATTTCAGGGAGGAAAGGAGAGGGAGAGATAGAAACATCAATGATGAGAGAGAATCATTGATCAGCTGCCTCCTACACGCCCCACACTGGGGATTGAGACTACAACCTGGGCCTGGGGCCCGACACTGGGAATTGGGAATGGAACTGTGACCTCCTGGTTCATAGGTCGATGCTCAACCACTGAGCCATGCTGGCCAGGCAGAAGGCTAATCTTTAAAAAAAAAAAAAAAGAGGTCTCTAAGGATCTGGCCAGGCATTTCCCTTCCTTCCTCCCCACTCTCCTCCCTCCCTCCCTTCCTTCCTTTCTCTTTTTCTGTCTCTCTTTCTTTTAAAAGATTATTTATTGATTTTTAGAGAGAGAGAGGAAGTGAGAGGGAGAGAAAGAAGAAGTGTCTATGTGAGAGGGAAACATTGTTCGCTGCCTCCTGCAGGCACCTCACCCGGGATTGCGCCCTCAACCCAGGCATGTGTCCTGACCAGGATTCAAACCAGCTACTTCTTAGTACACGGGATGACACCCAACCAACTGAGCCACGAGGCACACCGGCGAGGGCTAAGCATTGCCTTTTCTATGCCTACCTTGCCTTCCTCCAAAACAGTGGGGCCCATGCCTTCCATTTTGTTTAGCATTAAAAAAAAAGAAAAGAAAAGATGCCCTAGCCACTGCTCTAGGTCAAAGGCCGTGAATTTGACTTCATGAGGGATTGGAGAGAAGGAGGACACAGGACTGTTATCACAGGAAAGGGGGGAGGATTTAGAACATAAGGAGCCACTAGCAGTGATGGCGAACCTATGACACGCGCGTCAGAGGTAACACACGAACTAATTTTTTTGATTGATTTTTCTTTGTAAATGGCATTTAAATATATAAAATAAATATCAGAAATATAAGTCTTTGTTTTACTATGGTTGCAAATATAAAAAAATTTCTATAGGTGACACGGCACCAGAGTTAAGGTAGCGTTTTTCAAAATGCTGACACGCCGAGCTCAAAAGGTTCACCATCACTGCACTAGAGGGTGGAAATGGGGTGCATTGAGAACAAAACTTAACTATCTACAACCCTAATAGATTCTAACAGGCCATTCACAGAAGATAATATAGAATGGGCATTATAAACCTTTGAAAAGATGCTGGAGCACACTGGTAATCTGGGAAATGCAAAGTAAAACATCAAATGAGATATAACTTTCCCACCTCCCCATCCAGTGGCAATGTACATCCAGGTGGAAACAATAATATAAACCAAACCACTTTAAAATGGAGTCCAAGCTGCTATCCCAGAGGAAGTCTTGCACATCTTATGTCTCAAACCTTTGGAATGTTGAAACAGGACAAAATGACTTTGGATTGATCCAAGCAACCTTGTTTCCCCCAAAAAACCCGTTTGTAAAAATAATAAGAAAGCAGTTATTGTGATGACTGGACTGAAAATTAAAAAAAGGTTTAGAATTGGCATCACTATGTTATGTTATCAACACCAATAGAATGCTGTAGGCGTTAGGCAGACATGAGCAGAGGAAGGATGATGGACCAGGTACAGAAGGTCACCAGGATGGAAAGCCCCAGGGGCTTAGCAATGGACAATCAATTGTAGGGTGGGACCTTGCCCCCAGGGTGACCTTTCCTCCCCTAGTGTATCACTGGTCTGGTGGTTTGGAGCCCCTGAGGTAGCCTCCCGAGAGATAACATCTAGGCCTCAGCTGTATTTCAGCTCCAGGCCCGGATAAGCAACAAAACCAGCCCAGGCTGAAGTCAGGACCAGCTGCATGGAATAATGACCCCCTGCCCTCCTTCCAGCCAATCAATCAGTGGAGACCACAACCCTGAAAGGACACACCTGAAAAAATGCTGAATATTCTATTGAGATCTTCCCCTGGGACCTCTCCTAAAGTCTCTGCTCTTAAAACCCTTAGGACAGAGCACCCAATGCGCTCTCCCTCCTGGGAGCACACCAGTGCCTTTTCCTACTCTCCCCCCTCC
>NW_006290541.1:1727774-1737466 GCF_000327345.1 Myotis davidii
ATATGCCTGCAACCAAGGTACATGCCCTTGACCGGAATCGAACCTGGGACCTTTCAGTCCGCAGGTCGACGCTCTATCCACTGAGCCAAACCGGTTTCGGCCATAGCTCTTTTCTTAAGCCCATTTCTTCTAGGAACTACTTCTGTGATTTACCCAATAAATGTTCTCTTACAGTTTGGGTCTTGCCCTGAATTCTTTCCTGGCCAGAACCCAAGTACTGAGGTTGCTGAGCCCAGGTTTGGTCTGACCCCACCCGTCAGACACCTGGTGTCATTCCCACCGCCTCCATCAGAAATGCCTTCCTTCTATTGATGTAATTGCTCCCCTTCCCTTTATCATAAATGCCCATTGCCTTTGTCCCCTAATAAGAACACTGTTTGGGCTTCTGCCAGAATTGGTGCTTCCTGAATTGTTATTGATCCCAAATAAATGCGGTTGCCTCTCACTTTGAAGTAGTTTTATTTTTAGGTTAGCACAGTGTTGGCAAAAGTGTGGGGATCGCGTGCTCCTACACTGATGATGGGGTACAAACTGGGACATCCTTTTGGGTAGGCAATCTAACAATATTTCTCAAAGGTTTAAATCGTCAGTTGTAGAAATCCCTAGAAAGAGCTATGAATGCCCAAAGACATACACGGAGTGGCCAGATTATTATGACCACCTGACGTTTGTAGGCAAATTAGCTATAATTTCACGCTGAAGTTGCTCGAGGGCTAGACCATTATAAATAGGGAAGCAGGTTGTTTACCACAACAGATGTGATTTTTTTTCTGAAGATATGGGTGGCTGCCCCAGTCTGCATTCCCACCAGAAGTGTACTAATGTTCTTTTTTCTCCATATACTCGCCAGCACTTGTATGTTGATTTATGTATGGCAGCCATTATGACAGGTGTGAGGTGATTCCTCATTGTCATTTTAATTTGCATCTCTCTGATGATTAGTGATGTTGAGCATTTTTCCATATGCCTCTTGGACATTTGTATGTAATCTTTGGGGAAGTGTCTATTCAGGTTCTCTGCCAATTTTTAAATTGGATTTTTTGTTTTCCTTTTGTTGAGTTGTATGAGTACTTTATATATTTTGGAAATTGACCCCTTATCAGATGTATCTGATGATTGTGGGGGCCACCTAAACAAGGCAAAGTCTCCCTCATGTTCTTGAAACCACTCCTGCACAATAGGAGCACCGTGGCATGGCTAATTGTCTTGTTGGAAGAAGCCATCTCCATTGGGATACGCCATCAACATGATAGGATGAACTTGATCAGCAACAATACTTAGGTATGTTGTGCTATTCAGACGTTGTTCCACACGAATTAAAGGGCCCAAATCATGTCAGGGAAACATGGCCCAAACCATAACACTGCCCCCACCAGCTTGAAGGGTTGTACTCATGCATGTGGGGTGCATGCTTTCATGCTGTTTCCGCCAAATTCTCACTCTGCCATCTGCATGATGCAACTGAAAACATGATTCATCGGACCACATGACTTTTTTCCAATGCTCGACTGTCCAATCCTTGTGTTCCTGTGCGAATTGGAGACGTTTTATCTTGGTAACTACAGACAGCAAAGGTGTTCGAACAGGCCTTTGGCTTCCATATCCCACACAATGCAGTGGACGGCTAATTTGCCTACAAACGTCAGGTTGTCATAATAATCTGGTCACTCACATTCAAATATATCCCACGTTCAAAGGCTGTTAAATCACGTTGTTTACCCATATCGTCAGAAAAAAATCACTTCTTCTGTCGTGGTAAACAACCTGCTTCCCTATTTATAATGGTCTGGCCCTCTAGCAACTTCAGCGTGAAATTATAGCTAATTTGCCTACAAACGTCAGGTGGTCATAATAACCTGGCCACTCAGTTTATATACAAGTGACGATGCCATCTCTTTCCCATGTTAAGGCTCCTGTTCTTTTTTTTTTTTTTAATAGATTTAATAAGTGTTTGAAATAAGGCAGGTATGCATGGTGCCTTCCAGCCAAGAAACCCTCATAGCAGGGGCACTCCTCAAGGCCTCGCCACTGCCAGCGTTCAAATCTTGCAAGGGCCTCCATTCTTGCATCCAGATCGGCATGACACTGGGGACTGCTGGCCTGGACGCACATTTGTGGTTTCACCTGGGTCAGGCCATCCCCGCCAAGAGGGCAGAGTTGGGATGAAAAATGAGCCTGGACTATGTGGAGCCCCTGGCATCACCCCAGGGAAGAGCTCGGGAGGCCAAGAACTGGAGGAGTGAAAGAGTCGGCCTCCAGGGAAGCGGAAATGATGACTCAGCTTTGGGTCATGATTTTCCTGACTTTGACTTCTTAGTCAATGGTATTGAGTCATCACCTTTTTGCCTTTGATATTCAGACTTCTCACTCATCCCAGCAGGGCAGAGGAAGTGGGTGAAGGGAAGCCCCCTGTAGTTAGGGCTGTGCTCCCAGATGCCTCCCCCTCTCCTCCAGTTCAAATTCAGTGTCTGCTACTTACTAATCATGAAACTTTGACAAATCACTGAGCCCACATTCCCCACCTGTGTCCTGGAGATGCTAATACCTGTCTTGTCATGTCCTTCACCTAACCAGTACTTTATTTTTTTATTATTATTGGTTTCAGAGAGGAATGGAGACGGGGAGAGAGAGAAAGAAACATTAAGGATGAGAGTCATTGACCAGGTGTCTTCTGCACACCGCACCCTGACGATCGAGCCTGCAACCTGGGCATGTGCCCTGACAGGGAATCGAACCATGACCTGGTTCATAGGTTGACACTCAATCACTGATCCACCTCGGCCGGGCTAATCAGTATTAAGCACCTCCTGTGTGCTATGCACAGGGAATATGGTAGTAAGCGAATCAGACAAAATCTCTTCCCTCACGAAGCTTACATTTTAGTGAGAAAAAAACAACAATGAACAAATAGGTACATACAATGTAATGTTAGTTGGTGATAAGCAGAGTGAAGAAAAATTAAATGGGTTAGGAGGGAGAGGGTTAAGGGGGCTGCTGGAGACAGTTCCTCTTGAGTGTCTAGCACAGCACCTGGCACATAGTAGGGCTAATGAACAAATATAAATTCCCCTCTTTGCAGTTTAGGAAGTAAGCGCCACATAGTTTTCAGGACTGAAAGGACCTGCCCTCCCTGGAGAAGTTGCAAGATGACTCCCACACAGGGGTGCCACTCACAGGACAGTGAGGAGGAAAGCTGTGTGTGTGAAATATATTTTTTCATTGAGGTGACTTTACATAACATAAAATTAACATCAACCATTTAAAAATGAACAATTAGTACATTCACAATGTTGTGCAAACATCACCACTATCTACTTCCAAGACAATTTTAGCACCCCAAAAGAAAACCCTGTACCCACTAGGCCAGTGATGGCGAATCTTTTGAGCTCGGCATGTCAGCATTTTGAAAAACCCTAACTTAACTCTGGTGCCGTGTCACATATAGAAATTTTTTGATATTTTCAACCATAATAAAACAAAGACTTATATTTTTGATATTTATTTTATATATTTAAATGCCATTTAACAAAGAAAAATCAACCAAAAAAATGAGTTCACATGTCACCTCTGACACGCATGTCATAGGTTCGCCATCACTGCACTAGGCAGTTACTCCCATTCCTCCCTCTCTCCAGTCCCTGACTAATGTTTGGTCACTCAGAAAAAGCAAAAAGTTTTTTTGGGGAGTGCCAAGGCACAACAAATACATTCATTAAAGCAAAATTAGTACAGGTCTTACATTTGAGGTTATGAGCAGCATGGCTGAGGTCATGCCTGCCTAATTATTGTGCCTAATAATTACCTTGACTAATTAGAGCAAAGGTTTTGGAGTGTGTTTCTATTCCCAGACACTGAGTCATCAGTGACTGAGAATAAATCATTTCCCTGTATTTGTGTCTTGGATCATCCACATGGAAGCACCCAGCCAACCCCTCAGGGAAATTCCCCAGGCTTCATTAATTAATATTTGGAAAACAGTATAATTTGTGTATGTCGGGCCTATAGGAACATGACATCAGTGTGTTTTGTATGTTGGATTCATTTATTTAATTATTCAACTATGTTCCAGGTGCATTTATTTATTTAAAATGTTTTTATTGGTTGTTAGAGAGAGGGGAAGAGAGAGGGAGAGAGAGTAACATCGATGTGAGATAGAACCATAGGTTCCCTCCTGCGCGCACCGATATGTGCTCTGATTGGCAATCGAAAGGTCCCATGACCTTTCCGTGCACGGGACAACACTCAACTCACTGAACCACACCAGCCAGGGCTCCAGGTGCATTTAATATTTATTAAGCTCTTAGTCTGAGCCAGGCCCTGAGATAAGACCTGGGGGTGTAATTAATAGTGAACAAGACAGATGGGCGTCTGTCCTCATAAACATATAGACTAGTGTGGGGAGCCGGCACGGCCATGGCATACTCAGCCCCAGGGCGCCTTATGTGCCATACCAGCTCAGCCTGGTTCAGTGACCCTGAGAGATGGTGGTGAAGGAGTGGGAAAAGACAGACAAGAGAATGCACCCGAACTCTATCACAAGGCATGTGGGGCTACGTGTTCGGACCATAGGCTCAAGCTCACAACCACAGCCACTGGCTATGATTGTGCTGGGAGGGCCCTGCCCTCCAGCTGGGACTTGCACATGGCAATGAGAGGACCCTGTCCTTTCATTAGTCCGAGGCTTGAACCTGGCCAAAACACTGTAGCTGCGCCCCTCAGACTAGTGGTAAAGACAGATAAGTAAAACAACAAACAAAATCATCACAAACTGTCAAGTGCTATAAGGAAAACTAATAGAACTCTGCCACAGATAGTGGCAGGAGGGGTCTACTCTTGACAAATGATCATAGAAGGCTTCTTGGAGGAAGTGACCTCCACGCTGAGACCTGAACTGTGGGAAGGCAACAGCCAGGTAGAGTTGGTGTTCAGTATGTATGGGAGATATGAAAGTGGGCAAGGTTAGTAAGTGGTCATAGACTTTCTGGGTTTGAATCCTGCCCTACCACCGACTTATTGTGAAATGGGAACAATTACAATACTTGTGTCATGGGGCTGTCAAAAAGACTCAGTGGATTGATAGTTACGAAGCACTTAAAGCTTTGCCTGACACGGACCCAGCACCATGCGTGCACGTAAGGGCCCCAGAAACTGTGGATGCTACCCGCATATCCCCTTGCTCACCTGGCCTCACCTCCAGCATCAGAGAAGGGGGTTTCCAGTTCTCTTACCACCTCCCAACTCGACTTGCATCTCTCCTCTTCTTCACCGAGCAAAGCTCTACAACTCAACGAAACACAGGCTCCCCCTGGATTTGCTCTGGTTCACCTCCATGTCCCTGCTCATCACCTCACTGTGGCCTTGCTGACAGACAGCAGGCCCGCACATTGTTGAGTGAACAGATAGGTGGCAGTGTTGTAGGCGGTGGGAACAGCACCAAGTGTCTGACCCCAGGGGTTCAGCAATCTCGATACTTGGATTCTGGCTAGGAAAGAATTCAGAGCCAAGACCCAAACTATAGGAGAACATTTACTGGGTAAATCACAGAAGTAGAAAAAGTATTTCCTAAAAGAAATAAGCTTAGGAAACGAGTTATGGAGGTAAAGAAAGGGCCCTTGGAGCTTGGGAGTGGGGAAGCTAATGGTAACTTGCCTGAGAGAGGGAGAGAGAGGGGGGAAAGGGAAAGGAAAAGACAAGGGCATGCTCCCTGAAGGGAGAGCGCCCTGGGTCTTCTGTCCTAAGGGTTTTAAAAGCAGAGGTTTTAGGGAAAGTCCCAGGGAAAGATGTTAATAGAATATTCAGTAGCTTTCCAGGTGTATCCATTCAGGGTTGTGTTCTCCACTGACTGAATGGCTGGCATTCGATGCTGCTGGTCCTGATGTCAGCGAAGGCTGGTTTAGTTGCTTATCTAGGCCTGGAGCTGAACTACAACTGAGTCCTAGATATTATCTCTAGGGAAGAAAGGTCAGTGGATCCAAACGACATGACCAGCTCTATGCTAAGGAGGAAAAGCCACTCTGGGGGCGAGGTCCCATCTTACAACTGATTGTCCTTTGCTAGGTCCCTGGGGCTTTCCAACCTGATGACCTCTGTACCTGGCCCATTGTCCTTGCTCTGCTCATGTCTGCCTAACTGCCCATAGCAGGACTGCAATGTGGGAGAATTTGGGAGCCTTTCTGGCTTTTTTCACTTACTGTAGTTTTTGGGGTCCATCTGCATTGTGGCAAGTACAGTGTTTCTGAAGTCCCTCGGGCTGTAGCTGGTGTCCACGGCAGAGACCCTTCTCAGGAGCACACCCCAGTGGTTAACCCAATATTTCTCTTCTCTCAGCCCGTCTTCTCTTCCCAAGGGTCAAGTGCCAGGCAGATTAAGCTCTCAAAGTGAAGGAAGAGGAAAAATACATGGAGATTTAAAGCATGAGATGTTGAAATAACCCAGTGGGATACCTGGGTTACTTCCTATATAATAAAACCCTAATATGCAATCGACCAAACGGAGGACTAGTCACTATGACATGCACTGACTACTGGGGGACAGACACTCAACACAGAAGCTGCCCCCAGCCCACAGGCCCTGACTGGCGGTGGTGGCAGCAGTGGGGGTGGGGCTGGCGAGCAGGCAGTTCCAGGCCACCAGCCAAGGCAAGTACCAGCAGGGGGCCCTCTCGATTGCCCTGCTGGTCTTCCCACAGATTAGCCTTGAATGCCAGCCAGACCTTGGGATCCTACCCATGCACGAATTTCGTTCACTGGGACTCTAGTGTGTATATATATAATATAATATAAAAATTTTTTATTGATTTGTTTTTTATTGATTTTAGGGGGAGAGGAAGGAAGAGGGAGAGAAAGAAATATTGATGTGAGAGAGAAACATTGGTCACCTCCAGCACACACCCCAACTGAGGATCAAACCTGAAACCTGGACATGAGCCCTGACAGGAAATCAACCGGCGACCTTTTGGTACACTAAACGCCATTCAACTATTGAGCCACTCCGGCCAGAGCCCACCATCTGCCTCCCTGCAGTCTCTTCTGCCTCTTCATCACAGCCACCCTAGTCCAGACACCACCACTTCTTGCTGTTCTCCCAGCTGCCACATTAAAACTAACAAAAGCAAAATTTTTATTATGGAAAAATTCCAAAAAGATACAAAAGGAACGAGGACAGAATATGAAAACAATTTAACAATTCGTCAGCTCATGGCAGTTTCACCCACTCTGCAGCCTCCTGGAATTTTCAATTCCTCCCCTCCAGGTTTTTTTGTGTGTGTATGTGTTTTTATTTATTTTTGTTTTTATTTTTTTAATTTTTGGCCTCAGGGACAGGTTAACCTGACTTTTCATCAGTTTACCCTGCAGATGTACTGTCTGTTGTGGTGTAATGTTTACTCCAAGATTCCTTCAGGAATTTGCTTTTGAAACCAAAATTTTGAGACTCAAAACCAAAGTTTTGAGACCTTAACATCAAAGGCCTCTCTTTTGCAATCTCCCAAATGGCAAGCCTCGGCTTCCAAGATTATTATCTCTGCCATGAATTTCAAAAGGCTGCTTAGGAACTCTGAAAGGGCAGGGATTTGGCCCTTCCAGCGATTGCTTTTTTTGAATTGGTTTGGGGCTGGCCTCTCCCGGGGTTGTATCCAGACTGATTCAGGCCTAAGCCCCACTACTTGGTTTTGGGAAGAGAGGGATTTCTTTGAAAAGGGGAATAAGCCCTAGCCGGTTTGGTTCAGTGGATAGAGTTGGCCTGTGGCCCAAAGGATCCCGGGTTTGCTTCTGGTCAAGGGCACGTACCTCCACTGCAGGCTCCTCCCCGGCCCCGCCCTGGTTAGAGTGCATGCAGGAGGCAACCCATCAATGTATTTCTCTCAGATCAATATTTCTGTCTTTCCCTCTCTGTTCCACTCTCTCTAAAAATCAGTGGGGAAATGTCCTCGGGTGAGGATTAAAAATAATAAATAAATAAGTAAATAATAAATATGTTACCCATTGTTATTTTTATTGTCGTTAAAATGTAATTTTAGTGAATTTAAACGATTTCTCAGAATGTTCACAGGGGAGGTACCCACGACCCTGTCTTCCCACATGTTTTCAGTTCTTCAACTACAATTTCATACAAACTTCCACAGGCCCCAAGCTCCCAACTGGGTGGTTATTTTTCATTTACTGTGTCACTCTTCTGGGTGTTTCTTCAAGAGCAGCTTCTCTAGGCTGTGCACCAGGGCACACCTGGATGTCACCTGAGGTCCCATGTCATTTCACAGCCCAGCGCGCCTGCTTAGCCTCGAATCATCTGGTTTCCTGGATCACCAGCATTGCAGTAATGTTGAAGTCAGCCACCTGTTTAAAAAAAAAAAAGTAAGAGTTTTTTGTGTGTGTGTGTATTTTTCAGGCAGTTCCACTGAAATCTCCCAATATTTTTCAATGCCCAAAGTCTCCCAGAATCCGGACTGCGCCAGACAGGATAATTCAGGCCCAGGCGCGATAAAGTCAAACTGAAGGGGAAGGAAGGGTGGTTAGTGGGGAGGGCCACCTACTGAGAATAGAAGCGCTGGTGTTTATCCTCACCTCACCCAGCAGCCTCCCTGGGGACCCAACGTGCCACCGTTGGGCTTAGCTTCCAAATGGGCAGTTTTCCTGGTGACAAAACCAGAGTCGCCTGTGTGTCCTTACAGACGGAGGCGAGGGGCCTGGTGTTTTTTTAAGTCGCCCAAATGATCACAGCTGGGTGTAACCCGATTGTTTCTTCCCATCCGCTTTTTATTTGAGAACAGTCTTTTACATTTACAGAGGCATTGTAAAGACAGTATGTACACAGATTTCCCACATACACTACACCTACTTCCCCCCACGATTTTCTGGTATTACAAACATATCGCATTATTACTGTCTATTTGTCAGAATGAATGAGCCAATATTGATATATTATTCTTTTTTAAAAAATAAGTTCATTGGTTTAAGAAAGAGAGGGATATAAAGAGAGAAACATCAACAAGAGAGAAACATCAACAAGAGAGAAACATCAATTGGCTGCTCCCTGCCAGCCCCCTACTAGGGATTGAGCCTGCAACCCGGGGATGTGCCCTGACCAGGAATGGAATTAGCAACATCTTGGTTCATGGGTAGACACTCAACCACTGAGCCACACCGGCTGGGCACCTTAGTGTTCTTAACTTCACTCTGTGCTTTGCTCAGATTTCCTTATGTTTTACTGAATGCACTTTTTCTGTCCCTGGGCCCCACCCAGAACATCACAGTCCATTTAGGGATCATGTTGGCTTAGAGTCCTCTTGGTGTGATAGTTTCCCAGACTTTGTGTTTTTTGTTTTTTTAATTGAGATATAATTCACATATTATTATATCTACCCTTTAAAAGTGTACAATTCAGCCCTAACCGGTTTGGCTCAGTGGATAGAGTGTCAGCCTGTGGACTGAAAGGTCCCAGGTTTGATTCCGGCCAAGGGCATGTACTTTGGTTGCGGGCACATCCCCAGTAGGATGTGCAGGAGGCAGCTGATTGATGTTTCTCTCCCATCGATGTTTCTAACTCTCTATCCCTCTCTCTTCCTCTCTGTAAAAAATCAATAAAATATTTTTTTAAAAAAATAAATAAAAGTGTACAATTCAATGGACTTGAGTGCATTCAGAAATTGTGCTATCTTATATTTAAAAAAACAAGCCCAACCAGCTTGGCTCAGC
>NW_006290541.1:1737579-1742758 GCF_000327345.1 Myotis davidii
TGTGCTATCTAATTCCATAACATTTCCTTCACCTCTGTAAGAAACCACATACCCATGTAGCAGTCACTCCCCATTCTCCTCTCCCCGCAGCTCCTGGCAACCACTAATCTACTTTCTGTTTTTTATTAATTTGTCTCTTCTAGACATTTCAGAGAAATGGGATCACACAATTTGTGGACTTTTATATCGGGCTTCTTTCACGGAGCACAAAGTTCTCAAGGTTCATCCATGCTGTAGCATCTATCAGGACTTCATTCCTTTTTATGGCTAAATAAAATTCCATTGAATGGATTGACCACACTTAGTTTATCCACTCATTGACTGATGGATATAACCACCTTTGGCTGTTACGACTTTCTTTATAATTTCACAGAATACCACTTAGATGTGTTGTCCTGCAGTGGCGATCTGTCTCATGTGTTTCTCATGATTAAACTGGGGTTAGGGTTTGGGGAGCAGGGCCATGGAGGTAAGTGCCCTTCTCATCACTCATATTGAGGGTGTGTGCCACTAAAATGATTTCTCACTCTTGATATGAACTTTGATCACCTGGCGGAGGTAGAGTCTGTCAGATTTCATCACTGTTAAAGTGCCCTGATTTCAATAGACAGTTGCACCAATTTTCTCTTCACTTTAACCACAAAGTTATAATTCTAATATTAATTTTTGCTGCATAGATATATTAAAGCAGTGGTTCTCAACCTCCTGGCCCTTTAAATACAGTTCCTCATGTTGTGACCCAACCATAAAATTATTTCGTTGCTACTTCATAACTGTAATGTTGCTACTGTTATGAATCGTAATGTAAATATCTGATATGCAGGATGGTCTTAGGCGACCCCTGTGAAAGGGTCGTTCGACTGCCAAAGGGGTCGTGACCCACAGATTGAGAACCGTTGTATTAAAGGGAAGGCTAGTTTTAACTTATTTGATTTGGATTCATACTTCAAGTAAAGACCTTTTTTTTCCCAGATAGAAGACTTTTAATTATATTAAAAATGTCACACTGCAGTGATTTGCAGAGATTTTTAAACAAATCTTTAGTACTCAGTGTTGGTGACAATGTAGAGAAACAGACATTTTTATAGGCTGTCTGGGGCAAGGGTGAATGAAGATGGGGAGGACATTTGGCAGTTTACATCCAAAGCCTTGAAATGTGCCACCCAATTCCATCAATTCTACATTTAGAACTTTATATGAAGAAAATAAATATGTACACAAAGATTTGGCCAAAAACAAACAAACAAAAAACCAACCCAATTTATTATAGAATTATTTGTAGGAACCAAAGTTGAAAATAACCTAAGTGCCCAAAATAGGAAATTAGCTTTAAAATTGACACGACCCCACAATCCATTGCCACACAACTGTTTAAAAGGATGTAAATACACGAAAAGACAAAAAAAGATTATCACAACTTATTAACTAGAAAAAATGATTAAAAACTGTGTGTATACAAAAATTCTGATTTTATAGAACAATCAAATATCTATGTCTTTGCATAGAAAAAATAATGGCTCAATCCCCAGTAAGGGGCATGAAGAAGGCAATGATCAATGATTCTCTCTCATCATTGTTTCCATCTCCCTCTCTCCCTTCCTCTCTGAAATGATATATACATATATATATATATATATACATATACATATACATATATATATATATATATATCAAGAAATATATTTGGTCTTTATCCCTGGCTCCTGGCACAGATCCCTAAACACCCTTGGAATTTCCTGAACGACAGGAGGGCTTTCTGTTTTTCACAGTGAGCTCCTTTAAATCACACCTGGGTTCACACTAATGACATAACTTGGGGTAGAGCACCTGGATACAGAGCCTCAGGAGGGGGCTGGTCACCAGAAAGACCAAGTGGTTGGCACTTGTAGCTCCACTTCAGGAAGGGGGAAAGGGGGGTTGGATATTAAGTTCTATAGCAACTCTTTTGTTGTCAATCCTCACCCAAGGATATTTTCCCATTGATTTTTAGAGAGAGTGAAAGGGAGAGAGGGAGAGGGAGAGAGAGATAAAGAGATAGAGAGAGATCCATGGGAGAGAGAGACATCAATTGGTTGCCTCCCCGTGCACCCTACTGGGGTTCAGGATCAAACCCGAAACCCAGGTACCTGTGTGCCTGGGTTGCGCCCTTGACTGGGAATTGAACCCATGAGCCTTTGGTGCAGGGGCCAATGCTCCAACCAACTGAGCAACATCGGCCAGGGCGCTATAGCAGGTCTTGGAGAACATTGAATGAGCTGGGCTGGTAAACACCTGGAGGTGCTGAGAGGGTGTGCTGTGCCTGGAGAGACGTGAAAGCTCGGGCCCGCCTTCCCCTATACCTGCCCTGTGCCTCTCTTCCATCTGGCTGTTCCCGAGTTGTATCCTTTATAATCAAGTGGTAATAGTAAGTAAACTGTTTCCTGAGTCCTGTGAGCCCTATAGCAACATGAGAAGGGGGTCATGGGAACCCCTGATTTATAGCTTATCGGCCAGAGTACAGGAGGCTTGAACTTGGAATTGGATCTGAAGTGGGGTAGTCTTGTGGGATTGAGCCTTTAACCTGGAAGGGGTAGGGGGTCTGACCATAATTCTAGGTTGTGTCAGATTGAATTGCTGTTGGTGTCCAGAGAATTGGGGAATTGGTTGGTATGAGAACTCCACCCCCCCCCGCCCCACGCACATTTGGTGTCAGAAGTGTTCTGTGGGTAGAAACAGACCTTAGGAAATTCTTCGTGTCTCAATTTCTCATCTTTAAAATGGGAATAAAGCCGAAACCGGTTTGGCTCAGTGGATGGAGCGTCGGCCTGCGGACCGAAAGGTCCCGGGTTCGATTCCGGTCGGGGGCATGTACCTGGGTTGCGGGCACATCCCGAGTGGGGAGTGTGCAGGAGGCAGCTGATCGATGTCTCTCTCTCATCGATGTTTCTGACTTTCTATCTCTCTCCCTTTCTCTCTGTAAAAAATCAATAAAATATATTTTAAAAAAATGGGAATAAAAATACCAACCTTATTGGGTATTTGTCAGGATCAAATAAGTTAATACACACAAAGAATTTATTATAAATATTAAAATAGGTGGAATCCCATGTGTGGTAGGGAGACCTTTTTTTAAAAAAAAAGTAGATAATGTATTTTTTTAATGTATTGTATTGATTTTTACAGAGAAGAAGGGAAAGGGATAGAGACTTAGAAACATCAATGAGAGAGAAACATCAATCAGCTGCCTCCTGCACGCCTCCTACTGGGGATTGAGCCTGCAACCAAGGTACATGCCCTTGACTGGAATTGAACCCAAGACCCTTCAATCCGCAGGCTGACACTCTATCCACTGAGCCAAACTGGTTCGGGTGTAGGGGGGCCTTTTATTAAAATGTTATTGATTTTGAGGAGCTCAGCTCTGCAACATTAATGTGTAGATAAGGATGCTTAACTCCTAAGACCGGGGTTAGCATTCGATCTTCTCCTTGCCATATGTAGTTGAAAGTCATACTTTCTTTGATGTCTAGTTCCCTTTTTATTTTTGGCTGTTTGGAGATACCCATCCCAGTCCTCCCAAGTTAGTCAGGGTCATGTGACTAGCTCTGGCCAATGGAATATGATCAGAAGGGATGGTCACTTCATTTCTGAGGCAGCCAAAAGCCTCTGCCAGGTTCTCCAGCTTATCTTCCCCTTCGTGGAGGAGGCCTGGTGTTGAGAGGGTAGAGTCACCAGACAGAAGCCAGACAGGATCTGGAGGTTCACCTGGACGAGCGCTGTCTTTGCTGGAGCAAGAAAGAAACTCTTGTGATGTTTATCCAATGAGATGTGTTTGTTATCATTATTGTAGCTTGCTCATCACAGCAGCATCACCTGTCCTGACCAATACAACATATCCATGGATGTTTCCAGAAAATAACCAGACGGTTTATTTGGAGGATCCAAGGGCACCACCTCTCACATCTTTGTCCCCTTATCTTTTCTTTTTTTAAATATATTTTATTGATTTTTTACAGAGAGGAAGGGAGAGGGATAGAGAGTTAGAAAGATCGATGAGAGAGAAACATCGATCAGCTGCCTCCTGCACACTCCCTATTGGGGATGTGCCTGCAACCAAGGTACATGCCCTTGACCGGAATTGAACCTGGGACCCTTGGATCCACAGGCCGACACTCTATCCACTGAGCCAAACTGGTCAGGGCCCCTTATCTTTTCTAACAAGCTTCGCTACAGCTGCTGGAAGAAACCACAGAAATACCCTCTGCAAACTGTATCGACACCATCAGTCCTTATGACCTCTGGGCAGGGAGATATGGCGCTCATTTTTTAAAATATATTTCTGTTAATTTCAGAGAGGAAAGGAGCGGGAGAGAGAGATGGAAATATCAATGATGAGAGAGAATCATTGATCGGCTGCCTCCTGCATGCCCCACACTGGGGATCGAGTCCATAACCTGGGCATGTGTTTGTGGCCAGAATCAAACCTGGGACCCTTCAGTCCACAGGCTGACACTCTATCCACTGAGCCAAACCATCTAGGGCAAGTGCTATTTTTTTAATAAGAAAAGAAAACGGGACACGCTTCCTGTGGGGAGCACACCCGCGCTTTTCCCTTCCACCTCTTCTCCCCCCCGGGAGCGGCACCTTTGCCTTCTCTCTCCTAAGCTCCTAGGGCCCTTCTTTGGCTTCTGTGACTTGTTTTCTGAGCCTGCGCAGCCCAGCTGGCTCATTCTACTACCTCTGCAACTTTCTAAATAAACTTTCTCTTGTAATTTGAAACAAAACAAAAAAGAAAAGAAAAGAAGGAAGGAAGGAAGGAAGGAAGGAAGGAGGGAAGGAGGGAAGGAAGGAAGGAAGGAAGGAAGGAAGGGAAGGGAGGAAGGAAGGAAGGTAGAGTAAATGGCTTGTGAAATGTTTCTGGCCTACCAGGCCATGACTGATGTGCCCCGGTTTGGACAGAGCCGAGAGCCTGCACATGTTGGATCCCATCATGTTTGCTTGTTTTTATGTGGTGGCAGCCCCTAGGGGGGTCCCTAAAATCCAAGACCCTTCTTATTCATGTCCTTGTGTAACTCCCTTCCCTTTAGTGTGAGTTGGGTTTACGGACTTGCCTCAAATGAATAGCATACGGCGAGGGATGGACCCCACATCCACGAGTAGGTTGTAAAACAGAGTGGCTTCTGTCTTGGGCATCCTCTTTCCC
>NW_006290541.1:1742804-1762088 GCF_000327345.1 Myotis davidii
AGAAACCAGCGCCACGTTGTGAGCTATCCCAGGGAGAGTTAATTAACAGAACTATTACCCAAACTGCTTTCTTTCCCAAAGGGGATTATAAGGAGCCCCCCTTTAAACTCCGCCCAATCCCCCTCACCCCAGGCAATCTTTTTTTTCCTTTTTATTTTTTAAAATATATTTTATTGATTTTTTTACAGAGAGGAAGGGAGAGGGATAGAGAGCTAGAAACATCGATGAGAGAGAAACATCGATCAGCTGCCTCCTGCACACTCCTTACTGGGGATGTGCCCACAACCAAGGTACATGCCCTTGACCGGAATCGAACCCGGGACCCTTCAGTCCGCAGGCCGACGCTCTATCCACTGAGCCAAACCGGTTAGGGCTTTTTTTTTCCTTTTTAAACATATTTTTAATAATTTCAGAGAGGAAGAGAGAGGATGTTTTTATTGATTTTTAGAGGGAGAGGAAGGGATAGGGATAGAGAGGTAGAAATATCTATCGGCCACCTCCTGCATGCTCCCTACTGGGGATGGAGCTCACAACCTGAGCATGTGCCCTGGCTAGAATTGAACCAGTGACCTCTTTTTTTTTTTTTTAATATATTTTATTGATTTTTCACAGAGAGGAAGGGAGAGAGATAGAGAGAGTTAGAAACATCGATGAGAGAGAAACATCGATCAGCTGCCTCCTGCACATCCCCCACTGGGGATGTGCCCGCAACCCAGGTACATGCCCCCGACCGGAATTGAACCTGGGACCTCTCAGTCCGCAGGCCGACGCTCTATCCACTGAGCCAAACCGGTTTCGGCGAACCATTGACTTCTTGATTCATGGATGGATGCTCAACCATCGAGCCACACTGGCTGTGCTGTTTTCTGTGATTATAGATTAGTTTGCATTTTCTCTAATTTTATGTAAAGGGAATGAATTAGAAAACACATACAGTATTCTTCTTTTTTTTCTTTTTGGCCTGGCTACTTTCAGCATAATTATTTTAGGTTCATCTATGTTGTGTTCATCCATCTTGTTGCTGTGCGGTAGTAATAGTCCCCTGTATGGACATACCACAGGCTCTCTGTTCACCTGTTGATGGGCATTTGGATTGCTTCCAGTTTGAAGCTATTACAAGTAGACCTGATATGGACATTCATGCATAAGGATGGCTTTCTTTTCTCTTTGGTAATTACCTAGGAATGAAATACATCTGGGTATTTATCCAAAAAATATAAATACACTAATTAAAAAAGATATATGCACCCCTATATTCATTGCAGCATTATTTATAATAGCCAAGATATGGAAACAAACTAAGTGTCCTTCAGTGAATGAATGGATAAAGATGTGATATATATATATATATATACACAATAAAATACTACTCTGCTATAAAAACAGAATGAAATCTTGCCACTAGTGACAACATGAATGAACCTTGAAGATATTCTGCTAAATGAAATAAGTGAGCTGGCCTGACCGGTGTGGCTCAGTGGTTGAGAGTCAACCTAGAAACCAGGAGGTGACGGTTCAATTCCAGGTCAGCACTCATGCTCAGGTTGCAGGCTCGATCGCCAGTGGGGACGTGCAGGAGGCAGCTGATTGATGATTCTCTCTCATCATTGATGTTTCTATCTCTCTCTCCCTCTCCCTTCCTCTCTGAAATCATTAAAAATATATTTTAAAAAAAGGTTGGGGGTGGGTGAGCAAAAGGGGTTAAGGGAGTCAACTGTATGGTAACTGATGGTAATTAGACTTTTGGGGGGTGATCACTTTGCAATGTATACAGATGTCAAATATTGTACACCTGAAACTTATATACCAATTTTTCCTTCATAAAAATACAAACTCTTGAGTTATTTTTCAAAGTGATTGTACCATTTTACATTCCCACAAGCATTCTATAGGATGTTTCGCAACCCTGGCACTAAACCACTAAATGCCAGCGGTCCCAGTCATGGTGGCAACTTAACCCCAACTCCCTTTACAAATGTCTCCCCCCCTACCCTTCCCGGCCCCATGGAGCAGAGCTGCCCCAGCTGAGGATCAGGAGCTCTTTGTTCCAGCAGTAGCCAAAGATAAGCCCGCCTTCAGGAGCCAAGGAAGGAAAATGTGTGACCCCAAGTTTGTGAACTGAGTTCATGGAAACCTGAGGTAGAAGACGGTTACAAGAATGAGGGGTGACTGCCAGTGGTACGGCGTGGCCTGGCCAGGCATTCTGTGGTTCTTCGGTTTCTGAAAAGACCAAAATGCTCTTATTTAAAGAACGAAGGTTTATAGGCATGGTGGTTAGAGCTAAAGTCAGATGATCCATTTACTTTCTATTTTTAATTTTCTCTTTGGCCCTGGAGCCTCCCAGAGCCTCCCTGGGGAAAAAATAAGTGGTGTTCGGTAATCCCGAGCTGAAAGGTGGTACTTAAGTCCCAAGTACACCTGAACTCAGCTAATTTGCACTAATCACCTACCCCAGCCATGGATCAGAGGGGAAAACATCACTATGATGCAACCACGACCAGGCATTGCAGGGTGCCACCCATGCTCAAATACTTCTTTGATTTCTAAAACCTTCCTCCCAGCCCCCTGTTAAGCTGGACGGGGCCTCAGAATCCCCTGGAGGGCTTGAGAAACACAGATTGCCTGGTCCCACCTCTAGAGATTCTGATTTCATGCAGCTGGAGGGATGTGTGAGAATTTTCATTTCCAACAAGTGTCCAAGTGGGGCTGACGCTGCTGGTCCAGGGGCCACGCTCTGACACCCACTTTCCTATTGGAAGCCTCAATTTAAAGTCTAGCTAATGGGAGGCAGGGAGCTGTAGCCCTGGGCCAGGCAAGGCAGCTCTCCCGGGAGCAAGGCATCACCCAGCACGGGAGTGCCGACATCGTGGCCCGGTTCTTCTCATTTGGCATCAACAGCATTTTCTATCAGTGTGACATTTACCCATCTGAGTCCTTTCCTCAAGTGTAGAAAATGTGGACTCACCTTCCTTGTAACTACTGATCCTGAGCTCATGAAATACCTAAATAACGCGGCAGAACAGCTAAGAGGTTGGTTTTCGTACAAGTGTTCAGTGCAGAAACGTGTGGTAGTCGTCTCGAATGTTGAAAGCGGGGAGGTCCCTGAAAGACGGCAGTTTGACTTTGAGTGTGACAAGACTGTCAAAGATGACAGCACCCTGAGCCTCAAAGCTCTCCAGGATGAAATCCGCTCGGTGATCAGACAGGTCACCGCTACGGTGACATTTCTGCCACTGTTGGAAGTTTCTTGTCAATTTGATCTGCTGATCTATGCGGACAAAGATTTGGTTGTTGTACCTGAGAAGTGGGAAGAGTCAGGACTACGGCTCATTACCAAGTCTGAGCAAGTGGCCTGTGTTCCTTCAGCTACAACCCACAAAGTAAGCAGCATGGTGGCCGACGGAATCCTGCCCATGACTGGAGATAAGACAAGAACAAGACTCGTTCTCATTCGTGTTTCCTGAAACCACGTCAGCTACGGTTCATGTTTTATTTCACTGGTTCATTTTCAGATGGGGAAAACTTAACATTATACTTTACTGAACTGTGCACATGGTTCCATTTGGGGTATCTGTTTGACTTTCCATAGGGTTGATGTCATTTTTTGCACACTATTCAAAGGGAACCAGCAGATTATATCAGCACTGTAATGCCAATTCCTTTGAAGGCGGTAACTGGAGATGGAAAACTTTTGCTATAAAGCTAAATGTCTTCCAAAATCAGACCTCATGGTCAAGTAGCTTGACTCAGAATAGAGGTAAAGCCCAACCAGCCTGGCTCAGTGGTTGAGCATTGGCCTAGAAACCAGGAGGTCACGATTCAATTCCCGGTCAGGGCACATGCCCGGGTTGTGGTTCGATCCCCAGTGTGGGGCATGCAGGAGGCAGCCGGTCAATGATTCTCTCTCATCATTGATGTTTCTGTCTCTTTCTCCCTGTCCTTTCCTCTCTGAAATCAATTAAAAATATATATTTTTTTAAAAGAACAGAGGTATATTTTTTTTAAATGAAGCAGCAAAAGGAGTTTGAATATTCAGTCTTTGTTTAGGTCCTAAAGTAATTGATAACCCACAATCAACAAAATATTCCTATAAGGTCCTTTTGCCATTTATTTCATTTGCATAGTTTCCATATGGAAAAAATCTCCAATTATTTGATTTCAATGTATATGATTTACATTTATGACGCGGTCACTATTTGTACTGTTTAAATTCCAGTGACACAGAACTCCATGTCTTTTCCTGTCTTATAAAATCAAGCTTTAAATGATTTAAATAAATCAGGTAAGGTAAGTTTAATAATCAGGTAAGTTTAATAATCATATGTCAAATAAAGTTAACCGTGTATGTTAAAGATAAAAAAATAAAGTCTAGCTATGGCAGTGATCTTCAACCAATGTGATTTTGTGCCCTCACCCCAAAGAGACAAATCTTGAGACATAACTGATGTGGGGGGACTGAAGCCGGCATCCAGTGGGTAGAAGCGAGGGATGCTGCCAGCACCCTACAATACACAGGACAACCCCCAAAGAATTGTTTCACCCAAATGTCAATAGTGTCAAGGTTGAGAAACCCTGACCTATAGGGGAATGCTTAAAGAAATTAGAGGAAAATTTTCACAAGAGATAGATATTACCCAGCCATCCATTAAGAAGAATGCCCCTTAGACCTTGGTAAAACTTGGGCAATTGTTCCTGATAGGATGTGAAAGAAACAAATAGGATAAAAGGGGTGTTTTCAACCTACCAACTGTTTCATTTAAGTTCCTTCAGACTTCATCACACACTCTATCTTGTCTGTTTCTATGTTGACTTGTACATCCTCTGTCTTCATTTCCTGGGATGTAAGGTCCTGGTATATTTTAGGAAAGCATTAAATAGTTGGTGGACACTCGAATGGGTAAACCTGATGTCTTTTTTTTAAAAAATATGGTTTATTAATTTTAGAAGGAGAGAGAGGTAGAAATATCAATGATGAGAGAGAATTATTGATCGGCTGCCTCCTGCACGCCTCCACTGGGGATCAAGCCTGCAACCCGGGCATGTGTCCTGACCGGGAATCGAACCATGACCTCCTGGTTCATAGGTCGATGCTCAATCACTGAGTCACACCGGCTGGGCAAACCTGATGTCTTGGAAGAAAAATCAATGCTGTGCTGGTAAGTTTAATAACCGACTCTCTGAAAAGAAAATCCCTCATCTGTAGTATTTGCTTATTTCCATGGTGTAAAGACTCCCACTGTGGCTGATTTATCAGCTCCCTCACGGTGTCACTGACAAAGGAGTTGGGTAAGTGTACACAGCTGGCTTGCCACACCCATAGGAGCCAGCCCCAGCACAACACTGGAAAGAATTATATTAATCAAAAAAGGCTGGAAGGGAAAATGCAAAAATGTTAATGGTGGAGTAGTGGGATCACGCATATATTAGAAACCATTAAGCCCCAGCATAATAACAAATGAATATGTGAGGATGGCTCCTTGTCTAGTTTATGTCCTTCAAGAAAGACTGGAATAACATGCCCATTAATATGACGTGGCTCCCAATTTCTGGTCTCTATCCAAATTCCAAACTCCTGACTGAGAGAATCAGCTGACACAATCTTATGTCAACTGTGGTGGGAGTGGGGGGTATACCTATTTGGGGGAAGTAGTGTAGGTGTTCAGGTTCTGAACTGCATGAAGGCAGCACATCTGGGGGCCCCATTGACCCCATAGACACATATGAACTTGCATAAAAGAATGCAGATGGGCTCAGAGGTTTGGGGCTCTGAGTCCCGAGGCAGTGGGGTAACACCCTTTGTTATAAACCCCATGGACCGATGGCCATGTATGCACTCTGGAGAGCACATGGACACGCGGTCCTGTGATGCAGACACATGTGACCTCCTCATTTCTCAGAGCCCCAGTTCTGCCCCCTCAACCCCAGCACTGAAGCTGTCGGCTGTTCAACACGGAGGAGAGGGCACTGGGGTATTGAGGTTGCTGAGACATGGAAGTCCCAGGGTGTCTTCAAGTGGGTAAAAGTGAGGGTATATTTGACCCTCAGCAAGGTTGCTGCCTACATGGCCACGGAAGGCACTGAGAACTCTTTTAAAAGATCATTGGATACTCAAGAGAATTAAAAACATATGTTCAGCCCTAGCTGGTTTGGCTCAGTGGATAGAGTGTCGCCTGCGGACTGAAGGGTCCCAGGTTCAATTCCAATCAAGGGCACATGCCCGGGTTGTGGGCTCAATCCCTAGTTGGGGCCATGCAGAAGGCAGCCGATCAATGATTCTCTCTCATCATTGATGTTTCTATCTTTCTCTTTCTCTCCCTTCCTCTCTGAAATCAATACAAATATATATAATAAAAATAAAAACATATGTTCGCACAAAAACTGTACACAAATACTCACAGCAGTCTTAGTTATCCTAGCCCCCAAAGTGGAACAATCCAAATGACCGTGAATGGATGAATGGAAAGGGTGGTCTATCCATACAATGAAATATTATTCAGCCATAAAACAAGAATGAAGGACTGATACAGGCTACAACGTATGTAAACTTCAAAAACATTGGGGCCAATGAAAGAAGTCAGACACAAAAGGCTACATGTTTGATGATTCCATTTCTACGAAATATCCAGAATAGCAAGTCCATAGGCAGGAAGTGGATTAGTGGTCCCCAGTGAGTGGGGGTTGAGGGAATGGGGAGTGACTGCTGGTAGGCATGGGGTTTCTTATCAGGGTCATGAGAATGTTCTGGAATTAGATAGTGGCGATAGTTGTACAACATAGTGAATATACTAAAACCACCGACCTGTACACTTTAAAATGGTGGACTTAATGGTGTGCAAATTGTATTTCAATAATGAAAATAATTTGAGGGAGGTGCGCTTTGTTCTAGTTTGCACATAGGCTAGACATGTATGGGCTGACAGTGGTCCCCAAAACAAAGCATCTAGGACAGCGGTTCTCAACCTGTGGGTCGTGACCCCTTTGGGGGTCGAACGACCCTTTCACAGGGGTCACCTAAGACCATCCTGCATATCAGATATTTACATTACAATTCATAACAGTAGCAACATTACAGCTATGAAGTAGCAACAAAAATAATTTAATGGTTGGGTCACAACGTGAGGAACTGTATTTAAAGGGCCAGAAGGTTGAGAACCACTGTTCCAGGAGTTCATCTGGTGACCTAGGCATGGGGAGCAGGAGGTCGCAGAAAGAGAGCAAGGTTCTTTTATGGAGAGACAGCGTGGCAGATCCCAGTGGCACCTGCCAGTATCTCCTTGGCTTTCGCCGTGCCCGTGAACATCATCCCTCGGTTAGTTTCTATGGTTCTCTGGCTGAGGCCTTGCTCCAGCTGCAGAAGTGTGCTCAACCTGCGCATGGGGTGGCTGGGAGTGCTGGGACATTAACACCACCCACCAATCTCAACCAGGGATGGACCCCAGCGTCCTCACTCCTGGAGGTCCCCAGAGGGATAGAACCCCTACTGCCCATAGCAGTAACTTGTCCACTAGTACACCCCAAATTGGCTCCTCTCCTTCCTTGTCTTTGGGTCACCTCTCAAATCAACTACCTGCTCTCTGATCCTTGTTACAGGTTCTGCTTCTGGGAGAACCCAACCTAAGTATTTTTAAAATTTCTTTCATAGCAGACACAATATTCTCCTCATCAGAAAATAAACATTTTCTTTTCAAGTCTTGAGATATCTAAGAGCGATCACCTCATCTCTGGAAGAACACTCTAGTTGAAGGAGAGGTTGAGGTATTTATTAAGCATGCCAGGAACTGGCCCAGAGATTGGAGATGTAGAGATGAACAGGGCAACGGGCAGACATGGCCTCTGCCCTCACAGAGCATTCTAGTGGCCGTGGGGAGATATGCCTGTTCATCCCAAGAGTAGTGAGTATTTACTATGATGAGAAATCTGGGTAAAGTGGGAAAACGCAATGGGGGTGTGATTGGCCCAACTGGTCAGGGAGGGCTGCTCGAAGGAAGTGTCATTTGAATGGAGACCTGAGTAACAGGAAAGAGCCTGACAGATCAAGGGCCTGTGCTGTGAGAACAGCCAGCAAGTGCCTTCCTACTCAAGATGCAGTCTGTGGACCAGCCGCCGTGGCATCGATGGGAGCTGGTTAGAAATGCAGACTCTCAGGTCCCAGCCCAGACCTACAGAACCAGACTGCATTTGAACATGATTCCCAGGTGATTCCTGTGAGTCGCAGAGAAGTGGATTGAATATGAGGGCCTGCATTACTGCTGTTTCAGGATGCAGGCGTGACCAGGAGCGAGGCTCTGTGATGTAGACATCTTGCCTTACAGAGAAGCTGTTTCTTTATTTGTGACACCTGTGTTGGCAAAGCGACCTGAGCCTTTTTGTTTTCAGAGCTGTGCTACTTTTTTTTTTTCGAATTAAAGAGTCACATTTATTGCAATTCAAGTGCCACTTTTCTAAAAATTATTATTAAATCCTCACCAGAAGGCATGCGTAGTGATTTTTGAGACAGAGAAAGAGAGAGAGAGAGAGAGAGATAGAGAGAGAGAGAGAAACATTGATATGAGAAACATTGATGTGAGAGAGAAACTTTGATCAGTTGTCTTTCGTACACACCCAGACTAGGAATCGTACCCGTAACCTAGGCATGAGCCCTGGTTGGGAATTGAACCCGCAACCCTTTGGTTCCGGCAAGTGCAGGATTGAGCAGGGAAAGGGCACAGAGGACGATGCTCCAACCAACTGAGCCACACTGGCCAGCAGAGCTGTGCCACTTTTAAAACACTTTTCAGGAAAATCAAGGAATCATTTAGCAGTCAGAGCAGGAGACCTGAGAAACAGTTTACCATGAAGGGCCTTTCATGGTGATATTACCACTGTGCTGAAGCAGGCCTCTAACCCAGGCTCTAAGTACCTGCCGCAAGGTTGCATCAAGTTGGGAAGGCCACAGGCAATCTTCTGAAAATGCATTTATTTGCCTGTGATTCGCCCTCAGATAACAGAGGTCACATTTTTAACCTGAGTACTATCTGATAACCCACAGAACTTGCAGCTACAGTTCCAGGCTGAGGACTAGCCATGAAGGAACATGCTGTTCTAATGGGAAAAGTTGCATAAATAGTGGTTAAAAGCAACAAAACACACACACAGACACACACACACACCTCAAAGAAAAGCCCTCAAGTCCCCCCAAACTACGGAGTATTACATTTATTTAGCACTGTGCAAATTACCACGAGCGTTACATTACATAAGGAGTAATGAATTGTGTTCAGCTGCTGGTACAGAGAACTGACCACAGTTGCTTATATAAACTGGAGGTTTCTTAACTCTACTTATAAACAAGTCTCACCCTGGCCAGGGAGGCTCCAAGATTAGAGCGTTGGCCAGCGTATCAAAGGATCTCAGGTTCGATTCCGAGTCAAGGGCATGTACCTAGGTTTTGGAGTTGTTCCTTGCCCCCGGTTGGGGCAGGTGTGGGAGACAGCTAGTTGATGTGTCTCTCTCACATTGATGTCTCTCTCTCTCTATCCCCCCGCCCCTTCCTTCCACACTCTCTCTGAAAAGCATTGGGAAAAATATCCTCTGGTGAGGATTAACAACAAAACAATCTAGAGTAGTGATTCTCAACCTGTGGGTTGCGACCCCTTTGGGGGTCGAACGACCCTTTCACAGGGGTCGCCTAAGACCATCGGAAAACACTTATATAATTACATATTGTTTTTGTGATTAATCACTATGCTTTAATTATGTTCAATTTGTAACAATGAAATTGGGGGTCACCGCAACATGAGGAACTGTATTAAAGGGTCGTGGCGTTAGGAAGGTTGAGAACCACTTGTCTAGAGGTAGCCCTGGGACGACCACAAACTCATCATAGACTTCCCCCTTTCTGTTCCACTGTCCGTAGTGTAAGGCTTCCTTCCTCAAGGTTACCTCATGGTCAAAAATGGCTGCTACAGTCCTTGCTATTTTGTTTGTGTTCCAGGCAACAGGAAGGAGGAAGTATAAGAGCAAAAGCGCAAGCCAAGTCAGTTCCCTTTAAATAGCTTTCCTGGAAGCCCCACCCAATGACTTCCCCTTATTTCATCACCCTCCCTCAGTTGCAAAGGGGACTGGGAAATGTAGTCCTTAAGCTGGGCACACTGCCCACTTGAATACAATTTAGACTCTGTTAGTAAATAGTTGTGGAATGGATATGGGGAAGGGACCGAACCAACTTTGTTATGCACATAATCTTCCATTATATGCTCAGGGTTTTTTTCTGTTTCTTTTTTGTTCCTTTTTATTGAATTTATTGGGGTTACATCTATACTAATAAAAGGGTAATATGCTAATTAGACTGGGAGACCTTCCGGATGTCCTTCTGGACAAAGACATGGTGGTGGGGTCGAAGCAGAGGTGGTTAGGGGCAAGCAGACTGGCAAGGGGGGGGGCAGTTGGGGGTGATAAGGCCAGCAGGGGGGGCAGTTGGGTGCGAGCAGGTTGGGGGGGCAGTTGGGGGTGAGCAGATTGGAGATGATGCAGGCCAGGCTGATGGACAACTGCCCCCACCCCATGCACGAATTTCGTGCACCCAGTTCCACTAGTTAATAAATAAAATGATGTAGGCTTCAGGTGTACAATTCTATAATACATCATCTGTATATTGTGCTGTTCGTTCACCATCCCAAGTCAAATCTCCTTTCATCACCATTTATCCCCCTTGTACCCTCTTCTACTCCCCCCAGCCCTATAGGCTTAGTTTTGAGAAACCCTTAGGAAAATTTCCCTCATGAGGTCTGAAATTTTTTGATTCTTAGGGCAAAAGTTTTTTGTTTTGTTTTTTTAATCTTATAGATAAAACTTGTAGTCTTTTCATTTCTTTTCTTTTTTTTTAAAAGACAGGTAGAATTTACTTGCCCAAATATAACAAGGGAAGAACATATAAGCTTCCAATTTCTGCTAAAATTTCCTTATTTAATATTTAACCTTATTTACTGTTTTTATTTAGAACAGAGTTTAGAGAGAAAATGTCCTTCAGTTTACCAAATGAAGTAAGAGAGTTTTGGCTGAGTTCAATCATAAGCTTGCCATTTCTGCCCCAGGAAAGGAAGTAAAAAGAGGTCAGAACACATTTCTTTCCCTGCTCAATCCTGCACTTGGCAGAACAGTCATCGACTTAGTTGTTGCTGTGCAAGAGAGCTGTGAAATGTGAGTGGTGGGCTCCCCAGGCGAGCCATGACACCTTTGAAGTCTAGGACTGTAGAGTCAAAGAATTTCACCTTCAGTATGAAAGTGAATGCAGCATGGGTAAGACCCAGATGTGGTGTTTTTTGTTGTTGTTGTTTTGTTTTGTTTTTTAAAATATATTTTATTGAGTTTTTTACAGAGAGGAAGGGAGAGGCAAAGAGAGTTAGAAACATCCATGAGCGAGAATCACTGATCTGCTGCCTTCTGCACGCCCCCTACTGGGGATGTGCCTGTGCCGGGGTTCACGTCCCAGCATCAAGAAGGGTTCAGGAATCTGGAAAAGGGGCTGCGTGCTGATGACATAGAAATCCAGAGACTAGTAAAGAGTCCGGAGATGGGATATTCAGGTTTGGGGAAATGCCTTCAGCCATTCCCAACAGGTGACTACATGTGTGACTCAACCCTGTTGAGTCCCCAAGTCTCATCAACCTTTTGATGAAACTCTTGAAATTATGACATGCTGGAACTGGTTTCCGGCATGCCTGCAACCAAGGCACATGTCCTTGACCGGAATAGAACCTGGGACACTTCAGTCTGCAGGCCTACACTCTATCCACTAAACCAAACCGGTTAGGACTAGATGTGGTGGTTTTAAAATATGTCCCTAAATTCTATGACATTCCTCCCTTAAAAAGGTGGGACCTAATTCCCCTCCCCTTGAATGTGGCCCAGACTCAGTGTCTTGCTTCTGAGGAATAGAATGTGGCAGAATGATGCTATATGACTTCTGAGGCCAGGTTCTCCACGCCCCCCCTTCCCCCACCCCCAATAGCTTCTGCCTGGTGTCTCTCAGCTCACCCACTCCAAAGGAAGCCAGCCACCATGTCTTGAGGACACTCAAATGGTCTGAGGTCTCTCGCCAACAGCCAGCATCAACTTGCCAGCCCTGTGAGGATACTGTCTTGGAAGTGGATCCTCCAGCGTCAGTCAAGTCTTCAGATGACTGCAGGCCTCATCAATACCTGATTACAACCTCATGAGAGAGCCCCATGTCAGAACACTCAGCTAAGCTACTCCTGAATTCTTGTTGTTTATTGTTGTTTTATTCCACTGTTGGTTTGTTACGCAGCAGTAGATAACTAATATACTGGACATTAAATATTATGAGAGGGAATAAATGGAGGGAGATATTCTTTTCTGTTGTTGTTAATCCTCACCTGAGGATATTTTCCCATGATATTTTTTAGAGAGAGTGGGAGAGAGACAGAGAGTGAGAGAAACATCAATGTGAGAGAGACACATGGATTAGTTGCCTTGCATATGTCCCGACCACGGCCAAAGATGGAACCTGCAACCCAGGTATGTGCTCTTAACTGGAATCAAACCCGGGACCCTCAGTCCACAGGCTGATGCCCTTTCCACTGAGCCAAACCGGCTAGGGCTGAAGAGAGATATTCTTTGTTGGTTTCTGCCTCTAGGTTTCCTGAAGTTTCTCATTTGTGATTAAAATAATCAAGTAAAGCCCTGGCTGGTGTTGCTCAGTGGTTGAGCATCATCCTGTGCACCGAAAGGTCGATGGTTTGATTCCTGCCTGAAACATGCCTAGGTTTCAGGTCCAGTTAAGGTTGGGGTGCCTATGGGAGGCAACTGATTGATCTTTCTCACATTGATGTTTCTCTCTCCCTCTCCCTCTCCCTTTCACTCTCTCTCAAATCAATAATGGTCCAGGCCAGAGGAAATAAAATCACACTTGATTTCAGAACATCTGAAAATAGACTTAGCCACCCCATGATGTGGTAATTGCATGAGAATGCAACTGACAAACCGGAGGACTTTTGAAAATACAGATTCCTGAGCCCCACTCCTGGGGGCCTGGGGACTAGATTCTGTAGCTTTGATGGGGCCCCAAGGACCTATATTTCTAAAAAGCCCCAGGTAATTCCGAGGAGCAACAATTCACATAATCTAGAACAGTGATGGCGAACCTATGACACGCGCACTCATTTGTTTGGTTGATTTTTCTTTGTTAAATGGCATTTAAATATATAAAATAAACATAAAAAATATGTCTTTGTTTTACTATGGTTGCAAATATCAAAACATTTCTATATGTGACACGGCACCAGAGTTAAGTTAGGGTTTTTCAAAATGCTGACACACCGAGCTCAAAAGGTTCGCCATCATTGATCTAGAACCATATCTAGGCTATTATGAAGCCCACTCTCCTGCATTTGGGAGAATTTTCTAGAGGAAACATCCTGCTCAGCTTCAGGTTGCCTCATTGTTCATTCTACCATCCCGGTTCACTGCAAGATCAGACTGTGGACCAGGAATACGAGATTTCTCAGTGATAACGTTTGGATTCTTTTTTCCTCTCCAAGAGACCTTCTCCCAAGGTCATCTCCTTCCTGCCATCCTTGCCCCAGCAAGGGGTATAGATTCTGGAGACAGACTGTCTGAGGTCCAATCCTGGACCTACATGCCACATGGTTCTACATCAGTTAGTTAACCTCTCTCTAAGCCTCGGTTTCCTCATCGTAAAAGGGGACAATTGATGGATATGGATCAGGGTTTCTCAACCTCACCACTATTGACATGCGGCCAGATAATCCTTTGTCGTGGAGTTGTCATGTGCACTGTAAGATGTTTAGAAGCATCCCTGGGCTCTACCCATTAGATGCCAGTACTACTTTCCTCCCTCTCAGTTATGACAACCAAATATCTCCAGACATTATCAAGTCCTCAGTTAAGAGCCACTGATCTAGGTAACTTAGTTCTGTGCATGGTGCGTAGCAAACATCATGACTATTTTCTCTTTTCAGAGTGTAACACTATTCGGTTTAAGCAATATTTTTCCCGCATTTTTTTTTTAAGATGCTACTTGAATTTTTGTGACAAAATTATTTTTTACAATTTAGGCAAAATGTGGAATCTCATGCTATGTGGATTCTAGTCACTTAAAAAAAGGTATGTGATGCCCTAGCCACAAGGCTCAATGGGTGAGTGTTGACCCATAAAATAGGAGGTCATGGTTCAATTCCTGGTAGAAGCCTAGGCCAAGATTGTGGGCTCAATGCCCATTAGGGGACATGCAGGAGGCAGTCAATCAATGATTCTCTTTCATCATTGGTGTTTCTATCTCTCTCTCCCTCTCCCTTCCTCTCTGAAATCAATAAAAATATATGTATTTTTTTAAAAAGATATGTGAGCAGCAGCAGGAAAAGAAAAAATAGATAAATTGTACTATATCCAAGTTTCCACCTTTTGTGTTTCCAAGGATGCCATAAATAAAGTGAAAAGACAACTCACAGAAAGGGAGAACAATTTGCAAATCATATATCTGATAAGGAACAGGTATATCTAGATTATATAATGAAATCTGACAACTCAATAAAACAAAGACAATCCAATTAAAAAATGGGCAGAGGGCCCGAACTGGTTTGGCTGAGTGGATAGAGCATCGGCCTGCAGACTGAAGAGTCCCAGGTTCGATTCCAGTCAAGGGCATGTACCATGGTTGTGGGCACATCCCCAGTAAGGGGTGTGCAGGAGGCAGCTGATTGATGTTTCTCTCTCATCAATGTTTCGAACTCTCTATCCTTCTCCCTTCCTCTCTGTAAAATAATCAATAAAATATATTTTTTTAAAAAAATAATGGGCAGAGGAATTGAATAGCTAGAAGAAAAAGTGACCAATAAGCACATATAAAGTTGTGGGCTATCAAAGATGAAGTGGTGTGTGACTTCTGACACTGTGCCTGAAGGCAGCAAAACGGACAAGTTGTGTTCTTTCCTCTGCTAAAACCTAAATGTGCAGAGCTGCCCTTCTCATATCCCACTGCAACAGAAGTGAAATGCAGGCATCGATTCAAGGGTGCACTTCATATGTCAGCATCGGTCCTAAACTTGGACAGGGCATGTATTCAAATATACAAAAACACCACTCTTATTTAAACATGCTTGTTGACTTGTATGCTGTTGAATGTTAAATAAAACCTTTTATTTTGTCTTGTTATTTGTACTGCCTGTTTGTGCTTACCATATTGTTTACTTCTCTCAAGTTTTTGGACTCATGCCCTTGAGTCTAACTTTCACCTTTTCTGGCAGTAATTAATCTTTGAGACCATTTTACTGCCTACTCTGATGAATGCATGCTTTATACCAGAGAAGCTATTGGTAGTATGTATTCTCTTGACATTCTGTTTGGTAGTCAAATAGCTGAGGGAAGATGGGCTGGCATTTTCATTTTAACTCAATTATGTCAACAAATAATCCTGGAGTGTGGAAAGCCTTTCTAAGCCTGATGCAAAATTCAGAAGCTATAAAATAAAACCCTTGTCTATTTTGAAGAAATTTGCAAGGCAAGAGAAATGAAAAAAAAAAACACAGTAAAAAAAAAAATGACAACCTGGGAAGCTGGACTAATCAAATTGTGACCATAAGGAGGCCCTTTTTTCATTTATTTGATCAGCAAAGTGCAAAGTATTTTATAATAGTCACTATTGACAAGTCTGGAAAAATAGCATGCTCATATTTATTGGAGGCAATGACTATTACTCTGCCTTTCTGAAGGGCATTTTTTTTTAAAAAAAATTTTATTTTTAATCCTCACCCGAGAATATTTTCCCACTAATTTTTAGAGAGAGTGGAAGAGAGAGGGAAAGACAGAGAGAAATATTGATGTGAGAAAAACACATTGATTGGTTGCCTCCTGCACACGCCCTGACCAGGGCCTGGGCCAGGGAGGAGCATCCTTTGGCCCTGATGCTCTATCCACTGAGCCGAACCGGCTAGGGCTCTGGAGGGCATTTTAGAAGTCTCATAAAATATTTGAATCATATACTTTTGACCCTAAAATACTATTTCTGAGTATATATATTTGCTCACGTATCCATGTACACACATGCAAGGATGTTCACTGTAGCACATATATACAAGGATATTCATTATAGCATTGTTTATTGTAGTCAAAGACTGGTACGATCTAAATTCCATCAATTGGAACCTGTTTACAATCAATCCATACAATAAAGTATTGCACAACATTTTAAAAGAATTTATGTCCTGATGTGGAAAGATATCCAAATTATGTTAAGGGAAACAAGTTTGCATAATAGTACAAATAAAATGATCATCTTCTTTTTCCCTTAAGAGGGGAACATACATGTATACAGTTACACATATACCACATGTGACATACGCATGGACACATCTAAAAATTACAAAGTTATTTATTGGAAACAGGATTGAAGATCTGTCATGAGGCAGATAGAATGATTTTTACTTTTCCATTTATATTGTTCTGTACAACTGGAATTCTTCAGTTGAAATATGGAGTAATAATAATAACCCTACCAATGAATACAGAAAAATAGTGTTTTCACCAAGTGATTTTACTTTGTGGCATTTATACAAAGAAGTAATTGAATGAGTGTGCAAAGATGAATGTACAAAGGTGTTGAGTAAATGTAGTACTAAAACACAGAAAACAGCCCAGCCAGTGTGGCTCAGTGGTTGAGCATCTACCCATGAACCAAGAGGTCCATGGTTTGGTCCTAGGTTCTATCCCGGGTTGGATTCCCAGTCAGGGCACATGCCCAGGTTTCGGGTTCGATCCCCAGTCGGGGGCATGCAGGAGGCAGCTGATCTAGTCTCTTATCGATGTTTCTATCTCTACCCATCTCCCTTTCTAAAATCAGTTAAAACACACACACAGAAAACAACCCAAATGCCCTTTAGTACAGAACTGTTAAATACATTATGATGTACCTATACCCTGGAACGCTATGTGACTATTAATAAGAAGGAATGAGGCTACTATGTTGAAAAGATATCCTAGATGTATTATAAAATAAAAGGTAGGTTTCATAATAAGCTGTGTAATACAGCTTTTACATATACATATTGAAAAGTCTGCAAGAGTGTTAAAAATAAAAGGATACATTAATCCACTTTTCTTGAGTCATCATTCTCTAGTGACTTTAAATGGAGGTAAAGTTTCCAGATCTTAGCCCTAACTGGTTTGGCTCAGTGGATAGAGCGTCGGCCTGCAGACTCAAGGGTCCTGGGTTCGATTCTGGTCAAGGCCATGTACCTTGGTTGCGGGCACATCCCCAGTAGGCGGTGTGTGTGAGGCAGCTGATCGATGTTTCTCATTGATGTTTCTGGCTCTCTATCCCTCTCCCTTCCTCTCTGTAAAAAATCAATAAAATATATTAAAAAAAGTTTCCAGATCTTAGCTGAAAGATGTCATATTGACATTGTTTCAGACAGGCCTTCTAATTCCAAGGTTGGAGGCTACTCAAGAAGCACTTTCCCAGGTGTCTGTATTGAGTGAGTTGGTGTACTGGTAAGTACTCAGTTCTTCCCTCACTTATTCTCATTTAATCCTGAGATCAAACACTATGAGTTTCTGTCATCATCTCCATTCATGATGCTCAGGGAAATGGAAGTAATTTGCCCAGGTTTACTCGGCTAGGAAGTATCTGTACAGTTACTGAGAAAACCAAATGAGATAGCAGCAGAAAAAAAAGAAAATTCGATTCAAACCAGATAAATCTGGGTTCTTTAAGCCTTTTCTGAGCCTTTGAGTCTGTGTCCCCTGCTCTGAGGGGCTTCTTCCTTCCAGGAGCCCTTGTCAGTGCTTCAAGGCCCAGTGAAAATGCTTCCTCTCCCAGGAAGCCCTCCCAGATTCCATCGCCCTTTTATCCTCACTAATCTGATTTTATGCCCTCATGGCATTTAGCACAGACTGCTTTTCAGAGTGCCCTCCTGTGAGCCTCATCCCCACAGCTCTTGCAGTTTGGCCATGAGCACCCACCAAGTGCTGATGTGTAATAATGTTGCTTAGATCTTTTTATAGAGGGTAGTTTAGAATGAAAAAAAATCATCCAGTAGCCTGGTCTCTAGAGTTATCTTCTGTGTGTGTGTGTGTGTGTGTGTGAGAGAGAGAGAGAGAGAGAGAGAGAGAGAGAGAGAGAGAGAGAACCTTGGCAGGTCTCAGAAAATATATTAATATGCACACAGATTAACCTATTTTTTTGCTGTATAACTGAAGGTTTTCAGATTTTTTTTTGTATTGTAATCATTATTGAAAAAATGTTCATAGTATAGAATAAGTTGTGTTTGTAATGCCTGTAAAAATAGGTAGACTCCAGTGATGGCAAACCTTTTGAGCTCGGTGTGTCAGCATTTTGAAAAACCCGAACTTAACTCCGGTGCCGTGTCACATATAGAAATTTTTTGATATTTGCAACCATAGTAAAACAAAGACTTATATTTTTGATATTTATTTTCTATATTTAAATGCCACTTAACAAAGAAAAAATCAACCACAAAAATGAGTTTGCGTGTCACCTCTGACACGCGTGTCACATGTTCGCCGCCTCTGCTAGTCTGTGTGTCTCTAATCCGGATGGACAAAGTGCCCTGCCCTTCGAGAGGCCTGATGAACTTAGGGTTCCCCTACAACCCTTACTTTTGCCTGGCACGTCCTTTCCGCATGGCCTCCATCCCCCTTGTTTCCTAAACCCCTGTTTTCAGATCCAACCAGGAATCTGCCCAGATTCCTGCTCTAAGAACTTACTTTTTGGTGAGAGGAGCATACTAAGGATACAGACATATCAATAGCAGATTGTTCAAAGTGATACAAGGTATGAAGAGACAACAACCCGGCAAAGGGGGAGAGGGGGGAGGGCGCCGCTTTGAAACAGGCTGGTCTGAACGGGGCTCTGTGCTCACGGGCCTCGAGTAGAGCCCCGGGGGGAGGGAGAGGGGGAGGGGAGGGGAAGGAAAAGAATCCGGAGAGGAAACTCCTAGGGCAAAGGCCCTGAGGCAGAAAAGCGCTTAGTCCCCGGGAGAACGGAAAGGCGGCCCGTGTGCTGGAACCGCACGAGGGTAGCAGCGGCCGGCGCGAGATGAACAGAGGCGGCGGGACCGGACCCTGCGGGGACGCGATGGTCTCCGGGAAGAGGTCTGATTTTATTCCAGGGGCGGTGGCTTTAAAGCCACATTTGTAGGAGCGCAACCCGGCAGCTGGTGGGAGACGGTGCTGCACGCCGACCTCCCCACGCCCCAGGGCTCCCGGCCGCCGCCAGCGTGACCTGCAACAGGGCCAGTTTGCCTCTGA
>NW_006290541.1:1762345-1763408 GCF_000327345.1 Myotis davidii
GGAGTGTGCTGTAGGGACAGGTGCGGGGGCTGCCCGCCTCACTCGCAAAAGCTCAGACGCGCCAGGGCCTCGGCACCCTCTCCTGTTCCGGCTGACTCTCGATTTCGCGGGCCGGCTGGGCAGCAGCTGCCGTCTAGTCTAGAGACGTGTCCCCGGAGGACGCGGGTTGCTCGCGGTGGAGGGGGGGAGATGGGCGGCAGAGAGTTCCCCACGCTCCCCGAGATAAGCTCTGTGGGTGTGGGCCGTCCTGCAGGGGACACAGGAAGGGCCCGCCGGCCTGCAACCTGGAAAATTTTTCTTTGGGCTCTGAGGTTCGACTTGCCCATCCAAGAAATGGGACAGTGAAATACACAGATGGGAAGCACTTTGCACACTTGGATAGAAGTTGGGTGTTTTATTCAATTCCTCCATTTCCCTCCTCCTTGTGGAAGCCCAAGGGACCGGACTAACCAGGCTGTCACACACCACGCCCTTCCAGCCCCGCGGCCCAGTGGCCGGATCCAATTTTGCGTCTCCTAGAGCCTGGAAGCACCGGAAAAACCCCCGCCCCGGGTGCGGTCGCAGGGCCGGTCACGTGACTCCCGCTGGAGGCCCAGGGGCTTGGGCAGCGGGCAAGTGCGCATGCGCACTTTTTTGGGGGGGGCTTGGACGCAACCACTGTCAGCTCTCCCCCCCCTTTCTACGACTTCACCCTTCCAGACGTGCTCTCCCTTTCCCCCGCCGATTGGTTATGTTATGGCAGACAGGTGGAGGAACCAATCACGGGGCTTTGTTCAGACACCGGCACGCGGAACAGGTTGTATCGGACCAATGGGAACTCTCGGAGCGGACGCGCCCCAATTGGGCAGGGGAGGGCCCAGTGGGCGGTGCTTCCTCAGTTGGCATGTGGGCGGGGATCAGCAGCCGCAGAGGCGTCGACGGCGGTGGCGACGACGTTCCTTAGTTTTCGGTGTGGGCTCATTGGCGGTGGCACGGCTGCTGGGAGGGCTCGGTTGTCAGCAGCGGCGGCCCTACGGCGGGGGGCCGCGGCGCCATGGGGGGACGGTAGACGGGCTCCGACTCT
>NW_006290541.1:1764114-1770675 GCF_000327345.1 Myotis davidii
CGAAACCCTGGAACAAAATGGCGAAACCTAATATGGCCGTTCCTGAATGATTGACGCCCAAATAACATTTCTTTCTCCGTTTTTTTCCCCCTCCTCCCTTTTCTCACTTTTTCAGACCGAGTGTGTCAGCAACAAGGACTTTCTCTCTGGGTCCCCTTCCAAAACGCAGCCACCGCCGTCACCAACCTCTACAAAGGTAAAGATAACCTTGCTGCATTGCCGATTAGGGGAAGGGCGCCTGCGTCAGGGTGAAAGGCCCGCGTTCCAAGTGTGTGGGCCGCCTGTACCCGGACCCAGACTGCCGAAGTGTTTGCTCCTGTACCCAAAGATGAACCCCGAGTGTCTTGCAACTTGGAAATGGTGGTATTCTAGTGAGATCGAGGATCTTCAGCTGGGGGCGATTTTGACGCTCCTCCCCTCTCCACCCCCCCCCCCCCCCCCCCTTCCCCCCCCCCCCCCACCCCCCCCCCCCCCACACACACATTTGGTTACGTCTAGGGGCGTTTTTGAATGTCATCACTGGAGGGGCTGCTGAATATCCTGTTCGCTAAAGGCAGACCCGTTACCCTCACCTCACCCCGCCCCCTCCATGCCCCAAATGTCAAATAGTGCGGAGGTCAAGAAGCCCTGAGCTGACTTTGGGTGAGAGGAGCTTCTCTTTGGAAAAGGCGCCCAAGGGAAGAAAGTTTATGGTTTTGTGCCACAGCGAGGTTGCGGGGGAGCGGGGCGGGGGGCGTGTGGAGAATTGTAGGTACCTTGTGGAAAAGATTCTTCTGATGGACAGCTTAGAGCATGATCGTCTGTAGCATTTCTAAGTGCGTTGTAAACTAGCTAATTGAAATAACCTGTGCCCATCTTAACACGCTGCGCTTCCCTAGCAACTTCAAGTATTTATCTTGAAAACTACCTTGTATCTGCTTGTACAGTATTGACAGGAAATCTGTGAGCTGAGTGTGAGTTAAGAGTTGTGTTTTATGGTAGTGCCTTTCTGGAGTTAATTTTTCTCTTCTGTGATGACACGAAGATATGTTAAAGTAAACTGTTCTTGCCCATTTTGCTCTCTTAGTGACAATGGGTTGAGATTTTGTGCCTTACTGATTTTGAAGATTTGGAAATTTGGGTTTAATTTTTGGGGGGTGGGGCAAGGTTTCTATGGAAAAAGGATTTGAATTTGACTGTTAATCTTAATAAAGATTAAATGCTTTCAAACTTCTAGAAGCTGCTGGTAACAGTAATGGAACTCAATGCATTTCAAAGTTTTCAAAATAGGCAGTGGAGTGACTTGAGTCTCAGATTCATTTTTTTGTGTAAGAATGTGCAAATGATGGTAGCATTCTATAAGGAAAATACTCTATTGTGAGATTTGTGGGTAGAATTTGCATTTTTTTGAGAATGTAAACTGAAACTGGTGAGTAAAATGTTAATTTTAGGGAATGAGGAACCTATAGTCCAGGCTTATCAAAAAAAAGGGAAACAATTAAAACGTGCCCCAGTGATCAACTTTGATTTTATTGTTAATCCTCATCTGAGGATATTTTTCCATTGATTTTTCTAGAGAGAGTGGAAGGGAGGCAGGGAGGGATATTAACAGAAACATATGAGAGAGACTGTCAATTGGTTGCTTCCCCTGCACATACAACCCAGGTACAAACCAACCTGCCTGATGCTCAGAACTATATCAGCCAGGGCGAGTTCCTTAAAATTTGACTCCTGAGTAGTTTGCTAACAGGAATATTTTCTGGGATGGCTCTTGGTTTCATCCAGACAGGGAAATTTGAAGTAAGACATAGAACTCATTTTTTAAAATACTCAGATTTCTTGGGGTATAACTTACATGCTTTAAAATTACCCTTTAAAAGATGTAAGCTTGAGCTTGACAGTTAAGAAATTGTATCTCCACCACAGTCCCTAAGCAACCACTGATCTGATTGTTGAATATATGGTTTTTCCTGTTTCCATAATTTCATAAATAGAACCTTACAGTATGCAGCTTTTGTGTATGGCTTCTTTTGCTGAGATTGAGTTCACATTGCATGCATTAATAAATAGCTCAGTGCCTTTTTTCTTTTTCGTTTTGTTGAGTAGCTTTAACTGTTGTATGATGGTACCATGGGGTATCCATTTGCTTGTTGCAGTTGGCTTTTTATTTAAAGGGGAAGGCAACACATTTTTAGTGCCTTGTATGTGCCAGGTTTGCCTAGGTCAGTGGTCGGCAAACTGTGGCTCTTTGGCCCCTTGAGTGTGGCTTTTCCACAAGAGCTGCATGTGGCTCGTGAGCCGTAGTTTGCCGACCACTGACCTAGGTTATAGAAAAATAGGAATGCTTTCTAGTTTTTGTTTTTTTTAGTTTTTGGTGCTCTTGTCTACAAGATTCTACTTTAGGGCTAAAGCTGGCAGTTTTCTTTAGTGCAAATTCTTCATATAAGTAGATGGGCTTAGAAGCTGAACTTTGAAATCTCCAGTTGATTACTTGATTTACAAAAAGTCTATTAGTTTTATTTGTTTAGAAACAATGTAATATTTATTTAGAAATAAACATCACCTGAGATTCTTGCATTATTGCAAATGCTGAATTGTTAGACTGAATTACTCTTACTTTGTATTTTATTTTTGTTAAATGCATTCCTTTGTACCTGATAGAAAAGGTAAGTTGTGGTTTGTGGAGTTTGGTAGTGTAGCAACATTTTTTATCTGATTTAAGGAGAGTGTGGATAGTGCTCTGAAGTTACATTGTTATTCCTTTTCAGGGTGTGGTGTAGAGAGCACAATTCAACTATAGGAATAATTGAATACCGTAAATAAGTTTAATAAAATTGGCAAGGTAGTGTCACAAGTGTATGCAGCATTAAGTAGTGGTAAATTTCAATCAGAATGTTCACAGTTCTGATTATTTAAATGTAATTTACAGGGGGGGCAATTTGAGGGGATCTCTTTAAGTGGGTGGTGCTCCTGTATTTTGTATGATTAAGCAATTAACCTAGCAAGCTAAAAAATGGCTCATTTTGCAGCCTAGGGGTAGCTTGGTACATTCACCAACTTCTTCAGAATCTCTAAAAATGAGCACATTGGAAGGTCAGAAATGAGGTACAAGCCTAGAAGAGGGCCCCTGTGGTCTTATGAAAAATTGAACATTATGTTGGTTAGGCAGAAAATATAGCTGGAAGGACTTGGAGGAGAGTGATTTGGGATATGTGAGTGGACAGAATTCAACAAAATGGAGTGCGTGCTTCCTTCTCCACAAAGTAGGGCCAGACTTTGCCAGCCTTTTTTGGAAAGGGGAAGGAAAATCCTGATGCTGGTTCTTGTTTTTATCTTGATTCGGTAACTCTTACTGGTTCTCGTTTTTATGTTGATTTGATAACTCTAAAGAGGGCGATGTTTGTTCAATATTCAGTCAGGTTGTGTCTCCTTTGCCTAGTCCAGTGCATTTTTTGATGTCTGCAACTAAAGGGACTGAAAAGTTACTGAGGTCATTTTAATATATTCCAGGTTGATGCTTATTGGGAAATACTGGCCAAGCCTGTGTGTTGCTTCTTAATTCCACCACCCACCCACCACATTTTCTTGGGTAATTGATTTCCAGTCTCTATCTTTTGACTCTTCATTAGGAAAGTACATACTCTCCTTATCTAATTCCAGATTCCTCCTTCATGGGGCTACTTGTTCAGGTTGTCTTCTAGGACAAGGCCATCCTAGGAGCCTCACATGGTCAGACTGAGGTGTCAGCTGGTGCTCAGCTCTTCAGCAGCCCCTGTCAGCTAGTGCTTTTGATATTAACCTGTAGAGCCACTTCTTTGTTTCTCTCAGTTTGTGAAGGTTTTTCTTCTTTAATTCTTTTTTTTATGCTATGCCTTGTTTGCCTCTTCGCATTTTAAAACTGCTTCTGAAACTTCAGTTGCATGCTGAGTTCTACCACATGTTGAGAGCTTTCTCTTGATATTGTTTATATTAAAGATGTTTCTGGTCTCCCTGTTAATAGCATTTGCCCCAGGCCAGCAACCTTATGGAGTCTACTGCTGGATTATCTGAGTTCAGAATTTAGACTTAATATAACATAGCTGTAAACTCCTGGAGACAGACAGTGGAGCAAGATGTTTACCCATTGTGCTCTTTCATTTTCTTAACTGTAAGTAGTGGGGATTAGTCTTCACAGCTTAGTACAAAGCTCTTAGTTTAGTGCTGGCATATAGTGAGTATTCAAGTGTTAGGGTTGACTGTTGGTGATCAGGTTTTATTTTTTCAGATGTTTCTGGCTGTGGGCAGTACTGAAGAGGAATAAAAGATATTCTAATTTATTTTTTGTCTATACTTTTTTTCTTGTGTTGGAATAAACTACATGGTGTGTACTTTACTTCATTTTCCCCTAAAATGGCTAAGTATAATAAAATTTTCAGGTGAAAAATAGTATGCTTTTTGAGACATCTTGGTGCTAAATTCTGTTTATAATATGTTGTCTCATTACAGTGGGCCATTTTGGATATATATGTATTATACACACACACACACAAATATATACATATAAACAAAGTGAACTGAAAATTTGTGGATTGATATATAAGCAAACGGGCAGGCAAGCATATGCTGCCTGAAGACAGATACTGGGGTTTCAGCTTTTTACAATTTTTGGAGCTTGTTTGTGACTATCCTTGCTGCAAACTATTGAACTTTAAGACTTTGTACAAAAGGCCTTAGTATGGATCACAATTAGAAACTCTTAAATTGTATTAAACTTATAAGGAACAGTAGTAGCCTCAGTTATTCCTAATATTGTTATTAGATTCTGTCTGTAATTTTTTAAAAATATATTTTTATTGATTTCAGAGAGGAAAGGAGAGGGAGAGGGAGAGAGAGAGAAACATCAATGATGAAAGAAAATCATTGATCAGCTACCTCCTGCGTGCCTCCTACTGGGGATAGAGCCCACAACTTGGGCATGCCTGGAATCGAACCCAGTCCAGAGGCCGATGTTCTATCCACTGAGCCAAACCGGCTAGGGCAGTGGTCGGCAAACTGCGGCTCACGAGCCACATGCAGGTCTTTGGCCTCTTGAGCGTGGAGTACCCTAATTAAGTTAATAACAATGTACCTACCTATATAGTTCGTTTAAAAAATTTGGCTCTCAAAAGAAATTTCAATGGTTGTACTGTTGATATTTGGCTCTGTTGACTAATGAGTTTGCCGACCACTGGGCTAGGGCTGTTTGTAAGTTTTTATAAAAGACACTAATTTTACTTAATGTGTAAAAGGCTGTTTTGGCAGCAAATACCAGAAAAATACAAGTTAGGCTGGCTTCAGTTGTATGGACATGGATTGGCTCCTCACTTGGAGTGTGAGGTTGACTGAATTCAGTGGCTCAGTCTCCCTGGCTCTGCAGCTCTGTACTCTTGTGTACTCACACATGTATGTATGAGCTTTGTCTTCAGGCTAATTACAGTAAGTTGGCAACTTACATCTTAGAGCAGGGGTGGGCAAACTTTTTGACTCGAGGGCCACAATGGGTTCTTAAACTGGACCGGAGGGCCGGAACAAAAGCATGGATGGAGTGTTTGTGTGAACTAATATAAATTCAAAGTAAACATCATTACATACAAGGGTACGATCTTTTTTTTTTAATATATTTTATTGATTTTTTACAGAGAGGAAGGGAGAGAGAGAGAAACATCGACGAGAGAGAGACATCGACCAGCTGCCTCCTGCACATCCCCCACTGGGGATGTGCCCGCAACCCAGGCACTTGCCCCTGACCGGAACCGAACCCGGGACCCCTCAGTCCGCAGGCCGACGCTCTATCCACTGAGCCAAACCGGTTTCGGCCTTTTTTTTTATTTTTTAGTTTTATTCATTTCAAACGGGCCAGATCCGGCGGGCCGTAGTTTGCCCACGGCTGTCTTAGAGCCACTCAATAAAGCTTAGAAGAGCTGGGAAAGTTTTTTCCCCAGGAGCTAGTAGCAAATGACTTCTACAGTTTCTTGGCCAAAATTGGGTCACATGCTTACTCAGACCTCAGCATCATAGCCACAGTTTGGGATTGGGCAGATTAATTAAGGACTAAACCACATGTTCCACCCCTTGAACAAATTTGCTGCAGAAGCTTCCCTTAAGAGCTATTCAAACAAAAACTTGGAGGGCCTTTAGAAAAGGAAGAAGGATGGGATGGCAGGCAACTGTGGCTGCAATGATTCTTCCTTGGTTCCTGCCCTTTGTTTTGTGTGGTAGGTGAAGATTAAGTAAACATGTAATTAGCTAGAAGTTAGTGCTTATTTTTGGATACTACCTCTTTGGGGGATACATAGTTATTTTCTTAAAACAATTTTATTTTGGCTATGACTCAGATATTTGTTTCTTTTTTAAAAAAACGTTTTTTATTAATTTTAGAGAGGGAAGGAAAGGGAGAGAGAGCTCAAAACATCAATAATGCATGTCCCACACTGGGGAATGAGCCTGAAACCCAGGCATGTGCCCTGATCGGGAATCCAACCAGTGACCTCTTGGTGCATGGGTCGACATTTCAACCACTGAGCTGAGGCACACGAGCAGGGCCAGATCTTTGTTTTTGATTAT
>NW_006290541.1:1770758-1774532 GCF_000327345.1 Myotis davidii
CAGATTTGATTCTTAAGTATTCCTTTGAAGAGTTGCTTTGATGTAGTGGTGTGCTATTCTGGTTTGTAGATCCTCTAAGGCAGGGGTGGGGAACCATTTTTTTGTGCCAAGGGCCATTTGGATATTTATAGCATTATTCGAGGGCCATATACAGTTAACTTAAAAATTAGCCTCCTATATTTGATCAAACAATTAACTTCAGCCCTAGTGCTTTCACAAGGCCAGATCAAATGATTTATCGGGCCTTGCATTCCCCACCCCTGCTCTAAGGAGAATGGAAAATGGCTTCTCTATTGTTGAGGAAGAAATACCTTGTAGAAGTAACTGTGCCACCTAACTTTGGGTAAGGCCCTTGGAGCCTCAGTTTATGAAATTGGAATATTTGCTTTGGTGGACTCATAAGGTTTGTGAGTATCAGAAAAACAATGAATAGTGAAATCTGATTAATTTTGTCAGTGTATCATGTAAGGAAGTGTTACATTTGGTCTTCACCTCAGAAATCATTTACCAACTGCCCCATTCCAGTGGTGGGAGGATTAGACTTCTAAAAATCTCTCAAATTAAAATTTCAGCTGCTTATATACATTTTTTAAAAAATATGAAATGTGGGACATCTGACTGCCATGAATCAGTATTTCTTGAATGAGGATATGAATGTGTTATGATTAGAGGTTAGATTGACATTTTGTAATGCCCTTGGGGTTTGCCTAACCTTCAAGCTTAATGGCCCTTTTCCATGGTGACATTGGTGTCAGATGGTATTGGACCAAATACTGTCCCCCACTGTTTCTTTGAGTTGTACTTTGAGAATTTGGGTAATATTGTCAGGGTTCAGATGTATTCAAAGCAGTCTAGCTGAGAGTTTTCAGGAGGCCATCCTGTGTGTTTATGTTTAGCTGGATACTAAATTAACCTGCGATTTAAATTAAAAGCTAGTCTAGTCATGCCTAAGATTATCCAATAAGCATTTAGGTCTTTCCTACTTAGTTGAAGGTATTGCGGGAGGGTTTTTATTTTCAACCAAGTAGCTAAAGTCCTAAACATAGGACTATATTTTAAATGCTTTAGTGTCAACATGAGATTTTCTATTTAGGGAAAATAACAGGTTGGATTAATCTGGGTGGGAAAGTAATTGGATTTGTTTTCAGGAGATGTTAATGGTATAAAATTAAGCTATGTCCAGGCAATGCAAAAGCGTGTACCAGAAGACCTTAAATGTTATATCTGCTTTTCTCCTTCTCTATCTTCTAGTAGGTAAAAGTCACAACATGTCTAATTTTTAGTGTGCTCTTGGTTTGGATATTGAGACTTGTGCAGAATTTTTGAGATGAAATGATTTGTCAGTTGCATACACTATAAGAGAAGTTCACAACTAGTTATATAACTCATCTACACCAGTGAATATTGAGTTTTCCAACTTTCTTCAAATCTGATTAAATCAGCTCCTTGCAGATCTAAATTTTGAGACTTTATTGTGCCTTTAATCAGAACAAACCAAAACTTTGTTTGCCAAGCTCTTTCTTTCCTGGATTGTCAGTTTCTTTAAACTAAACCACCTTATTGAAGGTTTGTAGCAGGTGTAGCTTCTCTTTTTTGCTGTCTGTTTTGTCAGATGTACATTTACATGTCTGCTTCATCTTTGGGCCATCAAAGCCTGCTTTGGGTTTGTTGTGTCCCTTTCATGCTTCCAACTTTTTCCCCTCTGTATATCTAGTTCTGGGCCTACCTCCATTTAGTTCTTGAAAAATGAAATTTCCTTAGTCATTGTGTTTGGAAAAAGAGAAGCTTCTCCAGTTAGGAACTTGATTACAATTCTTTTAGGTGTAGGGCAGGTTTTTAGAAACCTGGTTCCTCTAGGTCAGTGATGGAGAACCTTTTGAGCTCGGCGTGTCAGCATTTTGAAAAACCCGAACTTAACTCTGGTGCCGTGTCACATATAGAAATTTGTTGATATTTGCAACCATAGTAAAACAAAGACTTATATTTTTGATGTTTATTTTATATATTTAAATGCCATTTAACAAAGAAAAACCAACCAAAAAAATGAGTTCGCGTGTCACCTCTGACACGCGTGTCATAGGTTCGCCATCACTGCTCTAGGTTCATATATTTTGTGTTTCTTCTTCTCCCTTTTTCTTTGGGATGGGCTTAGTTTTCTTGATGACTTGATTTCTCTTAAAATGCTTCCATTTCTTCAGAAAACTTAAGGTCTAGACACAGCTTAACAAGGTCATCTTAGAATTTTTATCTACTCTAAGGGGTGGCTTCATCTAAGTCTTTAAGACTGAGAGGTGGAAAAGTGCTCTATTGTCCTCTTAAATACAATTTGCCTTTAAGATGGAGTTCATGCTTCCTTTTTGTTTATGTGAAATGAGAAATCAGAAGACATTGATTCATGTAAGTTGGCCATTCTGGTAGTGAAATACTGGAGAAATGACTTCATTTTTGAGCTGCTTTTTATATCTGTAAGATTAGAATCTACTTTTTCAAAATTGGGATGGAGTTTTAATATTTTTAAGAGTGCTCCCAAGGACAACTTCCCTTTTTCTTTAACTTTTTAGCAGTAAGGAATGATCATCTGGTAAGGAATAACTTTAGTAATGTTCTGCTTGTGTTGCCCTCTTTGCCATCTTTTTTTAATAATAGAAATTCATACAGTTAAAGAGCCTCTGTGATGTCTTAATTCTTGTTTTCCTTTTTGGGACACTGCTCTTCATTGATTATTGCTACTCCTTTCAGAATTTATCTTTGTAGCAGATAAGGGATTTAAAAAGAAAAAAAGGCCATGCTGGGCCGCATGGCTCAGTGGTTGAATGTAGATCTATGAACCAGAAGGTCACAATCCAAATCCTGGTGAGGGCACATGCCTGGATTGTAGGCTCAATCCCGTTGTAGGGTGGGTGGAAGGCAGCTGATTCTCTCATTGATGCCCCCCCCCTTTCCTCTCTGAAATCAGTCTGTAATAATAAAAGTGTAATATGCTAATTATAGACCGAACATCTTTCCAGAGGACCTCCCAGATGAAGCCGGGGCTGCGAAGGAAGCCTGGGTCCTGGGTGCCTGCTGGCGGCGGGAGGGAAGCTCAGGTCTTGGGTGCCAGAGGGAAGCCGGTGCTGGCAGCCGGGGGAAGGAAGGACTACTCTTGCATGAATTTTGTGCATCGGGCCTCTAGTAAAAATATTTCTAAAAAATTACAGGTAGTTCTTCTTTATCTCTGGATCTATTGTAAAAGCAAATTCTTAACACAAAAAATCATCTACATTTCTTGGTCTTTTATTGATTTCAGAGAAGAAGAGAGAGGGCGAGAGAGAAAGAGAGAGAGAGAAACATCAGTGATGAGAGAGAATCATTGATCAGCTACCTCTTGCACACCCCACACTGGGGATGGAGCCTGCAACCCAGACATGTGCCCTGACCAGGAATCAAACTGTGACCTCCTTATTCATAGGTTGATGCTCAACCACTGAGTCACACCAGCTGGACTATTAAAGATATACTGGTGGTTTTCTGCTGCTTGAGTAGCACAACTAAAAATAAATTTCAGGGATTGTTTTCTTGAACATTCTGGTTCTTTATATAAGGGGGAAATATCTACAGGGAGACTGGGAGGCCAGAAATTTTAAGGCAAGGTCTTTTGGAATTGGAATGGTTATGAGTTTATGGAAAACTGTTCGGTACTGGAGTAGAATGAAGCTATATTTAGGGAAATGAGTGAAACCTTTTTGTTTCCACTGTACTGTTCAGTTTTGTTGAGTAGTCGATCCGAATTAATTC
>NW_006290541.1:1774571-1807396 GCF_000327345.1 Myotis davidii
AAGTTTGCTGTTGCTTTCAGTATGTTCCCCCGGTCAGTGCTGAACTGGTCAGTAGGAGTGCATCTCCAAAATAACATGATGAATGCTGCTTGGTGAGCGAGGCCTGATTGATATGCAATATTTAGTCATCCATTGACTGATCCTATTTAGAATTCATGAGAATTCACTTTTTTTTTTTCCTGAAGGAGAGCAGTATAGATTAATAAATAAGAACCACAGTCTCTTGAGCAAAGTTCTAGCTCTTGTAGTATATATTATTCTGTGACCTTCGTGAAGTTACTCAGGCGCTCAATTCCTGTTTTCTCTTGCAATAAGGGGACAGCAATACCTCTCTCAAGATACGGATTTGTATTAACCTTTTCTCAGGTGAAGCTGAGTATAGATAGTACTAATAAACATTTAATAATTTACCCATTGTTAGCATTATTAAACGAGCAAGCTTTTTAAGGGAATAGCAATTTAAAGATGGAAATTTGGCTAATAAGTAGTCTCTCTTTTTATTTAAGTTTTGTAAAGAGTATGGCAGAAGCTCCAGGACTATGTGATATGTTATCTGAATTTAGAACATTATGATTAAATATGTATAACAAACAAAAATATAATTCAGTTTAATAGATTACTGATAGATTTAGAGAGCTCCATACTTCATGATACTCATTTTGGTTAACTTGTAAAAAAAATTTTTTTTTAAATGCAGCATGGTTCTACTGATCATCATGTATCATTTTCTTTTTTCCAACAGAAAGCGTGGACACCCATCAGCGAAGTTTTGATATTGGAATTCAGATTGGCTATCAGCGACGCAATAAGGATGTGTTGGCTTGGGTTAAAAAGCGCAGAAGAACTATTCGTAGAGAAGATTTGATCAGCTTCCTGTGTGGGAAAGTTCCTCCACCACGAAACTCTAGAGCTCCCCCAAGACTGACTGTAGTGTCCCCTAACCGAGCTACTTCAACGGAAACTAGCTCATCTGTAGAGACTGATTTGCAACCCTTCCGGGAAGCCATAGCTCTGCATGGTAAAGCCGTTTAAACATATTTCTTTGGAAAATGGTTAAGAGTGTGCCTGTGGATCCATTTTCATATTTAGGTTTAGGTCCAGATATATGATTTTTTTTTCCCATTATAGTAACTACTTGCTCTAGAAATGTTTAAATAGAATGGAAGCTAAGAACATATGGGCAAATTTTTTAATACTAGCCAACCCATTCTAAAAAATGTTTTTAGAAAGTTAGTTTGAGCTTACTTATTTTACAATAACAGTCTTTTGCAGCATTGATTAGAATTTATTGCTTTACACTTATATTGTACATGTTTTCTTACTCTCTGAGGCAAAGAGGAAGTTCTTGTGTTCTAAGAATTCTACCAGAGTAATAATTTCCTGGAGGAGCCTAGTCAATGACAGGCTGGTATAGCTCTCAGGGGAACTTCTTTTGACACCCCAAGTTCATGTGCCTGTAGAAGGTGAGAGTTGTGATGATGAACCAAGTGGGAGTGGGTAAATGGAAGAATAACCGACTTCCCTTATGTCTATTGTCCCTTAGGTTCCTTTGCTTTGTTAGGTAGACTGTCAGAGGACAGGTCCACTTCATTAATTATTGCTACCATCTCCCCAGGCCAGACCTGTTATAAAAAAGGCATTCTTGGCTGAGGGGTTTAATATTACTGGAGAAGTCTGGGTATGTGTGTAGTCAATGAGTCTGTTGTTGCTTGTTCTCTAATACAGACTTTCAAATAGAACTACGAGAAATACTTCTATAGGACAACATTTAATACTGCTATAAACAATAAAATAATACTTGATTGAAGCCAAGGTGAAACATGGATTGTGCCAGTGACTAAGCATATAGAAGTGATTAGTGAGTCCTGTTAAAAGTTAACATTTGGGCCATAGTGTAGGTCATTTAAAACAAAGTAAGCTAGTAATAAAAATAGTGGAATATACACAGAGGGCTTCTATATCCTTGAAACTTTAATGCTTATAGAGATTTTTGTTCTCTGTGGCAAACTTTGATTCCTTATCTTAAAACTAGAACATGGGATTTGAAAAGTGTTTGCCCCCCTCCCCCCCATTGTGAGTTAGTTTAGGATAAATTAAAAAATACAAAAACATTTATTGCAGGAAACTATGATGTATGGATGTGATATTTACTGCTTGCTCTTTTTAATAGAGTGGAATAGTTACGCCATTAGAACTTTCGAGACTCAGGCAAAATACAAATTTATCTGTTCCTATTGAATTATAGTTTCACATCTTTTACCATTAATTTGGAAAATTTACTAAAAGTATAGAGTGTGTCATATTAATTTTATTTAAATTGATTTTTAGAGAGTGAAAAGGAGAGCAAGTGAGGAACATCAATTTGTTGTTCCACTCATCTATGCATTGATTGGTTGGTCCTTATAAGTATGTGCCTGACTGGGGATTGAACCCGCAACCTTGGCATATGGGAACGATGCTCTAACCAACTGAGCTACCCATCCAGGGCTGTCAGGTTAATTTTAATGCATTTGATGTAGTTGTCTTAAGTCTTTTGCTTCTTTTTTTATCAAGCGAATTTATGACTCATTCGATATTTCTACTGTTAAAAGTGTCTTTTTCTGTGTTATGCAATATTATACTTTAGAAGATAGTTTTGTTTTTTTAAAATATATTTTTATTCATTTCAGAGAGGAAGGGAGAGGGAGAGAGAGATAGAAACATCAATGATGAGAAAGAATCATTGATTGGCTGCCTCCGCACGCCCCACACTGGGGGTCAAGACCACAACCCAGGCATGTGCCCTTGGCCGGAATTGAACCCAGGACCCTTCAGTCCGCAGGCCGACGCTCTACTCACTGAGCCAAACTGGCTAGAGCTAGAAGATAGTTTTGAGAAACGCAAGAGCCACTCTTGTTTTCATTTTTAATGCAGTTATATACAGGGGTAGGCAAAAGTAGGTTTACAGGTCATTTGGAAATTAATAAATAATAATAGACGAATAAACTATTTTGCATACTCAAAACTAAACCTACTTTTTGCCCACATTGTACAAAGGGCGAAGCCAGCCTTCTTCCCAAACAACTATATTCTCCAACTCCCCTTAAATTTTTTTAAATTGAATCTTTTCAGTTTGTGATTCAATATTTTACTGAACTTTGGGAATTTAAATAATAGGTTTAAGAAGGGATTCTTTATAGGTTTAACTTAGTTTCTAAGTTGTGAGGGTTTAAAAAAGTTTACTTACAAAGCTGTGTAGAAAAATAATCTTTTCCTTCAATAAATTTACCAGTAAATATAACAAGTAGTGCCAATCCAGAATATATTGGAGACTCAGTGGGCTCTTATTACTAGGGTCCATATACTGAATTAATGTAGTTAAAATTATGTGTGTTGTGGTAAAGTAATAGGGCCCCTTGAAAGAGTATACAGAAACATAATTAATACTGAGTTTTGTGCTCTAGTGGTTTTAGAGAGCATCAGCCTATTGGAAATACTAATCTGATTTGAGTGTTTCAAGTAATTTGAATTATTTTTAATGGTAGGGTATTGTTAACTAAATTGTAAATACAGCTTAATGACTAACTTTGTAATGACTCGTGATCTGTTTTATTGAATAGTCTGTAAATTGAAGTGAAAATTGTTCAGATGATCTTTTAAAATGTATTTGAAACATCTTAATTAGGGCACATGCTTGTCAGAATTCAGTTTTGCATATAATTTGCTTAGCCAAATAGAATTGAAGGAAGAATTCAATTCATGAAGTTTGGAATGCAAGAGGGGGCATAGGTAAAAATAATTGGTATATTGAGGCAGACTTTTTGAGTTTATAATCAAAGCAAACATGAGTGTAGGTCACATTGATTACCATATCATGTCCTGTCCATTTTTACCAGAGGATAATTACCTTTCTAGTTTCTTCTTTTTTTTATTAAAGGACTAGAGCCCGGTGCACAAATTTGTGCACCAGTGGGGTCCCTCAGCCTGGCCTGCACCCTCTCACAATCCGGGACTCCTCGGGGGGATATTGGACTGCTGATTTAGGCCCGATCCTTGCAGGCCAGGCTGAGGGACCCCACTAGTGCATGAATCCATACACCAGGCTTCTAGTATACATATAAGATCTTATGGTTAATCTCTTCCTGCCCTCCCCCTCCCCTCTTCCCTCTGAGATTCATCAGTCTGTTCCACGTTTCCATGTCTATGCATTGAGCGTCTGCCCCCTGGTGGTCAGTGCACGTTATAGCTAACAGTCGAACAGTCGCTTAGGCTTTTATATATATAGATAATATTTTATTTTATCTTATTAATTTTTTACAGAGAGGGATAGAGAGTTAGGAAATCGAAGAGAGGCATCCATCAGCTGTCTCCTGCACACCCCCTACTGGGGATGTGCCTGCAACCAAGGTACATGCTCTTGACTGGAATTGAACCTGGGACCCTTCAATCCACAGCCCATGCTCTATCCACTGAGCCAAACCAGTCAGGGCTAGTTTTCTCTTTATCAGCTTCTAATTCTCACCTGTACCAAATGCACCCAAATATACCTAAAATATGTTCTTTATTCAAAGAAAATGGCAAAGATGTACGATATCTGTAGAGTACTTCATGTAGACAGTGAGGATGAGATCCCTCTGATCAGTACCCTCATCAGCTTTAGACTTTATACAGGTTCAATCAAAGGTGCATCAGTTAATGGTTATCAAACAGTTTCAATAAAAAATGTCAACCAAGCGGTATTGAGGCTTAAAAAATATAATCCAGTGCATTATTTTAGAACTTATTTTCTATGTACTATGGGATCTAGTCATCTGATATTAAATTCAGAGAAGTCTAAGAAACACAAGCATACGCTAAACTGATTAGTCCTTTAGTCCTTGTCTTAACATTATCAAAAATATACTGAACAAATACTGAACAAATTTACTGAGCGCTGACTTTTTTTTTTTTATTGCTTACAGTATTACAAAGGGATTACATATGTGTCCCTTTTTTCCCCCCCGCCCTTGACAATCCCCTGGCCTCCCCTACCCCCCAGTGTTTTATGTCCATTGGTTATGCTTATATGCATGCATACAAGTCCTTTGGCTGATCTCTTACCCCTGAGCGCTGACTTAATGCCTGCCACCTTGTTTTTATTTAAACATATTTGAGATAGACCAAAATTATCTGGACCTTTTGTGGTTCTCTATCTTTCTCATTGTCCCTCTTTTAGTCATCCATTCTCTTCTAGAAATTTTCCTTTTCTTCTCTTCTTAGGCTCTCAGACTTTTCCTCAGGCTCTCCCGCTGATGTTAAATACTTCGAGGGCCATCTAAATCTTAATTTTCAAAATTTATACTTCAGTTGAGACCCTCCTTACTGCCAAATATAATGTGCACCATTGTCTTCTGGCGAACATCTCCACAGGTGTCCCACAAGCATCTATCTCAGATTTCAAATTAGACTCATCCTTCCTGCCCCAACCACAGCAAACATGTCTTTTCTTCATTTAACCATGCAGCAGACGTGTACATGCAGATTTTATAAAGTCTCTGGGCATGTATAAATGAATGGAGTGCTTTCTTTTCTGTTGAGGTCAACACAGTTGTATTAGATAATAATTTAATGTTTTGAACCCTGTTATGTGTAAGATATTCTGGGGCAGTCTGGCTATGGATTCAGAAAAGACTCTGGAGGAGGTGAGACCTGGGCTCTAGGAATAATCTTCCTGCTCTTATTTCCCAGCCCTGAATTGACCCATTTACCAGTTCATCTTTCCTGGGGCCATTGGGAGTCGATCTTTTGGATCTCTTCTCTTTACTGAAAAAATAACCTTTGTTTTCCTATGGCCTATAGGTGAAGTCAGAACTCAGAATGGCATTGCAAGGGCCTTATGACTTGGTCTTAACCTTGGGTCAGGTATCTTAGTCATATTGTTTGATCTATTAAATAGCGCTATTTTCTTTTTTTTCTTTTTGTGTCTATCTTCTCCATTCTCTTTTGACATTTTCCCTGTGCCTGTTTATCCTTTCAGATTAATTAAAAGTCTCTTGTGACAAAGCTTTCTTTCAATTCTCATTTTCTCAATCTTTCACTGAACAATATCTTTATCTTTGCTCTTCCAGTTTGAATTGTTTCCGTGGCTTTTCCTTCCATTAGACAGGGCTACCTTAGGGAAGTGGCCTTGTCTCACAGCTTCTGGCTTTCATAGAACCTGGTGTAGATGTGTTCTGGGCTTAATGCTGGTTCAGAGGTCTGTTAGGTAAATGGGTGCAACACACTGTGGGCAGAGAACCTTTAGAAAGAGTTAAGGATACAGTTCCCTAGATGACTACAATATGGGTACACTGACTGGTGTTCCTTAGGAGTGCTACAAAGTAAACCTAAATTAGAACAACCAAGACTTGGAGTGGGGCCTGAGGATGACTCATAATAAGAACTATACTTTTAATGTTTACTTGGTGTCAGCACCCCACTAATAAGGAGGGTCTCCTTTAATCCACACTCTTACCTTGAGTCATTGCCATTTTATCAGTGAAGAAAGGTTTATTTGGATAAAATGGAAGCGGTCAGTAAGTAGTAAAATAGATACTCTAGATCTGTCTGAATATCTAAATGAATGTTCCTAACCACTGTGCCTCTATGTTTGTACATTTGGGCTTTCTCTACTCCCTACCCTTGGTAGGGCTAGGCAGGGGTGGGCAAACTTTTTGACTCGAGGGCCACAATGGGTTCTTAAACTGGACCGGAGGGCCCGAACAAAAGCATGGATGGAGTGTTTGTGTGAACTAATATAAATTCAAAGTAAACATCATTACATAAAAGGGTACGGTCTTTTTTTTTCAATAGTTTTATTCATCTCAAATGGGCTGGATCCGGCCTGCGGGCCATAGTTTGCCCACGGCTGGGTTAGGGGATGGGATGGGGTAGGTCTCCAGGCCTACTTTTCTAAAGACATCAGAAAATTACATGAATTTGTATCTTTTGGTATTTTCCCCATAAGGAAATGTGGACAAGTAGGCTTGAAGATCAATGGCTGTGACCATTTAAACTTTGTATACAGGCTACTTTCCCAGTATGACCTTGGGCAAGATGGTTAGCCTCTCCAAGGCAGTCTCCTTTGTTGTAAAAGGTGTAATACTTCCTTAATAAGGTGATGTAGTAAATAAGGAAGTACTTACACTGTGTAAGTGTTCTTTGACTTGAGAGGAGCAGGACCTCTGGTTAGTTCCAACTCCTGTAAGTGCTCTCTCTGCCCCTGAATGCAAATTTAGACTTAGAGTTCCAGTGGCATTCGGGGATACTTTTCCCCCTCCCTTTTTAGTAAGGGTGGCTTTTTAAAATTTCAGAAATCACTCCAGAGGGACAGGGATAACTTGCAAATTTCTGTTAATTACTTACATTACTTGCTAAGACCTTGAGCTTGTTTCATGTTGATATAAACCAGTGAGGTTAGTGATGTTCTCTTTCTACTGTATGGGGAGAGAGATTCTGAGTTGGCATGCCCAAGGTAGTGGTTGTATCTGAGGGTTGTGTCTGGAAAAGCCTTAGATTGAAATCTAGTGTCTTTATTCTGAGTTCTGTTTGTCGTCATGGGATTTAGGTGTTGTAAGGATCCAGAGTAAGAATGAGACATACCTTCATATAGGGAGAAGATGGAGACCTGGATGGAAGAGGAAGCAGGATGCCAAGTCAGACTTCGCTTAAACTTTATTCAAAGCCTTGCTCTCATTCAAATCATCTCATAGGTGGTCTTTGTAGGTTTCTGGCCCTGGTTCAGACTATTCCAGAAAAATCAGAGACACTTTGTTTTGGTTCCAGAAGTCATTTTGATAATCTCTACTGCTGTACTAGGAACTAACCCTACTGGGCCTGGGTTAACCCTTTGTAAAGTTCATCAGTTCAAACTCAAAAGGCCTCTAGCACAATAGGGTCTCGTGTCTGGTGGGAACCATTGCTATTAAGTGGCATTCGGCTTTGAAATGTCACCTTGTCCAATTTTAAGTTTGTTTTGTTTAAAACAAGCTTAAAAAAATACAGTGTAAGTGCTGGGAGGGACTTAGGCAAACATAGGTAGTCTAGCCTTTAAAACAAAACGAGAATTTGAAAAAGGAAAGAAACAAACGTAAAGTTTTCTTTTTTTCTTCTTTTTTTAAGAAATAACTTTGTGAGATAGCAGTACCTATTTAGTGAGTATTGAAGTCTAAAGTCTTTGTTGTTGTGTTTTGTGTGTGTGTGGATGCAGTGTTATAAAATTCTGACTTTTGCAATTAAATTCCTCCTGTGGAAGGTTGTAGTCATTTAAAAAATAAAGTATTATTCTGTAGCCTTTCCTATTGCCCAGCATTTACTGAACACGGTAAATAGCAAGCGATATATTAGAGAGGCTAGTGGTAGGAGCAGGGTGATACAAAGGAGAATCAAATAATCTCAAGGAATTTCTAGCCTAATAGAATTACATTAGACAGTTTGAAGTTTATAAACCCAGGCAATCAGATAGAGGGACAGTGCCAACTCCTTAGGAGTTAATAGGCTCCAATTCTGTTTTCTCCCTTTTTGCCTAACACAGACTTTCTCTGAGGGTTGTGGAGATCCTTATTCTCATAAATTATTAAATTATTTGACAAATCCTTGGATCTGGAGAAACTGGGTATAGGGCCTTATAAGAAAAATGTAATTGTTTGAAATTGTTTTCAGGGATATAAGGTCAGCTAGGAATTTTTACCTAGAAAAAAATGTAAGGTAAGTTCTTAATTTGTCATACTTACATAGAACTGAGTAAAACTCTTCTTCCCCTAGAATTTATGGGAAACTGATTCTGGGCAGCCTGAACCACAACAGGATTGTCTTTCTCCTTGAGCGCAGCTTTTGTTATTTTGTCATTGTTAGGCCTGTGTGCACTAGAGTGATAATAGAAGTTACTAAATCTTCCTCTTAAAATTTCTTAGACAGTTGAGGTCTGTCTGGTACATTTCGGAAGAAATTTAAGTAATTGTACTTGGTTCTCTGTCTCTCCCCCTTCCCTGTCACTCTTCATCTCTTCCATTTGTAAAGCTAAATATTTAGACACAAAATTTGATAGTTGAGCACAAAAATTTAGATTAACTATTTTTAAACTGATGGTATGTTATAAAAGAAACTCCTTGGAACTGTTTGTTGCAGAGGACTATTTTGAACTGACCTGTGGGGGATTTTTGTACATCTACCCTTTAAAGTCTCTTCTCTTGCCCAACTTCTAGCACAGTGTGTGGAGCTGTAGATTCTTAATAAATGCTTGAATGTTGTGGTCTGTATCTTCTTGAATAACAGCTGTCAAGAGTTACTTAACAGTAAAATGTTTTAAGAACTTACTTGGAAATTAAGATATAAGAGATTAATGCACCAAAGCCATCTCATTTCTTAATTGCTTAAGATCGATTATTTCAAAGACTATTCTTTAAAATTCCTCTTAAGGCTGGAATTTCTAAACTAATGCCCATTGTTCAGACCAGCCTCTGAGAACAAGAATAATTAAGGCAATTAAGATAGCATTAAAATTTTTGATGGAAAGTTTGCATTTTCTGTATGTTAATGTTAGATATAAGTTGCTGAACTTTCTGGGGGTCTAGGACTTAAAGCTTTCAACATCAATGGTACAAAATTGCTTGAACTTACAATAAAATTATTAAGGCCTTTTTTTCTCCGTTAAGGTGAAAAAGGAGTTCATATAGATAAAGGAATTCATGTAGCCATGTCTCAAAGCCAGTTTACTCACCTAGTACTTCTTAAAAAATCCATTGGTAGTTAATGAAGGGATTTAACATATGAATTTATTTTTATTTTTTTGCTAGTTTTCTGATTTTATTAATACTAATTTCTTGGAAAATTGAAAAATTTCCCAAAAGTAAATATTCAGTATCTTGTTATCCAACTATACAAAGATAAGAGCAGTTAAATGTTTGGTGCATTTTCTTCCAGTCTTTTTTCAATGTATAAATATTAAAATTATTTCATAGTTGAGATCATACTGCAATATGTGGTACTGTATCTTGCTTTTTTTCATTTTAACATGAGCATTTCCCCATGGCATTAAAACTGTCTTTGAAAAATTGAAAGCATTTTGGGCTGTCAGCGTAACTGAAAATGTTTTCTTGGTGTGACATGTATCTTTGTAATTGATTTGATTTAGTGTGCTGTGCTTCAATAAAAGTTCAGTATTGCAATTTACAGATTGGGGTGGGGAGTGGTCTACTTCAAATTACCAAAATCTTCCTAGTGGAATTTCTTTTTCAATGATTGAACTCCCCCTGGTGCATTTAAAACACCACACTTAAACACAGTGCTTTTTGCTTAAAGCCTCTGAACACAACTTTGTGAAAAGGGAGGGCTATCCATTTGACTAGTGCAATTCATATGCAAGAATACCAGTTTCTTAGGGTTCAGTTAGGATGTTAACCACTTTGTTCTAGTTGTGGGGATTTCAAATTCCCCCCTTTCTGCTGGAGGTGAGAAAACTGGTGGAGCACATCTGCAGAGGGTCCTGAACCTGTCTTGCTGAGTGGATCAACAGTAATAACAGTCTGCCTTCTCTTTCAGGGCTATCCCTCACAGGGCTGGGGGTGGGGTGGGGTGGGGGGGGGAAGGGTGGGGCGGTAGCAGAAGCTGGCTGCCACAGTGTGTAGAGTCGGAAACCATTTCTGTGAATAGTACATCTGAACTAGTCTCAGCATTTGTGCTGTATTAAAAGCTTCCAGGCCAGAGGCTGCTGGTGGAGGAAGGAGGTGGATTGGTTCTGCATTTACTCTTTCACTGCCTATGTGTGACCTAACTATGTGTTGGTAAGCTGGAATCATGTAATTCTCAAAATAGGGTTTTCTTATTATGCTAAGCATGAACTTGATATGAAAATAATAGTTATGTGCTGCTTTTAACAATTTACCATGTAACCTAGATTCCTATAACCTGGACTTGTAACTTTGTTTTAGCTCCAGTGGGAGCTTTCTTTTCAAAGTATGATTAAATTCTAATTTTTTTCCCCTCATTCCTTCACTAATCATTTAAAATGGATGCAGAAACTTTAAAACTGATAAAGTTTATCTTGTATTAAGCAATTGAGACTTTTCTGTCTAATCATACTACTTGTTCTATTGCTTTTTGTCAATTGATATTTCTATAGCCCTTTTGAAAAAGTGTGTTTTTGTTGGGTGTATGCCCTTGGGCTATACAACTTCACTTTTAGTTCTGAAGCATGTTTAGATTCTCTGTACTTGTATAGGCCTGATTGTTCATGTGGCTTAGCTAAGGTTTTCTAAAGCATCTTCTAGTAGCTGTCATTGGTTTATTAAATAAAATTTGGGCTGTTTAAAATACACATTTTTTTTGGTTGTTAATTTTTTTTTTTTGGACACTTGGAAAGTCTTTTTGGGGAAGATTAGTTAAATTTTGAAAAGAAATCTCACTGCTAAGAGTAGGTAATGTTGCACATTGTAAGTTTACTTTAGCTGTCAAACTAAACCCAAGTCAAACACCCAACAGAAAAGTTACTGGGGAATTTTCAAATTGATATTTATGCTCATCTTTTTCATGGAGAATGGCAGGGTGTGCTGTTCACTTCTGATGGAGTGACTCATGAGCCTTAGGTGTTTGTCCTTACGCGTTAGATCATACTGCCATGAAACCGCTACCTTAAGAGGAGCATTGGGGTAGGGTGGATTTCTTGAAGTTTGTGTGTGTGGTTTCAAATGATGTCCTGAGTTGAATTACTGCAGTAGTTTAGTCTATCGCTGAAGGTCCAAATTTTGCAGTATAATTACCTTAGAACCTCCTGTATTATGAAACAAGTATGATGGTTATTGTTTAAAGTATTTGGACATCTTTCAGTAGTATGTTGTGAGGATTGAGGTTACAGACACAGCTTTCTCGAGTTTACAGATTTGGTGAAAAAATTTTAAAAATGCCAGTAATTTGGGAATAATTGAATTTTTAAGTTGATGGCAAAACCTTAAGTGAAGAGGGCTACTTGAGTTTATTTTCTGGTGTTGGAGAAGTGAATAAACATTAACAGCTTTGGATTTCAGTGGGTTTCAAAATATTCGATAGGACACTGAAGCATCATTGTTTTTCAGAATTCAGTGAATGTTATGTGCCAGGCACCGTATTAAATTTATTAGCTAGAGTTGAAAAGATAGTTGAATGATGGTATGATGATCCTGTGCTATATTCTAGAAAATGAGCCTGAGATGCTGCTTTCCCTCCTTTTATTTTTTAATTAGCATGTGTGGGCTGGGAAAGGAGGAGTACCGTTCCTTTTACAAATGTTAAGTTTGAGATGAAACTTAACAGGAGAAGCGGCTTTCCTTTTTAAAATTTATTTTTAGTAAATCGTGTGGGCTAGGGAAGGAGCCCAGTTCTTTTTGAAAATGTGAAGTTTGAGATGTCCAACAGGCAGTTAGAAAAATGGATAGGTCCTTGAGCTCAAGAGAAATGTCTGCTCCTGTGGCGCACTGATTTGGAAACTGGGTAAGCGAATGGGTCAAGGCCATACCAACCTGTGGGTCAGAAAGAGGCCCACACAGGCCACTGAGAAAGGAGCAGAGAGTTTGAGGCAGGAAGGAAGGGGAGCCCGCAAGAGACTATAAAAAGGAGAGGTGGGAAAACCAGGGAAGAAGCCCTCAGAAGGGAGGTTTGAGACCAGATAGGAGAGGGGCTCTGCTCGGCTCATCTCCCACTGGTCCAAATGACATGCCTATAATGTCTGGCTTCCCTTTGCTCCTTTCCTATTATTACTAACTAGTTAATTACAACAGTATCAGAGGCACTGGAAGAACCAGTGGGAAGCAGATGTTGGAAGGTAGGCCCAGGCCCAGCCATTGTAGGAACTGCAAATTCTCAGGTACAGGCAGTCAGGATTCAGTCTTATGGGGGCAGAGGACTGCAGAAAAGGCGAGTAATTTCAAAGAGATGGGGCCTAAGGCAGGCTAGGCCCTAGACCAGGGGTGGGCAAACTTTTTGACTCGAGGGCCACAATGGGTTCTTAAACTGGACAGGAGGGCCGGAACAAAAGCATGGATGGAGTGTTTGTGTGAATATAAATTCAAAGTAAACATCATTACATAAAAGAGTACGTTTTTTTTGTGTGTGTGTGTTTTTTTTTTAGTTTTATTCATTTCAAACGGGCCGGATCTGGCCCGCGGACCGTAGTTTGCCCACGGCTGCCCTAGACCCTAAAGTCACTTCACACTGAAATACTTCAGACTTTTAAGAGGAAGCAGTATAACAGTGAATAGGAATATGGAATCTACTTGAGTTTAAGTCCCAGTTCTTGTTTTATTAGCTGTGTGATCTTGGGTGGCTCACTTAATCTTGGTGTTTCATCTACAAAATGGAGATAATACAGGTGTCATAGGGTTATTTTGAGGATGAAATTGAAAAGTACTTAGTGTAGTGCTGGACACAGTAAGTACTCCAATATTTGTGCTTGTACTCTCCTTGGAAAGGTGGTTAGAGCTTAAAAGGGACACAATTAGATTTCCTCTGGCCATCAGTGGGAAGGGTTGGATGTGTTGTCTACAGGGAGAGAGTGAGGGGACAGGTTGGTTAGAGCAGTTTAGAAGAGAGGTGAGGGCTGCAGAAACATGCTTAGCATGTCGGAGGTGGTTGAGGCTGTGGTCTTGAAAGTGTTTACAGTATTTGTAGAGTGAGAAGAATGTCAAAGGGAATTTAATAGGTTTAATGTGGTAGGAGGCAGAGAATTCTTTTTCAACTTAATGTTCACATTTAATTCATATTTACAAACCATAAAATTAGAAAGAATGGGCCCCTATGAAACCAACCTCTTATTCTTTGGAAACATTGATAATACTAGATCATGTTATATAAATGTAATCAAGCGACAGCAAAATCCCATGGTGATGCTAGAATAGCATAAGGGGAAATTCATGAGAAGAAATACCTACTGTCAATGGTGTTAGGCTTTTAAATTTAGTGCTGTGGTTGATGTTTTCTTGTCTCACGCCTTTTACAGGTTTATCCTGAACATTTAGGAGTGGAACATGTCTGCCTCCTTAACTGTTCAAGAGTAAGGAATTGAGTGTTTAGCAATGAGTGCTAGGTCTATTCTGGATTTAATAACTTACTGTGCAAGCAAAGCAGTAGGATTTTTAAAAAAATATATTTTATTGATTTTTTACAGAGAGGAAGGGAGAGGGATAGAGAGCCAGAAACATCGATGAGAGAGAACCATTGATCAGCTGCCTCCTGCATGCCCCCCACTGGGGATGTGCCCGCAGCCAAGGTACATGCACTTGACTGGAATCGAACCTGGGACCCTTGAGTCCGCAGGCCGATGCTCTATCCACTGAGCCAAACCGGTTCTGGCGGAAAGCAGGATTTTTTTATGGTTCTCTTGCCCTTCCCCACTGGATTATAGATGGTAATGAGTTAGGTTGTCTTAAGGGGGTATCTAACAAATAGAGTCCAGAACTTGAGTAATCAGGCAGCCCAAGTTGTCCAGGGCAGACTTGTTTTTTAAAATACGTTTTTATTGATTTCAGAGAGAGAGAGAGAGAGAGAGAGAGAGAGAAACATCAATGATGAGAATCAACTATCTGGCTGCCTCCTGCACACCCCCTACTGGGGATCGAGTTCGCAACCTGGGCATGTGCTCTGACTGGGAATCGAACCGTGACCTGGTTCATAGGTCAACGCTCAACCGCTGAGCCATGTTGGCAGGCCAGGGCAGACTCATTTAGTACTTGATGTCCCAGCAAAATTTATAGCAGTGAGCCCTTTTTTTGGGTTTGATAATGTACTGTTTGGATGATAAATTATAAAGTCACCTTATCTAGAAGGGGATGTTGAAAGCTCACTCAGGCCTGGAATGATTGCTTGTTCCCCTTTGTGCATGTACACACACACCATCACCCTTCTAGACCCACAGATACATCAGAGAGAGGGATCTGTTGGAATGGTGATTTTCAATAATTGAAAGTATTTAAAACAAGCACCTTCTGTCTTCAGCTATAAATTGTGTATACAGTACCTAGCTAAGAGAGAGGGAGGATTTCACGATCTGTTTGTACACCTAGCATGGTGCTTGCTACATAAGCTTCCAATAGTTGGTACCTACCAATATTGTAAATATTGGTAGTATTACCAATAAAACATCTCATGTGAAAGCCAGACAATTCCTCTTTCCAGAATAAAGCTTTGCTTTCTGGGACCCCTTACAAAAAATGTCAGGCATCCTTTGACACTATGACAACATTGAAAGTAAAGTGGGTTGCTTTCAAGAGGGTTGAATAATTGAGCAACTCTAAAACCTTTTTTCTTCTTCCTAGGTCTTAGTGGTGCAATGGCTAGTATAAGCGTGCGTTCGAGTACCCCAGGCTCTCCTACACATGTAAGCAGTGGATCGAATGCTAGTCGAAGGAGAAATGGACTCCATGATGTCGATTTGAACACTTTCATATCAGAAGAAATGGCACTCCACTTGGACAATGGTGGAACTAGAAAGCGTACCTCAGCCCAGTGTGGCGATGTCATTACAGACTCACCAACCCATAAACGCAACAGAATGATCTAAACTGAAAACATTTTCACACCCACCATGCTGCTTGAAAGCCACTTGATCCTCAACATATACTATTATTGCAAAGGAAACATGAGGCCATCTTCCCTTGTTCACTGTTTCTAAGACAAGTGAATTCTATAGTGGTTGCCATAAAAGGAAGTTCTAGGTATTTACAGTAGATGCCTCTTGTAACCATGGCTTTCTTAAAACTATAATCCTTGCAGAGGACATCAGATATTGTGTAGTTAGCAAGATCATCATAGGCAAACATATATCCGTTCCAAGGCTAAAAGTGACCTTAACTGTATTTATTCTCAAAGGGAAAGGAAATATCAGATGTTTATTTGGTTATAGAATGCTTTTTCCCCCCTCCATTTCCTGCTGTGTTGAGTATTTTGCTTCAACAGTATTGCCAGGTTCCTAAAATTGTCTAAAACACGATTTGGCTTCCTCGTCAAATCTGCAGGCTTCCATTTTTGCACAGCAGCACTGTACCATGCACCTGATTTCTATATAGTAACAGTGTGCAACTTCTAATTCTTGGACTGTGCCCTGTTTTCAGTTTTCAAAGCAGTTGCTAATTCTGGTGATTGTGTGATGTAAAGAGGTGCTATGATGGTCATGCAATTAATACTTAATATTGAATCAATACACAGAACTTTATTGGATTCACTGTGTGTGTGTTAGTGCTCTAAAAGTAGCAATATTTTAATCGCCCCCAGATGAATGAACCCTTTAGGCTTAAACTCCAGTTTTAAGACAAGTACTGCTTTCCATGCAGGGTACTTACTCTTACGGTAAATGTAAACATGTAGACTGCACTCAAGGTGACCTAAAGTAGAGAGGTCATGAAATTTGAGAGGGGGCTTCCTTTTTGGTATAGTATTCATGAGAAGGGAGATGGATGGTGGGAGTGTAGGTATTCCAGCCTTTCTGTCCTGTTTTACATTTTTTATGAGTGCCCTACATTGTGCAGTTTCCATTGGAATGGGTGGCAGGTTAAAATAGGTCTTGATCTGCTTACAATGTGATTACAACTTAAATAGCAAAACCCAACTCGAATCCCTCTCCTAAAAAGGGCAGTTTGGAATCACATTCTGAAAAAGATGGAATCGCATGGAGGTTCTCTAGATGTTAGGTAGACCTAAATAAAAGTTCTCACTAGATTCCTCTTTTGAGTAAAATATAAGACCTTGTAGCTACAATGTTTTAGAGCATGTTTCATCTTCATTTTTAATATCTCGAACTGAATGATAGTCTTTTTTTAGATGAAGAACTGATGTCAGCCTGCCAGGTACTGTAATTTATTCTACCATATTATTATATAATATATATCAAGTAGGACAGTGAAAAAATGTTTCCTTGCAAATTTGTAGTTCAGTATCAGTTACTTCTTTTTATCCTTAAAAGACCATTGCAAATCCAATGTAAGGGTTTTTCCAGTAATTTACTCACAGCACTTTGTTAAAGTTTGCAATTTCTTCAGCCATTTAATATCTTTATGTGAAAAAACTTTGCTAAGTTAACCATAATATTCATCAACTGGGTGGGATGTAAACAGAATGTTAGAAATGTGTGAACTGGAGTTCTGTAATCGTTATATATAAAACCTTTTATTTAAAAAAGTCAATTCCATGCTAAAACTAGGAATGAAAGATATTTCTAAATTTTGGCAAAAGTGGATTATTTTTGTTTTAATATTATAGCAGGAAGAATTATAGCAATCTCATTTTACCTGAAATGGACAAACCTCTGTAATATGAATATTTTCAAGCTGCCCTTGGGACTATACAAAGAAATGCAGTTGGAGATATCTGTTTTTCTGTCGTTGTAAATTTAGATTCTGGAGTTGGGGTTTGGTGGTGTGATAAGTTGCTCACATGTGGCCAGAACTCCTACTCCTAAAGGATTTTTTTTGAGATTGAGGAACGCATATTTAATCTCCCCTTTATGCCTTGGTTCTGTCTAGTTCCTCTTTCCAAGTTGAGTGACAATTTGGGGGGGGGGGTTGTTTTAGTTGGTGCTCTGACGCTTAATCTCAGTACCCTTTACTCTTGATTGTCAAATTTTGATAAAATATGTGCCATTTTCTTTGGTAAGAGAAAGCAGGTCTTGTCTGCCAGAACACAATTTATATGCCTTATTGGCTCCATTAAACTTTTTGAAAACTTTAGCATTCGTTACTTTTTTCCATTGCATTTAATCACTTGTAACTCCCTCCGTTTCTATCCCCTTGCTTTCTCCTGTGCCACCTGAGCACAGACTAACCCCGAGACCTAGGTTAGAAAGGAAAATTATTTCTTAGGAAAAGTTAGTTCTGACTGCTAGATTTTTAAAGCCTTTCTTTGTACCATTTTAGATATAAAACGAATCATGGAAGATTGCATATATGTGTGGTACTTTTAAAATAATTACTTTTTTTTCTCCCCCCAGTCTCTTGAGAACATTGTAGGCTGAATTTTAAAACTTAACACTTTGCTTTTGGGGAACAGAATCTCTTTTCATCTTGAGATTATCAGATTCTTTTAGACATCGTAGCTCATTAGTTCTGTTCCTTTCATCCTAACTTGGCATGAGTGGGTTGAAGTCATCCTTACACTGCAGTGTTCTGAGCATGGCTGAAGCATTAAAACCTTAATTATAATGTCTGGTATTTTATAGAGTGAAATTAATGGAAACATTTGGCTGAATCTGAAGACCTGCAGTTAAATTCTTCAATGTGGTTTACCCAACTGGAGTAGTGGTACACACCTTAAATCATTCAATGAATAAATATTTCAAAAAACCAAAAAACCATGGGGCTTGTCTGCAGTTTTGTTGTGTTCATCACATCTGAATAACTCTTTGTAATCAAATGAAGTCCAGGCTTTTAAAAAGGAACTAGCCTACATTTTTTCCCCTAAGGGCTGTTGGAACTAACTCAACTTGAGTAATTGTGGCTTTGGGTCTCAAGGTTTTCCTACAGCAGTGAAAGGTGGGCAAGCTCTCTGTATAGCAAGGGCATGGCCAAGGTCTGACCGTGAGTGTGAGCCAACCTGAGTGCAGTGAAGGTGCAAGATACCCAGAGGTGATTTGGAAATGGGGCCTTTAGTTGGGGATATGGACAGCACAGTTAATTTTAGAAAATTTATGAACAAATCCTTAAATTTTTGGCATGATTACTGCCTAGATTGTTTGAGGCATGTAGTGACTGTTGGTAAATCTCATTGCATTTTATTTCATACAACTGTCACTTTGTCTATTAGGTTGATTCGTCTAGGAATGGAGTGACTTGGATGGTCCCTCCAAACAAGGTAAAAAAAAAAAAACAACACCCATGTTTGTTTACTTAATATTTTAATGTTTGTTCATCTTCACCTGAGGATATTTTTCCATTGATTTTTAGGGAGAGTGGGAGAGGGAAAGACAGAGAAATTGATGTGAGAGAAACACATTGGTTGCCTCCTTCATGAGTTCCGACCAGGTCCTGGGCTGGGGAGGAGTATCCATCCAATCAAGGTACCTGCCCTTGACCGGAATTGAACCCGGGACCCTTTGGTCCTCAGGCTGGTGCTCTACCCACTGACCCAAACTGGCTAGGGTAAAACCCATGTTTATTAAAGTTAAACTTAAGATTTATTATTATTTTTTAAAATATATTTTATTGAGTTTTACAGAGAGGAAGAGAGAGGGATAGAGAGTTAGAAACAGCAATGAGAGAAAAACAGTGATCAGCTGCCTCCTGCACACCCCCCACTGGGGATGTGCCCGCAACCAAGGCACATGCCCTTGACCAGAATGGAACCGGGGACCCTTCAGTCCGCAGGACCGACGCTCCATCCACTGAGCCAAACCGGTCAGGGCTAAACTTTAAGATTTATTAATTAAAGAAGATTATTCTGATCAGATGTTTATAGTGCCTGCTCTCCCCCACCCCTTTTGAAAGTTAAAACTTCAATTAGTTCAGATGACCTTCCAGACTCCATATTAGAATGTTTCTGAGGTGTGTGATGTTTTAGTGGGGACAGTATTTTGGTTGATATTCCTTGTCTTGGACTAATGCATTTGACATGGTGAGATCCAGGGTTTTACTTCCTGTGATGGGACATGCATGTTCTCTTAAAGTTCAGCAGATAGCAGCCTGTGACATGAGAGAGTTTTCAGGATTCAACACAAACTTGTAGCCCTCAGCAAAACTCGGAAGTTTCATTGATGCTATTCCAAGTTTCTGATGTCCCCTCATTTTATTTATATTGAATTAATGATTTAAAGAACATCTAAAACTGCAAAAATTAAGCCACACAACTGGTTATAGTGTATGCATGTCTTTCTGCATGAAATATATGTGCAGATGTTTTATGACCTAATAGTACTTCATTGTATGGATGGGCCTTAAGGGAATTACAGTTTAATTATTAGTATACTGCACAGCAGTGAATATTCTAGTGTTTTTTAAAAAAATAACTTTTATTGATTTCAGAGAGGAAGGGAGGAGAGAGAGAGAGAAACATCAATGATGAGAGAATCATTGGTCGGCTGCCTCTTGGACACCCCACACTGGGATTGAGCCTGCAACCTGGGCGTGTGGCCTGACCGGGAATGGAACTGTGACCTGGATCATAGTTCCATGCTCAACCACTGAGCCACACTGGTCAGGAAATATTCTAGTTTCCTTAAGTTTCTATAGGATATATTTCTGTAGGTAAAATTGCTGGTTTAAAGGAATTCAAATTTAAGACATTGATGAATCCTACCAAAGTACTTTCTGCAAGGAACAGTTAAACTGTGAACAAGGTGACGACAAGTGTGCCTTTGTCCCGTCTCTTAGCCAAGATTGGCTAAGTATACTACTTGCAGCCAGAAGGGAGCTTATATTTTCATTTGCTTTTTGCCCCCTCATGGAGAAAGAACCTTTGCTTGAAATTATGTGGATTTGAATGCTGACTTAATTATGTGTGGGTACCTGGGCCTCCCTGGGCTCAATTGCATCATCTGTGAAATAGGTATAATCTAAAAAAAATGACATGAAGCTTGGTGATCTGGATTCCATGAATAATTTACATTTACTTTTGTAATCTGTCTTCCTTCAGTGGGCCCTTTGAGGACTCTGGAATGGCGGAACAAATTAACATGAATTTCTGTAAAAACAATGTTCGATGTTCGTATACAGGTCCTTTTATAACTTGTCCTCCTTCACCCTCCTCTCAGGTAAAAACTGACTAGTTTTGGAGAGTAATCTTCCAAATCACTTTCTATGTTATAAGTATGATGTCAGTCATTCTGGTCAATGGGAATTTGGAAGCTACAGTCTTGAAAGTAGACTGATTTCACCTTGTTTTGGTGCAGTTTGAAACCAGACCGGGGGGCAGGTACCAAATACACAGTGACATTTGTGTGCTGTGAAAGCTTGTCCATAAGTCAGTAAGATCCTATTCTTCAGACAGGTTGAATGCCTGCCAAGGAGATGCCACAGACCAGCAACTACAGGCAGCCTAATCTTAGTGCTCAATGCTCACGTAGGTCAGGGCGCCGTGTCTTGTGAACCAAAGTTGAGGTGTTTGGTGTGTGCTGCAAGGGCTTTGATGCAGCTCCCTGTTAGCACAACTGTACACGTTAGTAGTGAGGGCTGTGACATGACTTCTTTTAAGTCTGGCGGCCGTGTTGCTGAGCTGCCGGAAGTATGGAGCTGCTGTGAGAGTTTCAAAACTCCTAGTTTTTGTTATTTTAAATATATTTTTATTGATTTCAGAGAGGGAGAGAGATAGAAACATCAATGATGAGAGAGAATCATTGATTGGCTGCCTCCTGCATGCCCCCTTCTGGGGATTGTACCCACAACCCCGGACTCTTAAGTCCACAGGCCAACGCTCTATTAACTGAGGCAAACCAGCTAGGACTCTCCCCATCTTTTTTCCCCAAGGTGATGTTGTAACCACAGTGGCAGTGTTGATTTCATGGCGCATCTAGAAATTGATGACTGCTGAGCAGTTTTGGTTTGTTGTTTGAGCGTTCCTAGGTTAACACACAGAACTGTTTGCTAACACGATTACATTCTGTATATTATGGCTTATTTCTTGCTCATCTCAGTGTTGCTTAAATATTTTGTACTGTGGTCCACAGAGATACCTCCCATCAAGATCTCTTGTGCAGGCACACATATCCACCATAAGTAATAGGAGTTGTAGAGAGCTGTTCTCTTACCCATATCTGGTGCACTGGATCCTAAGTCCTGCCATCCGCTTACCTCTGTTTACATTTAAAACATTACAGTATGCTATGCTGTATGTGAACTACTGCATTGCTTCCACAACCAGTTTGGAAACCTGGCTCTCTGGAAGGCAGCTCCCTGCCCTTTGTAGGTACTTGGACATTTCTTGAATGAGTGAGTAGATAAAAGGTGACTTGAAGAAATTTTCTAGGATTTCATGAAGAGTCCCTATTTTTCCTCTTGGGCCCTAACAGTCTCAAGGGCAGGACTTTGGGGTCGGTGCGATGTAGGTGAGCCACTGCCTTGGATCTGTGTCGAGATGATGAAGCCCAGTTGATGGCTGGCACATGGTAAGCACTTACACGTTAGCCATTAAATGTGGTCACCTCACTGGCTGGCTGGATAAAATTTCTGTAAGCTGAGGGGAGCTCTCCTGGGATCCACGCTAGTCAATTCCCATTTCCTTTCCCCTCCAGTTCTGTGGTTCTCAACCTGCCTGCACAGGATCAGCTGTGCTCAGAATGTGCTCAACTAACTGGGACTCTGTCCGATGGGACCAGGCACCACCAGCCTTTTTCCAGCTCCTCCGGTAGAGAACCAGCATCCAAGGATCTCCAGGGCATTCTGCAGAGAATTCCAAGGGGAATGTTACTTTGGCTCTTTACAGATTGTTCCTGGACAGATGGCCCATGGGTCTGGACTTCCTCGCGTAGCCCTGAGGCGGAGGGCAGCTGGGGCTGCTGAGGCCTGCGCCTTTCTGAAACCTCATGCTACCTGCTCGTCTACCTTTAGTTCCTCAGGCTTTGAGGAAGTCTGGACATGACCAGAGCTTGGAGCAGTGGGCAGGAGGAAGTTCTCACCCACAAGGCCCCAGGGTGAGGTGAATCCTGGCTCACCAGGAGGGGCCTCTCTCCCTGGGGGGCTGTCCCCCATGTGGTAAAGGGTTACAATACAGATCCTGGACTCCCCATTTACGCTAAATCCAAAGGTCTGGCGTGGGGATGGTATCTTTAAAAAAAGGCTAATTCAAGAAAATGGATCCTAAGTCCTACCATCCGCTTACCTCTGTTTACATTTAAAATATTACACTTTGGGGAAAATTGTTCAGAAAGGTTCAAGGTAGAGTCTTCCTGAGCGGTCTCCTTGTGGATGTCATCGTGTGTGCAGGTGATCCTGAGTTGTGTGGCCTGCATCCATGAGGGAAGCAGGCCAATGCCAAGGTTGGTGACCACAGCAGGAAATAGGAAGAACCTTGTTCCTCGAGCATGCTAGCTCCACTTGGAATTCTGTTAATTAAAAGCAATTCCCAAAATCAGAGTTGGGTACACTCATCCACATCCCTACAGTCTCCACATCTCCCTACCTTGTCAAGAATTACTTAGTGTACTTAACTACTTACATGGACCTATGTTTTCCCGAAACGTACAAAAAAGGTCATGTACATTCTTAAACTGCACTTGTGTTTTCAGTTAAAGTTGGGTGGAGCTCTTCCCCTTACCAGCCTATACCGATCTGCATCTTTTACTATGTATGAATATTCACGAGCAAGGAATAAAGTTCCTGGGAGCTCATTCTGCTGTTGGGTAGGTACTGTTGTTTCCATTTACCCATTGACCAGATGCTTCAGTGCCTGGCTTTGTGGCCACCGATCTGTGTGGCGCTGGGCATGCCACGGACTCTTGTGGATCCCTCACTGCCGCTGCCTGGAAGTCCTAGAACCTTGTGATTACAAGGGCACCTGGCTCAAGGTGAGCACTGAATTCTTAATCCTGGCTACAAGGAAGTGGCTGCAAGATAGTATTCTTCATTTTTCCACAGGGGTTGGGGGGATTGAAGTAGTTGGCAAATTGTCTTGAGGCTGGTAAGGGGTGACTCAGGTTGGAGGCTGTTCCCAAGTGAGAAGTGGGGGGAGGGAGAGGGAAAGAATGTGCTGATGTGCAGGGAATGTCACCAGGAATGGCCTTGGTGACATCCACCCCAGGGAAGGAACAGTCTGTTCCCAGCAGCTCACAGCCGCGTGCAACATGAGGACAGCAGGTGGGCTCCTCCTATGAAGCTGCCTGGGACTTGACATCCCAGTGAAATCCCGTTTTCAATGGACTCCTGACCGCTGAGGCCACCATGCAGTGGACTTCCGGCTGTGGAAGCCAGAGCAATGGCAATCCTGGGCATGAGCAGTGGGCTTGTGTAGAATCACTGGCTAGTTTACCTCCTGGCACAGGCTCACAGCCCAGCTGTGGGGGAGGTTCCTTGAAGGCAGAGGGTGGAGCTAAAGGGCAAGGGGTGGGTTTTTTCCCAGCACCTAGGTGTCGCTGGTGCTGTCTGAGGCTGGGGAGGACCAGGGCCAGGCCTGTGTCTGCTGTCACCCCAGCTGGCATTCTCAGTGGGTGCCAGCAATGAGGATTTCCTTCCCTTGGGCATGGCAGGGTCTGGGGTCACCCCACTGAAACCTCGAAGCTTCTGGTTAACATTTACTCCAGCTGCAAGTTGTAGAAATATTGTGGAGTTCTTTTGATTTACGTCTGCTCCTGGGATGCCCTTCTACCCACTTTTTAAAAAGGCTGTCACGTTTTTATTTGTTTTGGATGTCCCCCTCCGGCATTTTTATCTGCCCTTTGTTTTTCATTATGTCTTGTGATTTTATTTACTGGTGTACTTTCGTTTTAGTCAGCCTTTCCTGGAGTCAGTGTTCACTCTTTAACCTGTCTTTGTGCCTGTCACCAAGTAGGCATCCAGTAAAGTTTTTGAAGGGATGAGGGGACCCCATTTTACAGGTTAGAAATAAAAGGTTAAGTGGGGTGGCCAAACCAGGATCTGAACCCAGATCTGTGGCTTCTAACTCGAGAGAATAGGAGAGGGGCAGGTAGGAACTAGGGCAAGTTACTTTAACCTGGGCCTCGGTTAGCTCATCTGCAACGTAGGGATGACAAAAATAACTGCCTCATAGTGTTGTGGGCACATAAATCATTTAGCTGGCCTGAGTGTGTGCTCAGTAACCTCTTGTTTGGGGGTCTGGCCTTGCCAGTCACCAAAAGATGCCCATGTGACCTGCTTGACTGGTCAACTCAGATGAACTTGGATTGCATTTGAGACTTTCTCTAGTTGCTCGCTATTCAGTAATGCAAGCAGATGCTGAAATCTTGTTCCTCGGCTTACAAATCAGTCATACACTCCATAAAGGCCTGACCCCCACAGAGGGCTGGTCCTTGGTTGGCCTTGCTAGTCTGCCTAAGGCTGGGAGCCACACATTCTCCTGTGGTGACTCACTTCCTGTTTGGGCCTGGAATTTGGAAGACAGAAATGTCAGAGTCAGCTTCCTGAAAATGGCTGGACCTGCCCACCAGAATCTTAAAGGGACAGTTCTCCCTGGGCAGGGCTTGTCTGGAGGGGTCCCTGGCAAGGATTGGAGTGCTGATGAATGGTCCCAGAAATTCGGAGTCAGGGTGTGAACCCAGGAAGTCTGCTGCCAGATCCCACAGTCCTCTTCCCCTAGGGAACACCTTTCCCCCCATGCCCAAACCAGTTCCTAGGCCATTTTGGAAGGATTGACACTCTAATCTTGAACTTCTGCCTACTCTGGGCATTCTGTTGCTTCTATCAAACTGGATAACAATACCCAAGGCTGATAGTGAAAACTCTATGAGGGTGATGTGGTGGTGGGACACTGGGATGCTGATACATGACTAAAGCTGGCAGCCCTGAGACGACAGCGATTTGCAGAGTGCACATCGATTTAAGGACACTTAGAATGTGTTCAAAGACCCCGTTGGCCCAGCCAGCACATTCTGTGGATGAGGTTGGCTTTGGCATCTCCTGGGTCAGAAAGCCTGGAAGAATGGGTGGATGCCTTTCCCGGCTCCTTCAGAACCAGCCTTGCAGCTTTTTGGGCTTCACCTTGCCCACCTCTAAAATGGGCCCCTTGCCAATCCTGGATTTGGGTCTCCTGGGTTGGGTTACTCAGCAATCAGTGAACTGTAACTTGCAGATAATTACTCTCAGGGTTTCCAGTGTTTCTCAACCTTCTGGCCCTTTAAATACAGTTCCTCATGTTGTGATCTAACCATAAAATTATTTTCATGGCTACTTCATAACTGTAATGTTGCTACTGTTATGAATCGTAATGTAAATATCTGATATGCAGGATGGTCTTAGGCAACCCCTGTAAAAGGGTCCTTCGACCGCCAAAGGGGTTGCGACCCACAGGTTGAGAACCGCTGGTTAGACGCTGCTTCCCATCCTCAAATCCTCCATTCCCAGACTATCATGGGGTTCTGATGGTGCCTTGGGCCTGCCCATCAGGGCTTTGCCTCAGAAGTCCCTTCTTAGGTTGCCCTTGTGGCTATAATCCTTCTCTTAGCCTTTGGCAGGAGATGAAACTGGTTGTGGGCAGAGCCAGCTCTTGTTTCCCTGCCAGACAAACAGGAAGTCCTCCAACTGTGCAGGAATTTATGTAATGTCCATTTCTCAACTCTCTCTTGAGTGCTTTGCATGCAAATCCCATTGCATGGTGATGGCAACCCCTAAGGCATGTATGTGCCTGTTTTGCCAATGGATAAGCGATTGCTCAAAGAGGTTGAGTGACTTGTCTGGAAATGCCCCGCTGGAATTCAAAGGGATTTTGTGCTTTTAAAATCTGGACTCTCTTCTGTGCAACTTTCCTTCCCTGGAACTTGTGATTCAGTAGGAAGTATGGCATTCAGTATCAGATATGTTCAACTTGGCTCTTTATTCACTCCAGTTAAAGCACAGTTTCATGGTCTCAGCATAAAGAGAGAAAATAGCTTCTTTGTCCACTCATGCTTTTTCTTTAGTATAAAAATGGAATTCTTGATTCAAGTGGCTGGTTTAGAACATTAGAGCACTATTTTAAAAAAGAACAACACAGCAGGACTAAAAAAGTAGTGCTGACGTGTAATCTCTGGGCTTAGGCTGCTGGGTTTGAATCCTGGCTCCACCGCTTGAACTCAGCAAGTGTGTGTGACCCCCCAGCAAACCTACTTAACCTTTCTGTGTCTCAGTTTCCTCATCTGTAAGATGTGGATAATGATAGTTTCTATTTAAAGCTGTTATGAGGCCGAAATGAATTTACTTTATAAAGGTAGAGTAGCATTTGCCATATGGAAAGCACTATAAAAGTGTTTATTTAATGACAAGATAGATAAATACCATGTGGAAGCATCCTTACCGGTAACAGACAAAGCTAATAGCCTTCTTTCTCCCCCAAGCCCCAGTCCTGGTTCTTTCACAGAGGCAACCGCTGATATAATTTTGGGGATTTTATTTTTCTTTTTTAAAAGATATTATTTTTTTTAAATTTATTGATTTTTAGAAAGAGATGAGGGGGGATGAAAGAGACAGAATGAGAGAGAGAAAGAGAAACAGAAACATTGACTATTGTTCCACTTATTTGTGCAATCATTGGTGGATTCTTCTATGTGCTTTGGGGATTGAACCCTCAACCTGGTGTCTCGGGACAAAGCCCTAACCAACTGAGCCACACCTCAGGGCTAACTTGGTAATTTTCTTTCTGGACCAAGAGTCAGCAAACTACACAGCCTGAGGGCCAAATTCAGCCGACTGTCAGGTTTTGTAAATAAAGTTTTATTTACACTCACTTGTTTACATATTGACAATGACAGAGACCTTATGGTTCACAAAGCTAAAATATTTGCTAACTGGTCCTTAACAGAAAGCATTTGCCGAAGTTGACTACCTTGGTTTACTTGGAGCAGGGGCATTGTTTTTTAAGAAAAAACATGTCATGTAGGTTGTCTAAAAATAAAATGCACTTAAACAAAAAAGGAATCACACTGTAGGCATTTGTTTAGCAGTTTGCTTTTCTTCATTTAACATTAAATCGAGAATTTCCTTCATTCTCTGTACATGTGCGCCAGCCTGCTGCTAGGATTGTAGATTTGGCTTTACCCATAATTCATTAGCCGATCTCTGTGATGTTTATGTGTCATCTATTGCAAAAAGTTGGACAGTGAACATTTTTTTTGTTTTGTATATGTGTGAGGTTTCTAGATACCAAGAAGTGGAAATTCTGCGTCAGTGCATCAATACATTTAAAAGTTTGATAGAGACTGTCCAGTTATCTTCCTAAAAGGCCGATTTATATATCCTCCAACAATGTCTGCAAGTGCCCATTTTTTTTCCCCCACACGAGCATTGGTTCTTTCCAAATTAACTTTTAGTTGAATTTATAGTTTTAGTAAAAGTCCAAAGGGATTTTTGGAAATGAGTCAGAAGTATTTAGGTTCAGCTGAAAGAATTCACAACTGAAAACAGCTAAGGAGATTTTGAAATAAAAGATAGAAATTAAAACATAAAACAGCAATAATTAAAAGTTAGGCATTAGCACCAATGCTAAAACAGGATAGACACTCTAGAAAATACCCTGGTTTATGTAAGAACTTGGTATTCCATCAGAAAATGGAACAAAAACAGATCCAGAGACAGAGAAGCATTGATCAGACTGTCAAACCTCAGAGGGAAGGTAAGGGAGGGTGGGGGTAAGGGAACTTGTATGCATGCATATAAGCTTAACCAATGGACACAGACACTAGGGTGTGGAGGGCATGTGCTGGTGAGGTGGGGTGGCCTGGGGAAGGCATGAGTGGGGGTGTGGGGGACAATAGGGCAATAAGGACACATGTAATGCCTTAATCAATGAAAAAACATAGAAAATAGAGCAAAACAAGAGGGAAGGGATGGATTAGTCAACAAGTAGTAGGAAAATTGACTATTTGGAGGAAAATTGTTAGAGCATCACTTCATGTTCCCAGATTAAAGGCTAAATGTAAAACATGATTAAACACTGGAGGAAAATATATGTGAATATTTAACTTTATAAGCATAAAGGTAATGGACAATATTTTTTAAAACAAAAGCTTGAGCCTTGGCTGGTGTGGATCAGTGGTTAGAGCGTTGGCCCATGCACCTAAGGGTCTCGGGTTTAATTTTCGATCAAGAGCAAGTACTTGGGTTTTAGGTTCGCTCCCTGGTCCCTGTCTGGCCTCTGAGGGAGGCAACCAATTTCTCTCACATCGATGTTTCTCTTCCCCTCCTTTCCTTCCTCTCTCCCAATCTCTCTAAAAAAATCAATGGAAGAAATATCCTTGGGTGAGGGTTAACAAAAAAATAAGATAAAAATAAAATGTAAATCTTTAAAAAATAAAAGCTTGATTATGAGTATAAATTTATTGTTATTTTTAAAATATATTTTTATTGATTTCAGAGAGGAAGAGAGAGGGAGAGAGAGATAGAAACATCAATGATGAGGGAGCATCATCAATCAGCTGCCTCCTGCGCACCCTTCACTGGGGATCAAGCCCACAACCCAGGGGCATGTGACTGACTGAAATTGAACCCATGACCCTTCAACCTGTGGCTGACACTCTGTCCACTGAACCAAACTGGCCAGGGCTATGAGTATAAAGTTAATTGAAAGAAAAGGAGTATGACAAATTAAATCATACATACACACATACACACATCCTAGTACGTACACAGTTGGGGAGATATATATGTGAATAAAAGTAATATGTCACAAAGGATAAATAAATGATATTACAGGGAGATTTCAGAAATACAAATGACCAATCAATATATGAATAAAAGGTTCACCTTTGTGAAATTCAAATTTTCAGAAGAGAGACTGTTTTGCATACAATTAGAAAAGATAAGTGGATACCATTGTGCTGGGAGGTCTGAGATGGTGTAACTCCCTACATGCTGCTCTGAGAGAGCAAACTATTACAGCATTTTGAAAAATAAGTTGGCCAAATATATCAAGATTTCTAAACAAGGCCCTAGCTTTTGATCATATAAAGTCCACTTCTAAACCTTAATACCAGGAGGGAAATAATCAGTTTTAGAAGCTTATTTTTATGTAACAATGTGAAATGTATTTGGAGTAGAAGAGAGAAATAATCTAAAAACCAAGAATAATGGACTAGTCCAGTGATGGCAAACCTCTGACACACATGTCAGAGGTGACACGCAAACTCATTTTTTTGGTTGATTTTTCTTTGTTAAATGGCATTTAAATATATAAAATAAATATCAAAAATATAAATCTTGGTTTTACGATGGTTGCAAATATCAAAAAATTTCTATATGTGACATGGCACCAGAGTTAAGTTAGGGTTTTACAAAATGCTGACACGCCAAGGTCAAAAGGTTCGCCATCACTGGACTAGCCGATTCAACACCCCAGTTTCATTAGGTTGAAAATTTTGAAGCCCTATATAAAGGATGCTTTTGGAGAAAAGAAATGAAATTGGGATCCCGACTGGTGTGGCTCAGTGGTTGAGCTTTGACCTATGAACCAGCGGGTCACGGTTTGATTCCCAATCAGGGCATATGCTGGGGTTTTGGACTCCATCTCCAGTGCGGGGAGCGGGGGCATGCAGGAGGCAGCCAATCAATGATTCTCTCTCATCATTGATGTTTCTATCTCTCTCCCTCTCCCTTCCTCTCTGAAATCAAAATGGGGAAATGCTCAGACTATAATGAGAAATATGTACAGCATGATCCTAATTTGGCTAGAAGAGTGCCGAGCAGCAAGTTTGCAATACGTGTTAGCTATTATCATTGAGAATTTCAACCCCTCAAATGATCATTCTTTCGGTCATGCATCACGCAGTTGACACGTATGTATCTGAGTGTTCCACGTGTGAGCCAGTTGGGGCAGGATGTGGGGCTGGTGGCTCTGGGCTCCTCTCCCTGGGCCTTCAGCGGGCTCCGTTTCTGGCAGGGCACTGCCATCTAGAGGCTTCTGGCCCACAGGGCAGCTGTCCTTTGCAGCCTGAGACAGGGAGCCCCCAGGGAAGGCTGCTTGTTTTCTGGAAGCCTCTGAGAACATCAACGCTAGAAATACCTTCAAGAAGCTTACGTCAAGGAACCTGTGGGGCAGTATTCCTTCGAGCATGGTCTTGGAACCTGCATCACAGTCAGCTCGTGGGAGACTTAAAAATGAAGATCCAGGACCCAACCCAACCTGCCTGAATCAGACCTTCTGGAGGGAGCAGGGTTGCTGAATACCCGGAATTTTACCACGCTCCCCAGGGATTCTGAGGCGTGTTGACATTTGAGAGCCATCAACCCAGACCACTGATATTTATAATTTAAGGGTGGGGGTGGGGGCTTAGCACAGAGCCTTTGACCTTCTTCCTAGAAACATACACATAGGTACATTTTAGGAGGCTCCTTGACTGTATGCTAAGACTTTTTGTGTGTGTGTGTTTTTTAAGAGCAGCCTTAGGGTCACAGCAAAATTGGGGGGAAGATACAGATGTCCAGCCTCCCCCATTTTCAGCTCCCTCCCCACCATAGTGGTACATTTGTTACAATTGCTGAGCCTACAATGATATATCACCCAGAGTCCATAGTTTACATTAGGAATCACCCTTGGTGGTGTATAAGAGTGGGTTTGGACAAATGTCAGTGACATGTTTCCATCACTATGGTGTCAGACAGAGTATTTTTGCTGCCTTAAATGTCCTCTGTGCTCCACCTACTCATTCCTCCCTCTGCCACAATCCCTGGCAACCACTGATGTTTTTATTATTTCCAAACTTTTACCTTTTTCACAATGCCGGAGAGTTGGAATCAAGCAGTAGGTAGCCTTTTCAGACTGACCTCTTTCACTTAGTAACACGCAGTAAGGGTCCTCCATGTCTTCTCATGGCTTGATAATTCATTTCTTTTAAGCATTTGTTGTTGTTGTTGTTAATCCTTACCTGGGGGTATTTCCCCATTGATTTTTAGAGAGGGTGGAAGGGAGAGGGACAGAGCGAGAAACATCAATGTGAGAGAGACACATTGACTGGTTGCCCCGCTTGCACACAGACGTGGGGCCAGAGATTGAGCCTGAGACCGAGGGGGTACATGCCCTTAACCGGAACTGAACCTGGGACTCTTTGGTCCGAGGGCGGACTCTTTGGTCCGAAGGCCGACTCTCTATCCACTGAGCCAAACCGGCTACGGCAATAGCGAATTTCCTTTTAGTGTTGAGTAATATTCTCTCATCTGAATGTAACACAGCTTATGACTAAAGCTGTTGTAATCATCCAGGTGAAGGTTTTTGTGGGGACATAGTGTTCAGCTCCTTTGGGCAAATACCAAGGAGCCAGATTGCTGGATTATACGATAAGAGTATGTTTAGTTTTATAAGAAACTGCCAGACTATTTCCCAAAGTGGCTGGATCATGTTGCATTTCCATCAGCAACGAATGAGAGTTCCTGTAGCTCCACATCTCGCCAGCATTTAGTGTTGTCAGTGTTCCAAATTTTAGTCATTTTAATAGGTCTGTTGTGATATCTCCCTGTTGTTTAATTTGCATTTCCTGATGCCATGATGTGAAGCATCTTTTCATACGTTTATGTGTCATCTATGTATCTTCTTTGGTGAGGTGTCTATTAAGGTCTTTGGCCCATTTTTTAAATCAGGTTGTTTGTTCCTTATTGTTGAGTTTTGAGAGTTCTTTGTATATTTTGGATAGCAGTCCTTTATTGCATGTGTCTTTTGCAAATATTTTCTCTCAGTCTGTGGCTTATCTGGTTTATCTTCTAATATTCTTGATACTGTCTTTCCTAGAGCAGAAGATTTTTAAAATTAAAAAAATTAAAAAACGTATTTTTATTGATTTCAGAGAGGAAGGGAGAGGGAGAGATAGAATCATAGATCTCCTGCCTCCTGCACACCCCCTACTGGGAATCAAGCCCACATGTGCCCTCACCAGGAATTGATCCTTGACCTCCTGGTTTATAGGTCGACCCCCAACCACTGAGCAACACTGGCCAGGCCAGAGATTTTAAATTTTAATGACGTTCAATTTACCAATGGTTTCTTTCATGGACTATGCCTTTGGTGGTGTATCTAAAAAGTCATTGCTATACTCAAGGTCTAAGTTTCTCCTATGTTATCTTCTAGGAGAGTTATAATTTTACACTTTTTAAAAAAATATATTTTATTGATTTTTTACAGAGAGGAAGGGAGAGGGATAGAGAGTTAGAAACATCAATGAGAGAGAAACATCGATCAGCCGCCTCCTGCACACTCCCCACTGGGGATGTGCCTGCAACCAAGGTACATGCCCTTGACTGGAATCAAACCCAGGA
>NW_006290541.1:1808223-1817123 GCF_000327345.1 Myotis davidii
AAACCAAGCCCTACCTTTCTGCAATCACAAGGAAAACTTGGCTAGTTTTTTACAACCTGATACCTTAAAACTGAACCTAACTGAAGTTCCCACTCTTTGAAAACTTCAATCATCTGAGTGTATTTTCTTTTTTCATACATTTTATAAATTGATTTCAGAGAGGAAGGGAGAGGGAGAGAGAGAGATAGAAATATCCATGATGAGAATCATTGATTGGCTGTCTCCTGCACACCCCACACTGGGGATTGAGCTCACAACCCAGGCATGTGCCCTGACTGGGAATTGAACCATGACCTCCTGGTTCATAGGTCAATGCTCAACCACTGAGCCATGCCAGCTGGGCTATACAGATTTTTATGTGACAGAAAAGTAAACTTCTACCTTATTCAGGCCACTGTCATTTTGGGTCTCTGTGAACTTGAACTGAACTCAGTTCTAATAAATGTATAATCTCAGATTTGGGGGGAAGATAAAATGAGATACTGGGTATAGCCTGCTTATCACAATAGCTGGCACATTATAAACACTCGGTAATGTTAGCTTCTTCTTAGTATAGCTTCTCAAGCATCTAATTATAATAACTGTCCCACATCCCCAAGGAGAATGCTAGAGGGGAGTTCTGCAAAGAAGAGTTATCAAGATTGTGCTGTTAATTTTCTTTTTGTTCCCAAACAGTCACAAAGAAAGAAAATAGCATCCTCATAAACAATTCATTTAATAGAAATGATTTCATTGGAGCGCTTCTGATCTCCTGTTTACTAGTTTCAGCTGACAAAGCTCAGCCTTACACATTTGCGTGGTATGTTAACTGGAAGATAAGTCATATATCCCTTTAAATAGCTGCGTTTATAAACACAAGCTCAATTGTTCTGCAGTTGAAACCCAGCCTTTGAAAACAATGTAGGTGCATTCTTCTCCTTGGCTTTTTCCGCTTGGGAGAACATGCTGGAATGTGTTCCAGAAGCCCATGGCCCCAGTCCAACCTTGTGCTTTGTAGCGTTTGGCTGGTCCATCTAGCAAACAGTCAGTACCCAATGAACGCTTGTTGACTCAATAGTTTCTAAGATCTTGGTTAGCTCTCAAGTTCTCTGGTTTTGCAAAACATTGCCTGTATAAAGAATGCAAACCTCGATTCCTAAGGACTCCTAACACTTTAAGTTTAGGTCTGCAATCTATGTTGGGTTAATTCTGTGAAGGGTATAAGGTGCTGCAGCCATAGTGAGTCCTGGATGGAGGAGGAAGGCTGATCTACACTTACAAACCCCCTAGGGGTGAGCAGGGCTGGCCCATTTGCCCACTTTCCCCAGAGAAGAAGGAAGCACTATTGTTTGTTAGTCTGCACACCATTCTCGGTCACAGAGACAGCTGTCCTTTCAAAATTTCTATTTGATAAAATAAGCAGTGATGTGAGTGTAAAAGAGTAAAATTCTAAATGCACTGTTTTTGTGTAATTTCTTCTGAGCAACATATAGGAGTTATAATGAATACCTTACTGATGTAAGTTGCATGAAAAAAAAAATCAAACATAGGGTTTTGTAAATCCTAGCTCATCACCTACTGAAGTTGTGACCTTGGTTTAGTCACTATCTTCTAAGTTTTCTCATCTGTAAAGAGGATTAACAATAGTATCTTACTTGTGGCAACAACTGCTGGGGCACATGGTTGTACCAAAGAATGACTGTACTTCTCAACCTCCCTTGCAGCTATGTGTAGCCATGTGACCAAGTTCTGGCCAATGGGACGTAGGTAAAAGTGGTGTGGGAAACTTTTGGGGGGCTGTTTCCCTTCTCCCCCTCCCCTTCCCCTGAGCTGGGTTGTAGGTATAATGGCTGGAGATGGAGCAGCCATGTGGAACGTGACTGCAGAATGGAGGGCATCCATAGTAGACGAATAAGACAGAACAACGTTGTTTTCCTGACACCAGGGAGTTGCCACCCCAGCTCTGGACCACTTTACTTAAGATTTTTGGTTTATTATCAATGAATGAAAGCTAGGAGACATTAAACATTACACTTTGTCCTGGCTGGTGTGTCTGGGCTGGTTGGAGCATCATCCCGTGCACCAGGAGGTGGCAGGTTTGATTCCTGATAAGGGCACATGCCCAGCCTGTTAGGGTGCATGCAGGGGGTTGAGGGTAGGTAGGGCAGCAGATCCATGTTTCTCTCTTTCTCTCCCTTACTTTCTCTCTAAAAGGCCAATAAGCATATCCTTGCCCGAGGATAAAAAAACAATATAAATAAAATAAGCATTCTTTTTTAAAAAAATATTTTTGTTGATTTCAGAGAGGAAGTGAGAGGGAGAGAGAGATAGAAACATCAATGAGGGGAGAGAATCACTGATCAGCTGCCTCCTGCACGCCCCCTACTGGGGATCGAGCCTACAACCCAGGTATGTGCTCTTGACTGGAATTGAACCCGGGACCCTCCAGTCCACAGGCTGGTGCTCTATCCATGGAGCCAAACCAGCTAGGGCAGCATTATTCTTTAATGTTTTAAAAACACACAAGCCCTAGCTGGTTTGGCTCCATGGATAGAGCACCAGCCTGTGGACTGGAGGGTCCCGGGTTCAATTCCAGTCAAGAGCACATACCTGGGTTGTAGGCTCGATCCCCAGTAGGGGGCGTGCAGGAGGCAGCTGATCAATGATTCTCTCTCATCATTGATATTTCTATCCACCCCTTTCTCTTCCTCTTTGAAATAAGAAAATATATATTAAAAACAAAATAAAACACAAAAAACACAAAAATTAAATATATGCAATATAAATAACATTTGGGAGAAAGACAATTTCTTATACTACTCTACATTTATATAATTTTTAAAAAAACATGTTTTTATTATGATATATAGCAGTACTTTACCTGTTAACTCAATTTTACACTAAAATGGGTCTTACATTAAAAGCCCATTGAGTTTTGTTTGATATGCAAATTGGAAAATATTTTCTCTGCAGAAAAATAGTAAAATGATGATATGTTCCCAGCTAGCCCAGTAGGTTCATTTAAGCCAAATAGTAGCTGAATTATATATTTATAAATATGGTGTGAGTTCTGGGACCCAGGAGAATTGTTAGCTTCATTTATTGAGATAACCAGGTTTTTCTTAAAGTTAAGAAAAAATTAAGTCCCCCTTATTCTTTTTTATTTTTAATATATTTTTATTGATTTTAGAAAGGAAGGGAGAGGGGGGAAGAGAGATAGAAACATCAATGATGAGAGAGAATCATTGATCAGCTGCCTCCTGCATGCCCCCTACTGGGGGTCGAGCCCACAACCCTGGCATGTGCCCTGACTGGGAGTTGAACCATGACCTCTGGATTCTTAGGTCGATGCTCAACCACTAAACCATGCCAGCCTGACAAGTCCCCCATATTCTTGATTTAAATCTGATTATTTTTAAGGCTAATTTATCAAGGTTTCAGCTGCCCTTCCCTGAATGATAGATACTGAATTCTTTTGTTCCGCTTGATAAGGCACCCATCCCTTTTCATGAAAAGTTCTTTGGTTGTTATTAAACCACTAAAGTCCCAGTGCACAAAATTTGTGCACAGGGTAGGGGTCCCCAGCCTGGCCTGCACCCTCTCCAATCCAGGACCCCTCAGGGGATGTCCGATCAGGCCTAAACCAGCAGTTGGACATCCCTCTCGCAATCTGGGACCGCTGGCTCCTAACCGCTCATCTACCTTCCTGCCTGATTGCCCCTAATTACCTCTGCTTGCCTGCCCGATCACCCCTAACTGCCTCTGCCTGTCTGCCTGATCGCCCCTAACCGCTCTCCCCTGCTGGCCTGATCGCCCCTAACCACCTCTGCCTCGGCCCTGCCACCATGGCTTTGTCTGGAAGATGTCCAGTCTATCTGGTCTAATTAGCATATTACCCTTTTATTAGTATAAATGTATTTGGGCAAAAATAAAACCTAAGAAGTTATGGCCCAAAAGGCACATGGCTTTGTCCTGTGCTTTGTTGGGAGACATTGAGGATGTGGGAGGAGATGAACGGATCAAGGAATAAAAACCAAGGGAATTTCTGAGGACAGTTTATCCAGTCAGGATTCAAGAATAGAACTGAAGTTCAAATAGAAAAAGTACCTTGCCTAAAGGACCAAGAAGGAATCGGCTGTTGGCGTGGATAGGATTTCAGTGCGTAGGCAATGTTCTTGGCGGCCACTGCTCGCCTTCTCTTTCCCCAGAACCTCAGGCTTGCCTGGTTACTCACTGCACGGGTTTCCTAGGGCTGCTTCAACGAAGCACCATGCAGCAGGTGACTGAAACAACAGAAATGTGTTCCCACAGTTCTGGGGGCCAGGAGGTAAAGATCACGGTGCCCACAGGTCTGGTCTCTTCTGAGGTAAGTAAAGGGAACCCGGTCCGTGCCTCCTGCGCAGCTTCTGGTAGCCTTGGTGTTCCCTGGCTTGTAGCTAGATGGCTGTCTTCTCCCTGTATCTTTACATGGTTGTCATCTTGTGCATGTCTCTATGTTCAAATTTCCTCTTAAAAATTTTAAAAAAAATTTATTTCAGAGAGGAAGGGAGAGGGAGAGATAGAAACATCAATGATGAGAGAGAATCATTGATTGGCTGCCTCCGGCATGTCCCCCCTCCCCAACCCCATCCCCCCTCCCGGCCCCGACATGTGCCCTCACCAGGAAAGGGAGTGGGAGAGACAGATGGAAACATCAAAGATGAGAGAGAATCATCAATGGACTGCCCTTTGTGTGCCTCTTACTGGGGATCGAGCCCTCCCGGCCGGCATGTGCCCTAACCAGGAATCCAATTGTGACCTCTTCTTTCATACATAGGTCGACAAGCAACCACTGAGCTACACCAGCTGGGCAAAATTTCCTCTTTTTATAAGGACACCAATCGTATTGGATTAGGGGCCACCCTGATGGCCTCACCTTAGTGTGATTGTCTCAGTAAAGGCCCTGTCTCCAAGGGTGGTTATATTCTGAGGTCCTGGGAGTCAGGAATTAATGTCTTTTTTGGAGGGGGCCCAATTCAACCCGAAACATCCACCCTCCTTGAAGGAGGTTCCACAAGTTTGTGACCAGCCAGACTTTCCACACTCCACCTTGCATCTCTAGGGAAGCTGCCAACTGCACACGAATTTTTCCAAATGTTTAGTTCGGGGATCTTTGAAGGATCTTTGAAGAGTCCAGAGGGCTCCCGTTCCAGGTGAGCAGGCTGAGGACAAGGAACCTGCTTGCAGTCCCTGGACTTGGCGGCAGAATGGAAAGCTGGGGAAAGGCTTTGACTGGGAGGCTGCACCGCCTTGTGGTTGAGGACATCCTCAGGGCCACCTGCCTGAGCGGGAATCTGGCTCTGGAACTCGCTAGTGCATGACCTTGAACAAGTCACACGACCTCTCTGTGTCTCAGTTTCCTCATGTGTAAGATGGTGCTATAAATGGGACCTGCCTCACAGGATTAGAAGAGGGGATGTGCGTAGGGTGCTTAGTGCTGGGCCTGCCACTTGGTGACTACCCATTAAGGGTTAGCTGGTTGCTGGCCATTCAGGGCCACTCTCCAAGGGTCTGTGGTGACCCTTGTCCTGCAGTCCCTGCCCAGCCCTAGGGGATGGGGGAGCTCAGGCTTGTAGTCAGGCACCCTTGAGTTAGAATCCTGGCTTCTCTGCTTCTGGGCTGTGCAATGTTGGGCAACTAACTCACTTTGGGACTCTAAGTCTAAGTTTCCCCTAAGGTTAAATGGGTGAATGCTATTACTGATCATAGAGGCTCCTTGTGAGGCTTAAAGACCATTCATTCATTCAACAAATATTTATTGTAATGCTTTACTACGGGAGACTAGAGATAAATATCAAGCAAATAAGGGAATTATTTAGCAAGTTAGAAGGATGTGAATGCTATAGGGAAAAACAAAGGAGAGAGAGGAAGTAGCGATTTTATAAAGGCGCATTTGAACAAGACCTGAAGGGGATGAGGGAATGAGCCATGATGGCAGGGACAGTGCAAAGGCCCTGGGGCAGTGGTGTGCCTGGGAGGTTTGAGGGACAGCATGGAAGCAGGTGTGACTGGAGCAGATGGGAGTGGGGGGCGGGGGAGGTGAAGGCAGAGAGGGATAGGGGCTGCTGGAAGGACCCTGGCCTTACAAAGAGGTCAAGGGTAGCAGCCATTGGATACACTCCACACTTATCTCCTGGGCACTGCCTTTGCTCTGGGAACTAGGCTGGGTGTTGGAATAGTTCGGGCCTCAAAGAGCTCAGCGCTGCCGCTGGGGACTGTTGGGGGTTTGCTGATTTCAGATCTGGGGAGTCTGTGGGGCTGATTGGGGACCAGAAACGTACTCTGAAAGCCTTTGGAAGCAGAACAACACACCCTTTCAACACCCAGCGGCTTACTTACTGGAAAAGATTAAACATTTTTTTAAAAATATATATTTTTATTGATTTCAGAGAGGAAGTGAGAGGGAGAGAGAGTTAGAAACATCAATGATGAGAGAGAATCATTGATAGGCTGCCTCCTGCATGCCTCCCACTGGGGATTGAGCCTGCAACCCAGGCATGTGCCCTTGACTGGAATTGAACCCGGGACCCTTCAGTCCGCAGGCTGATGCTCTATCCACTGAGCCAAACCAGCTAGGGCAAGATTAAACATTTCCTTCCCAAGGGCGACTGAAGCCCACCCCTTGCCTGGGCCTCTTTTCCTCTTCTCCCCACTGGTGCTGAAGGTGGTCATCTGCCTACTCTGCAGGCTCCAGGCGGACTCTGCCAGCCTTTGGGATGGATACAGAAAAGATATTCTTTTGAAGCACAGGCATTTTTATTATTATTCAAATCGTTAAAATGTTAGTCCATTAAATTTGGAGCTTGAATCAGATGGGCCCTCCAAATGTGGTCTTTTTCTCTCTCCTCCCTCCTATCCTTTTCCCCTCCATCCCTCCTCCCCACCCTCCTCTCTCCTCCCCCATCTGCCTCCCCTTCCTCCCCATCCCTCTGTCCCTTCCCTCCTTCCTTCTATCCCTTCTCTCCTTCCCCATTCTCCCCCATCTCTCGGCCCCCTTTCCCCTTCCTGCTTCCTTCCCTCTCCCCTCCCCCTTCCCTTTCCCCTACCCCAAGTTCCTTCTTGGTTTTGTTTGCTTCAGATGATGCAGTTCCCCTGTCTGTGTCTTTGTCATTCTGTTACTACACTGTCTCTGTGTACACTTCAGCAACATCTTTTTTTTAAATCCTCACCCGAGGGTATTTTTTCACTGACTTTAGAGAGAGTGGGAGGGGGAGATACAGGGTGAGAAACATCGACGTGAGAGGGACACATGGATTGGTTGCCTCCTGCAAAGTGCCCTGACCAGTCCCGGGAATCGAGCCTGCAACCAAGTACGTGCCCTTGACCAGAATCGAACCTGGGACCCTCTGTCCTCAGGCCAATGCTCTATGACCCAAACCGGCTAGGGCTCCTTTAGCAATATGAACAGTGGGGCTGGACACTTCTTTGCTGTGGGGACTGGCCAACGTGCTGGAGGATATTTAACAGCTTCCCTGGCTGCCACCCATTGGATGTTAGTAGCACCCCCTCCCCAGTTGTGGTAACACAAAATATCTCCAGGTGACCCCAAATGTCCCCAACACGGTCTTTTTGGACCCACTGGTCTGTCCCATCTTCCTCTCTGTGTGTCACTCTCATGAACTCCACCTCTTTCTCTGGCCAACATGAGCCAGTAATCAGGCCTGAACTGTCTTCAGGGCTGGGAAGCCAGGCTGTAGCCCATCCCCCCACCACCCCCATCCATGGGGGTAGGGCCATGGGCTGAAAAAGAGTGGGAGTGAGCAGGGCTCCTGGTGGGGGCCTCCAGCACCTGAGGGTCACGGCAGGGTGGGGGTGGGCTTGTTCACACTGGAGGGTCCTGGGCTTTACTCGGCCTCCTGTGATCCATCTGAGACCCATTGGTCTGGGCTCCGGATGAACAGTGACCGTGGCCTGTGGCCTATGGCCAGGACTCCCACAGCTGCCTCGGCAGTGGGTTACTACGTGTGCCAGGGGTTTCCCGGCTCTCACTGGGCCAGCTTGTGAACAGTAATTCCTGGATGCCAAGGGTCCTGAATTCCCGGCGGCGTGGACTCTGGCTGTGCCCTCCGCAGGGGCTGATGCAGCTCAGCCACGTCTACATTCTAATCTATCAGGCGAGTTCTGCTGCCCAAAACCTGAGTGAGCCTGTTCTCTGTCCAGGCCGTGCACTCACTGCCGACAGCATCTCCTCTCCCTGGATGCCCACGTGTGGCCCAGCTCTCTCCCCCAGGTGGACTGTGAAGCGCTGCGCCCGTCCTCTCCTCTCCCTGAACCACGGAGGGAGGGGCCGCAGCAGGTGCCAAAGGCTGCAGATGGCAGAGCAGAAGGAGGCCTCACGTGAGAGGGGACCCACAGACCTGACCTGGAAGCCAGGCTCTGCCTCTGAACAGCTGTGTGACCTGGAGCAAGTCACTTCACCTCTCTGAGCCTCTGTTTCCTCTTCTATAAAATAGGGACAACACCACCCAGTGGCATAGGTAGCTTATATGACATCCACAATGGATCCTTTTCTGCAGCTTTATCTATATACTAGAGGCCGGGTGGATGAAAATTCATGCACTGGAGGGGGTCCCTCAGCCTGGCCTGCCCCCTCTCACAGCACGGGAGCCCTCAGGGGCAGAAGGCGACCTGGCGATCAGGGGAAGCGACGCCCCCATCACACCTCTGTTGCTTCCACTGCTGGCAGCGCAAGCCTCAGCCGGCCCTGGTTACCTGAGGCTTGCCTGTGCCGCAGGCCAGCTCTGGGCAGCTGTGGGGCTGAGGGAACTGGGGGACTCCAGAGGCAGGTGCGTGGCGGGGCTGAGGGGACTGGGCGCCGCCATCTTGTGGCTGTGGGTGCTGCCGTCTTTGAGGGCGTGGCAGTCAATTAGAATATTCTCTCC
>NW_006290541.1:1817146-1818536 GCF_000327345.1 Myotis davidii
GGTGAGAAAAGAGATTCAGAGGATTTTGCTGGTATCTATATATATAAAAGCCTAAGCGACTGTCCAACCATTTGCCCAGCAGCTATCACATGCAATGACCACCAGGGGGCAGACGCTCAATGCAAGAGCTGCTGAGCTGTGGTGACTTGACAGCTGCGATTCTTGGGTGACACACCCTGAACCAGAGAGGAGGGAGCCTGATTCCAGGGTGTGTCACCTGAGAACCACCCTCTCGAAATCTGGGATCCCTCGGGGGATATTGGAGAGCCAGTTTTGGCTCAATCCCCACAGGCCAGGCTGAGGGACCCCACCAGTGCATGAATCTGTGCACCGGGCCTCTAGTTCATCTATAATTCACATACGAATTCACATCTATAATTCACATACTTCACCCTTTGAATGTACAATTTGATGTATTTTTGCATATTATATTACGTACGTCATGGGGATGAGGGGACTGGGAACCGCCATCTTGTGGCTGTGGGTGCTGCCGTCTTTGAGGGCGTGGCAGTCAATTAGAATATTCTCTCCTTATTGGCTGTGGGGCCATCTTTTCGACAGCATGAGGGTCAATTAGCATATTCCCTCTTTATTAGATAGGATTTAAAAGCCTAAGCAACTGCCTGACCAGCCAACTGGCCAGTAGCTATGATGCACACTGACCACCAGGGGGCAGAGGCTCAATGCAGGAGCTGCCGAGCTGTGGTCACTGACAGCGGCAGTTCTCGGATGACACACCCTGAACCAGAGAGGAGGGAGCCTGATTCCAGGGTGTGTCACCTGAGAACCACCCTCTCGAAATCTGGGATCCCTCAGGGGATATTGGAGAGCCAGTTTTGGCTCAATCCCCACAGGCCAGGCTGAGGGACCCCACCAGTGCATGAATCTGTGCACCGGGCCTCTAGTTCATCTATAATTCACATACGATATACTCCACCCTTTGAATATACAATTTGATGTATTTTTGCATATTATATTACTCATTTAAAAATTTGTGGTAAAATATTTAGCACCTAAAATGTATTATTTTGACCATTTTTAAATGTGCAAATCAGTGGTGTTACTTACATTAGCACCTTCTCTTCTCTCCCATAAAATGATCTTGATAATCATGTGAACCCTGAGAAAGAAGATACCTACTAAGAAAGGCTCCTGGAGGCTAACGGGGCCTTGCAGCCATTTCTGCACAGGAGCCTCTCACGCAAGCTGCACTTCAGGGAGAAGCTAGCAGTGAACTACCTGCCTCGGCACTGACCTGCCTGCTGCCCTGTGTTCCTGCCACCGGAGCCCTGGCAGAAAGGAGCTCCTGGCCCTGGCCAGTGTGGCTCAGTTGGTGGGAGCATCGTCCTCTGCACCAGAAGATCACCAGTTGGATTCCCCATCAGGGCAC
>NW_006290541.1:1818578-1825967 GCF_000327345.1 Myotis davidii
TGCTGCCCTGTTTTCCTGCCACTGGAGCCCTGGCAGAAAGGAGCTCCTGGCCCTGGCCAGTGTGGCCCAGTTGGTGGGAGCATCGTCCTCTGCACCGGAAGATCACCAGTTGGATTCCCCATCAGGGCACATGCCCAGGTTGTGGTAGGTTTGATCCCCGGTTGGGATGTGTACATGAGGCAACCAACTGATGCTTCCCTCTCACATGGATGTCTCTCTTTCTATTTCTCTCTGTCTAAAATCAATAAAAACATATTTTTTAAAAAAGAGTTCCTGAATCCTATTTCAACCAATAGGTCCGAGGCTTTCCCTATCCAATCAGCTATGTAGCCCCCTCCCCCTGTCTCCCTCGCCCTGCGCGCCCCCCTCCCCCCCAAACACACACTATCATCAACATCTCACTAACCAATCCGAGCAGCTCCATTCTGACCGATCAGGAAAATGCCTGTTGGACTCATCATACTGTGAGGATTTGGAGTCCTCATTTACATGAAGATGGACCAATAAGGGATTGGGGGGGTGGGGCGGGGCACAGGGACTTCTTTGTATATAAGCCAGCTCCTCTCTGGCTCTGGGAGCGCACATTCCCTTCCCATTGATGTCTTGTGCTTCCCCAGCCAAGCTGAAATACCAACGGTGTCACAGAGCAGAGCAGAGCTGTCTAGCATGAGAGGGCCTGGCTCTAGGGTTACCTCACAGCCATGCTGCATCACAGTTGAGCTGTTCTGTACTGGATAAGTTTTAGAGAGAGAAGGAGAGAGGGAGAGAGAGAGAGAGAGAGAGAGAGAGAGAGAGAGAGAGAGCGGAGGCAAAGAGAGGGAGACACAGAGAGAGAGAGAGAGACTGACTTCAAAGTGAGGGAGAAACATTGATCTGTTGCCTCCTGTACGTGCCCTGACCCAGGGAACAAACCCAAAAGGCATATGCTTGGACCAGGAATCCAACTGACCACCTTTTTGGTGTACGGGGTGATGCTCCAGCCAACTGAGCAACCGGGCCTGGGCTGCCCAACAGGAATTTACTCTCAAAACAAACACTGGTGGGTGGCCGAGTCTGGCTGTGTTGCCGGGCACTCTCAGAATGAACTTCCACGCAGGATATAATGCTTATTAAAGGATAAGTAGTCCAAACGTGCTGATTTGAAGTTTCCGGATAAATGATTAAAACAACAGTCATGGCAGCAAGTGTTTAGAACTTAAACCAACAAGAGAGATTTTGGGGAAGAGGATTGCCTGGGTCCCACGGTGATCACAAAAGACGGTCTACTTGTGATCGAATTAATCCTTGTTTTAGGTTCTGCCTACAAGGCGTAACCCGGCTGACTGCCCGCCCGGGGTGGGCTGTGCCTTCAACACCACTGGGCTGTGGATTGGGATTCGCAGCCACGCGCAGGGAGCACCCGCACGCTCCCCGTGTGCAGTGGGCATTTGATACATAACTGATGCCTCTGTCCTGGTCAGTGTGGCCCGGCGCCGTGCTCCACTGCCCGGCTGCCCACCCCCGGCTTATGAACTTTTCTAATCTTCAGTGTGGCCTTCTTCAGGCACAAACCACGTGTCCCCTCTGAAAGCCCCGCCAGGAGCACAGGAATTTTCAACAATTTCACTTGATGCTGTTTTTCCATGCAATTTGCTGGGGAAGAAAGAGTAACTCACGCTGCCCTGAGCCTGTTTTGGGAATATGAGTTAGAGCTCACATAAGATGCCCTTTTTATTAAAATCCTTAAAGTAAATTCCACTGACAGAGCGTGGATCAGCGAGGCATTTAGAGACGGGCTGGGAGCAGGGCTGTGGGAGCAGGATGCTCTAGGCTTAGCTGTGTCCTAGAGTAACTCGGGGCGGGAGGGGGCGGGATCCTGACCGAGTGTGGGCAGTGTGGCCTCCGGTGCACACTGGCCCGCCTTCACCCGCCACACCTCATTTCAGGATGAAGACACTGAGGCTAAGTGAGCTGGCGTCGGCGCTCCCATGCACATCTCCCAGCTCCCACGTCCTTCTGGGCACCCCACGTTTGCACACCTGGACTCCCGTGAAGTGTGTGTGTGCCTGTGTCCTGGTTTTTCTTACTTGGTATCTGTCAGGCCAGTTTCTCCAGCTCTTTCCTACCCCTCGGTTGTCAGAAATCTGAGGTTGGCCTTGTTTGGGGTATCCTTGTTGCACCCCAGTTTGGGGCCCTGTGTCAGTTTCCCAGGGACATTGTAACAAAAGACCCCAATGCAGTGGCTTAAAGCAACAGGACTTCATTCTTTTACCGTTTTGGAGCTTAGAAGCCCGAGATCCAGGTGTCCACAGGGTTGATTCCCTCTGGGGGCTCCGAGGGAGACCCTGCTCCCTGCCTCTCTCCTGATCTGGTTGGGGCAGGCAGTCCTAGGCCTTCCTTGTGCTACTGGGACGGCAATGTTTGAGTCCGTCTGCCTGAGCACATTGGTGCGAGGCGATGCATGAGCTGGAGTCTGCAGCATAGAAAGAAAAATAGTTCAATATTGAATTGGCCAGTCCAGAGGCGGGGAGCTAGTGTTTAAGATCCGAATCCCCAACGGTGTGTAGGTTACGGATTATACAGGGCAAAATCACAAGGCATCGTGGTTAGGGGTTCAGGGCTATGCTGGGAGGGGATGATCAGAGGTGAGGCAAGGGTAATACATGATTTCTTCGTCTTGAGAACAGTTCTCAGGTCTGCTCTGTGTCCGTCTGTCCAGTCTTATGGGAGAGTAGCCAGGGGATTGTTCCACCTTAGGGGTCAGGAGCTGAAACATAACTAGGTCAAGAGGTTGGCCCACACCCTGTGAATGAGGAGGTCACAGTTCGATTCCCATTCAGGGCATACTGGGTTGGTGGTAGTTGGTTACAGAAGCCATAGGAACCAGATACAACATCTCACAGTTCAAAACGTCAGGCAGAAGTTGCCCATCAAAATCCGTACATCATGCCCAGCCAGTGTTGCTCAGTGGTTGAGCATCGACGTATAAACCAGGAGGTCATGGTTCACTTCCCGGTCAGGGCACATGCCCGGTTTCAGGCTCCATCCCCAGAGTGGGGCATGCAGGAGGCAGCCAATCAGTGATTCTCCCTCACCATTGATGTTTCTCTCTCTCTCTCTCTCTCTGTCTCTCTCTCTCTCTCTCCTAGTCCTTTGGTCACTCTCTAAGAAACAAAACAAAACAACAGAGCCCCTCTAGAAATCCAGCTCATCTAAAAAAAAAAAGAAGAAGATGTTATCCTTAGTTTGCTAGAGGGTAGGACATGGTGAACATTAGTCAGGTCTGGCTTACTGTCTTCTGCTGCCTGGGGGTTGCTGATTGTCCAGGGGAAAGGCTGGCCTCTGAGGGGCGTAGAAAGAGAAATGTGTGAATTCTAGAGCTAGGATTTAAAATTAATTTTATCAAAGTCAGAAGAACCCTGGGTGTCACGTGGCTTGTAGCTGCCTCACTCCATCTCCCTATGTGCGTGTCCAAACTTCCTTCTCATGAAGACACCAGCGATTGCACTTAGTCCCCTCCCCAAGCCAGGATGACCTCCGCTTAACTGTTGAGCCTGTAGAGGTGCTATGACCAAATAAGGGCACATCTTGAGGTGCTACATGGACACAAATTTGCGGGGGACACTTTGCCCATGACAGCGCCCATCTCTTCCTGATCCATCCCATGTTTTCTTGGTGACTTCTCGGGGCAAAGGGCCCTGATAAGACATCTTTGCAGAAGGGCGGTCCAGATGCAGTGGTGCATGCACAGGGCCAGGGCTGGAAGCCTGAGGATGGAGAGGGGACCCCTCACTGGGGGAGAGGATACAAAGGAGAGGTCAGATGGGGTGGGGAGGGGGTCCAGGGCCTCATCTGAACCCAGCAAGGGAGTTGGAGACACTTCTTCATGAGGCTCCTGCTTGTGACAGGGGGCCGGGGAGGTGGGGGCGGGAAGAGAGCTAGAGAGAGTGAGAGAGAGAGAGAGAGAGAGAGAGAGGGAGGGAGGGAGTTTAAATGTTTAGATAGCTGGGCAGAATCCAATGCCAGAATGTTCTCTGCGAGGGAGTAGCTTTCTGCGCAAATCTGGAGCTCGGGTGGTGGGAGGAGAGCTTCCATTGAGTCACCGCTGCTGGGGATGGGCCCCGCAGGTGGTTGCGTGGAGCAGCTGAGGTTGAGGACCGCTGAACTCTGCCCCAGAGGTCCTTGGCTGGATTCCCGTCAGGGCACGTGCTCAAGCCCCAGTAGGGGGCGTGTAGGGGTCAGTCTGTGTTTCTCTCTCAAATCAATAAAAACATTTATATATTTTTTAAAGTTGCTACTTAAAAAAAAAGGTGGTGGTGCAGAAGTACTGCCTCCCAACCAGGTGAGTGACAGAGTGGGGGAAAGGGAGGTACTCAGACCGGCGGTCCTGAAAAGCCCTTCATGAAGACAAATACTCGCCTCTGCACAGCCCAGGGTGGAGTGACCTCACAGGTGCAATAACTCGTGAAGTATGCAGGGGCTTGGTGGTGGTGATGGTGGTGGTGATGGTGGTGGTGGTGGTGGTTAGCCGGGAGGGGGTAGGCTCACTTTTGAAATGAAGTCCGCTGGACCTGCCCACTACCTGCTTTTTTCCAATTACCCTGGTGACTGCAGTGATAGATCCTGTTCACCGAAGGCTGGGCACCTGCAGGCTGGGCGGGTCCCACTCAGCCCTGCTCCAGCCATTATCAGCCAGCCCCTCTCAGTGGACTCTGGGCCTTCTCACCTCTAACAGGCCCTCCTGGCCCTGAAGGTGGGCCTGTAGGACAGAGGAGCCAGGTGATGCACTTGCCCTAACACTCTGTGTCCCACCCTCCCATTCATCTGTTGAAGTCCTAACCCCTAGAACAGTGGTTCTCAACCTTGGCTGCACATTAGAATCACCTGGGAATCTTTTTAAAATCCTGGGAATCTTTTTAAAATCCTCATCCTCTGGAAATTCTGTTTCTTTGTTACTAATGTTGTGGCCCCACCCCATAACAAAGAAACAGAATTTCCGGAGGATAAGGCCCAGAAATCAAGATTTTAAAAAGATTCCCAGGCGATTCTAATGTGCAGCCAAGATTGAGAACCACTGTTCTAGGACCTCAGAGTAGACTATTTGGAGATGGGTCTTTAGAGATGTAATTAAGTTAAAATGAGGCCATTAGGGTGGACTGCAATCTGATATGACTGGCTTCCTGATAAAAAGAGGAAATGTGTCCACGGACACGCATAGAGCAAGAATGCCACGCAAACACGAAGACCGTCATCCACATGCCAGGGAGAGCCTCAGGGGGAGCCGAGCTGCCAGCACCGTGGGCTGTCTCCCAGCCTCCGGAACCTGAGGGTGGGCTTCTGCTGGTGGAGCCCCCTGGTCCCTAGCAGACGACTGCCCACTCCCACTCTGCCCCAGGACCTCGGGGCCCCGCCCAGTGAGCCAGCACTCATCCCTGTGACCGTTTTCAAGCTTTATTTCCTTCACCACATGGCTGTCTTTTCCAAATGAAATCTTATTTGACAGCTCGATAAACAGAACAGGAAAGTAGAGTTGTTCCAGTTGATTGAAGCCATGGGAGGAGCTGCCTGGCTCCATTATATACTGGTATATATATATATATATACATAGAGCAAGAATGCCACGCAAACACGAAGACCGTCATCCACATGCCAGGGAGAGCCTCAGGGGGAGCTGAGCTGCCAGCACCGTGGGCTGTCTCACAGCCTCCGGAACCTGCCCACTCTCACTCTGCCCCAGGACCTTGGGGCCCCACCCAATGAGCCAGCACTCATCCCTGTGACTGAGATACTGAATGTCTGTGTATCTTGCACAGATAAAATTGTGGAAATTAGGTAGGAATAGGCATATGAACGGGTAGGCATGTTGCAGATACTCGAGGTGGTTTTGGAAAGACTGAAGCCCCTTTCAGGGGAATTTGCATCTTACAAGAGGAGGCAGGGAACGCTGAAAACCCAAGGGTACAGAGACCTCAAAATTCTAACTCTGGCAGCACTGGCTTCTCAGCCATTCCCAATTTAGCCAGCAGGGGGCGCTGAGGGACCACTTTCCTCTGGGTGTCTGCAGTGGGGAAGTCATCGGCTGCGCTCTGCCTGGCGATGGGAGATTCGGGAGATGGTCCAGATGACCTCCAATTGTCTTTTTTCTGACTATTGAGTCTAGGCAATTTTTTCAGATGGAGGCACGGGATGAGCTGCCCGAAGCTAGCTGGCAGCAGCCGGAGCTCGGGAGGAGCACCCCCTTTCCCCAGATGGAAAGACAGAGAAATATCGATGTGAGAGAAACACTTCGATTGGTTGCCTCTTGCATGAGCCCTGACCAGGGCCTGGGCTGGGGAGGATCCTGCAATCAAGGTACGTGCCCTTGACTGAAATTGAACCCGGGACCCTTGGGTCCCAGGCTGATGCTCTATCCACTGAGCCAAACTGGCTAAGGCAGCTCCACTATTAAAAAAATATATATATTTTTATTGATTTCAGAGAGGAAGGGAGGGACAAACATCTATGATAAGAGAGAATCATCCATGGGCTGCCTCCTGCACGCCCCCTACTGGGAATTGAGCCTGCAACCTGGGCATGTGCCCTGACCGAGAATCAAACCGTGACCTCCAGGTTCATGGGTTGATGCTCAGCCATCAGGCCACACCGGCCAGGCTGGCTCCACTATTTTCTCACCTAACCTTTGCCAGTCCTTGGTGCTTCCCATAGAAGAGAATTTACCAACCACTGCCCTGGAGGGTTGGTTATATGTTTGCTGTAGAAGAGCTACCAGTTTGGGGCTGGCAGGAGTCATCCTCAAGGAAAACCATTAAACCTGTCACTTCTTTCCCTCTTGGTACTTACTATTATGTTCCAGGGTTTTATTGTTATAGAGAATTCATCTGATGAACTGATTCCCATCCAGTCTGGGATGGAACACTGGATTTGCAGTCGGATGCCAGGGTTCAAGTCCTCCCTCCACCACGTGCTAGCTGAGAGCCCTTTGAGAGCAAGTCACCTAACCTCGAGGAGCCACAGATGTCTCACCCGCACATAGAACAGGTGCTTAGCTTGTGGGTTGAGAAGCAACCTAGGGGGAATAGAATAAACACCAGACAGCTCTGGGTGTGAACCCAGATCTTCTACCTCTTAGCTGTGTGGTCTTGAGTAAGTTGATTGACCTCTCTGAGCCTCAGTTTCCTCATCTGCAACGTAGGTAAGAAGGGCGGCCTACAGGGCTGTCCTGGGGATTAAAGAGATCATGTGGGTAGAGTGCTTCACACAGAAATTGACATGTAGTAGGTGCTCAACTAAAGCCAGTTCTCTTTTAACTCTTCTTTTTTCTTCTTCTTCTTCTTGTAGACCAGGGACGGGAAAGGAATAAAGAGCAAATATTTTATTTATTTATTTATATCTTATTTATTTATTTTTTAT
>NW_006290541.1:1826929-1830456 GCF_000327345.1 Myotis davidii
ATAAACACATGACAAATACCAGGCAGAAAAAAAATGGTCAGATGGGTTTGGACTTGGACACTAAGGACCACAGATGACACTCTTTTAGCCTTTAAAACCTCAAATAAGCCGGGAAGCAAGATTGCTTCCCATGGGTATCTGCCCTTTTTAAAATAAATGTATTTATTAATCCTCAGCCGAGGATTTTTCTATTGATTTTTAGAGAGAGTGGAAGTGAGGGAGGGAGGGGAGAGAGACATCAATGTGAGAGAGACACATCGATTGGTTGCCTCCTGCGTGCATCCTAGGGCCAGTGATCCAGCCTGCAACCCAGGTACATGCCCTTGACCCGAACTGAACCTGTAACCCTTCAGTCTGAGGACTGACGCTCTATCCCAGTGGTTCTCAACCTTGGTGTCATCCTGGTTTCAGTGTGTTCCCTGATCACTCCTTTGACTAGTATGCATGTGTTTATGGATGGGTTAATGGGGCTTTCTTTAACTAAAGGCAAGCCCCTTAAACACATGACAAATACCAGGCAGAAAAAAAATGGTCAGATGGGTTTGGACTTGGACACTAAGGACCACAGATGACACTCTTTTAGGCACAAATAAGCCGGGAAGCAAGACCATCCGACTGCTTCCCATGGATATCTGTCCTTTTTAAAAAAATTTATTTATTAATCCTCACCCGAGGATTTTTCCATTGATTTTTCCACTGGCCAGCGCTACCTGCCCTTGTCTTGATGAAGGTGATCTACTCCATGATTCTTTGTGTCCCCACCTGGGAAACAGATAGAAACATCAGTGATAGGTCCACTGTGTAGTGCAGTGTCTACAAGCATGGACCCCAGACCAGCAGTGCCAGCATCACTGGGAGCTGCTTAGAAACACATGTTCTGGGGTCCCAGCCAAGGCACCCTGAGTCAGCACTGCGGGTGGGACCAGCAATGGGCCTCTAACAACTTCTCCAGGTGACTCTGATGATGCTCAAGTGGGAGACTCGTTAGTGTCCTGTAGTTGTTTCCAGTTTTGGCTGCACATTGGAATCACTTGTCTTTTTCAGGCCCTGAAGAGGGGGCCACACCTCAGACCAGTTACGTCAGGTCCTCTGGGGTTGGGACCAGCATCTGTGGGTTTTTGAAACCCCCCAGGTGATTCCAATAGAGCCAAGGTCAAGCCACTGATGTCGTGTCAGGTGGTTTTGGGGTTAGCCTGACCCAAGTTCAATCCCAGCTTTATCGCTTACTAGCTGTTTGACCCTGGGCAAGGCAAGCCACTTCTCTGACCCACAGGCCCTCTTTTGTAGAATTAGATAATGTTTCCTTTCTTGAGGAATTGTTTATTTATTTTTTTAAAAAATATTTTTATTACTTTCAGAGAGGAAGAGAGAGAGAGACAGAGAGAGAGAGACAGAGAGAGAGAGACCCATCTCTGGGAGAGAGCTGGGGAAGTGGGCATCCAAGATGCTTAGCTACTGGATTTCTTACCTGACTGTCTTGCTGGGACAGGCTAGGGCAGTGATGGGGAACCTATGACACATGTGTCAGAGGTGACATGCGAACTCATTTTTTTGGTTGATTTTTCTTTGTTAAATGGCATTTAAATATATAAGAGAAATATCAAAAATATAAATCTTTGTTTGACTATGGTTGCAAATATCAAAAAATTTCTATATGTGACACGGTACCAGAGTTAAGTTAGAGTTTTTCAAAATGCTGACACGCCAAGCTCAAAAGGTTCACCATCACTGGGCTAGGGTGACCTTTGCTTTGTCTTAAGTCAGCCCTGTCTATTTGAGTTAAAGACCCACAGTCCCCTTGACCTTTAGGAATCTGTCCTGATACAAACAAAAGGGCCAGCATGTTAGGATATGTGTGCAAAGATATTTACTGGTGTGCTGTTTGCCCTGGAAATAATTGGAAACATAACTTTACCAGTAGGTGAATAATAGGATAAATTGGAGCATATTCAGTATTACGGCACAACATGAACCATTAAAAAGAATTGGATAGCTCTACATTTATGAGAAAAACTATATATTGCTCAGTGAAAAAGCAATTGTTGGCTCATGTCTATAATATGATTCTTTTCTCTTTTTTTGGACAATGAGTCTCCATATTATGTGTGTGTGTGTGTGTGTGTGTGTGTTTGTGTGTGTTTGTGTGCATAAAACAAATTCCCAGCCCTGGCTGGTATAGCTTAGTTGGTTGAGCGTCGTCCCATGCACTGAAGGGTCGCTGGTTAGACTCCCTGTTGGGGCACATGCTCAGGTTGCAGGCTCAATTCCCAGTAGGAGGTGTGCAGAAGGCAGCAGATCCATGTTTCTCTCGTCGGTGTTTCACTCTCTCCCTTTCTCTTCCTCTCTCTCGGTGTGTAGAAGGCAGCAGATCCATGTTTCTCTCATCGGTGTTTCACTCTCTCCCTAAAAATGAATATTAAAAACATACTTTTAAAAAAAGGCACGGAAGAATATACTCCAGGCTGTTTGAATTAGTTACCTTGTGGAACTGGAGCGAGGGACAAACTCATTCATTCATTCATTTCTTCATTTATATCCTCACCCACTCATTCATTTCTAAGGCAGCAGATCCATGTTTCTCTCATCGGTGTTTCACTCTCTCCCTAAAAATGAATATTAAAAACATACTTTTAAAAAAAGGCACGGAAGAATATACTCCAGGCTGTTTGAATTAGTTACCTTGTGGAACTGGAGCGAGGGACAAACTCATTCATTCATTCATTTCTTCATTTATATCCTCACCCACTCATTCATTTCTTCATTCATGTTTTCATTCAATTAGTATTTATTTAAGGTCTGCTGTGTGTCAGGCATTGTAGCCCTGGGGATAAAGCCAGAAACAAGACAGACCAAATCTTGACTTTCATGCAGCTAGAGTGACCAGATGTCCGGTTTGCCTGGCACCATCTTGGTTTTAGCACTGAAGTTCCATTGTCCCAGGACATGCCTCAGTCCCGTGTGGACTAGGATGGGCGGTTACCCCGTGGAGCTGACATTTTAGCACAGGAAGACAGTGAAACAAATAGTCAAGTAGGATAGGTATTTGGGTGGTTAAAGAGCCGGTTTGGAGCTCTTCTTGTTCACTTACAGTGAGAACAAACCTCCTTCCAGCGCCCAGTCCTCCTTTAAGTCCTGGTTGGCTGTCAGCGATGGCAGGGTGCCCTGAGCCCTGTGACTGCCCTGAGGGTCACTGGCCAGCTCTGCGTTTTGCTGAGTCAGCGCTGCGACCCACTTTGTTAATTAAGAGTAGATGGTGAGCTGTCCTCGCATTTTGATTAACCTAATGGCCTTCCCGGCACGACTCGGAGTCAGCCATAGACTTCCCTGCAACTTTTAATGAAATGATTTGAGGGGCCATCAGCAGGCACTTCCCGCTAGGCCGCTGCTCATCCCCACTATGACCACTTGGCAGCCGAGCAGGCCAGAGCCGTGGCCCCAGCGAACACTGGGTTTTGGTTTGGAGGCGGGACTTACTCTTTTAGTCCTGCTCGAGGGACTGATGGCCGCTTCGGCTTTCACGCAATGTG
>NW_006290541.1:1830508-1843290 GCF_000327345.1 Myotis davidii
GCGGAGATGCGGTTGGTGCCCTGCGCCTGTCCCTAGGGCCCCAGGGCGGGGTGCTCCCTGCAGGCCTGTGCGTGCTAGCAGGATTTATATGCAGGACTTGTGACTTTCAAAAGACATGGACGTCCTAACCCTGGAAGCAACTGGCACTTGAATTTCCTTCTCAGAGTCTGCTTCTGAGACAAATCTTGACCTCCCGTGTGCATGTGTGCACATGTGTACATGCGTGTGCATGCACGTGTGTGTGTGCACTGTGCACTGGAAAGACCTCCATCACAACCCCTGGCGTGCAGAAAGGCCACGCTATGCCCGTACTGAGCCCGCAGCGCGTTGGCTGGTGGACCGTCCGTCCCCTTCCCTGTGGGGTCCTTGCCACTGGTCCCCCCAGGCTGTGTCTAGTTCTCACAAAGGGGCTGCTGTGACCCCACGCCTGGATGTCCCGGCTGTGCCATCACCTCGCCAGCCCGAGATGCCCTCGTTTCTCTCTGGTCCTTACCTGTTGGCTCATTCAGGTGCAAATGGCATCATCTTTCTGGTCCAGCATCCTGTGTTCCGCCACCGCACCCAGAGGCCCGCAGGACGCGGTAGCTCCCTGAGCCCCTTGCAGGAGCTGAGCACCCGCCTGCTCCGTGCGCCAGGCGGTGGTGTCCTTCAGCGGTGAGCGGGCTCTGGGCTGCAGGGCAGCCGTGGTCTCAGAACAGAGGGTGCGGCACATGTTCCTCCCACGTCTCCGCCCAGGTGCTGCCCCTCCCCCGCATGACACTGGCCTGGGTGCAGTCACAGCCGGGAGATCTGGGGCAGGAAGCAAGACGTTCTCCCTTGGACATATGATGGGGCTCAGAATCCTTTGAATTTTGAAAATTACATTAGAAATATGCAGGTTCGTGAAAAACTCCAACACAGAAACCTTCAGAGTCAAAAGCGAGCCCGGCCAGTGTGGCTCAGTGTTTGAGCGTTGACCTATGAATCAGAAGGTCATGTTCAATTCCTGGTTGGGGCACATGCCTGGTTGTGGGCTCAGTCCCCAGTAGGGGCATGCAGGAGGCAGCTCATCAATGATTCCCGCTCATCATTGACATTTCTATCTCTCCCTCTCCCTTCCTCTCTGAAATTAATAAAAAATATATTTTAAAAAACAGAAAGTGCTCCCTCCCCTTTTTCTTGGTAATATTTCCTTTCTCAGACAATGATATACAGTTGACCCTTGAACAATGTGGGGGTTACGGGCCCCGACACTCTGCACAGTAACTTTTGACTCTACCAAAGCTCAACTACTAATAGCCTACTGTCGACTGGAAGCCTTACTGATAACATAAAGTCGATTAACACACAGTTCCTATGTTATATGTATTATATACTGTATTCTTACAATAAAGTAAGCTAGAGAAAAGAAAATGTGATAAAAAAAATCATAAGGGTCTGGTTGGTGTGACTCAGTGGTTGAATGTCAACCTATGAACCAGGAGGTCAAGGTTCAATTCCTGGTCAGGGCACATGCCCAGGTTATGGGCTCCATCCCCAGTGGGGGCCTGCAGGAGGCAGCCGGCCAATGATTGTCATCATTGTTGTTTCTATCTCTCTCTCCCTTCCTCTCGGAAATCAATAAAATATATTAAAGAAAGAAAATCATAATGGGGAGAAAATAAATTTACAGTATTTATTGAATAAACTCTGTGGATAGAGAAACTTGAAGTTCAAATCCGCATTATTCAAGGTCACCTGCAGGTATAGACAGATGTAGCTATAGATAGCTAGGTATAGCTATAGATTAGATATAGACATAGATACACATCTATGTAGATAGCTTTGGTTAAGGACATAGATGTAGATATAGGTATAGACATGTCTACATCTATAGGTATAAAGAGAGATAGACAGTAAATTTTTATTTTATTTTATTTATTTTTATCATTTTAAAAAAATATATTTTTATTGATTTCAGAGAGGAAGGGAGAGAAAGATAGAAACAACAATAATGAGAGAGAATCATTGATGGGCTGCCTCCTACACACTCCCTACTGGGGATGGAGCCCACAACCTGGGTATGTATCCTTGACTGGAATCAAACCCAGGACCCTTCAGTCCCCAGGCCGACGCTCTATCCACTGAGCCAAACTGGCTAGGGCTAGAGACAGTGCATTTTTAAATATACATGTCCCTGTGCTGTCTGTGTGGCTTGGTGACTGTGTTATCACTAGATGATGGCCTTGGGGGTTTCCTGAAACAAGAAGGTCAATACCCACCTCACTCTTAGTAACTGGGTCCCCTGCTAATTGGCCATCAAGTTGGTCCCATTTGTTTTGCTCTTTTCCGTACAATGCTGCAACAAACATTCCTGAACAGACACATCTCTTTATTATGTGTTTGTGCAAGTATTTCTGTAGGGTGCTTCAGGGAGGTTGGAATCCTGAGTCCAAAGGTAAGCAGATTTCAAATTTGGGGAGGTACCAGCAAATTGCCCTCCAAGAATGTTACACCAATTTATGCTCTCCACGTCATGTAAATAGAATATTAACAAGGACTGTAACCTCAGTGTGGACTTAAAGCTGGTGATGTGGGATAGATTAGTGACATGTAAATAGGTTCTTATGGAGCAAGCACGTCTGAGCCAATTTCCACTGGGCAATACTTTTTTTTGGTTAATCCTCACTGGAGGATATGTTTTCCATTGATTTGAGAGAGAGTGGAAGGCAGGAGGGAGGGTGAGAGAGGAGAGCGAGAGCGAGAGCGAGAGCGAGAGCGAGAGCGAGAGAGAGAGAGAGAGAGACATCCAGGTGAAAGAGCCACATCAATAGTTTGCCTCCCACATGTGCCCCAATTGGGATGGGGTACCGGCAGCCCAGGTACGTGCCCTTGACTGAAATTGAACCCGATTGTTCGATTGCTTGTTATGACTGATAGTTTCCTTCCTGTCCTCTCATCACCCACCTGTATTTACCCACAATCACATTTACTAAGAAAGATTATAATGACCTGTTTACTTCTCTAAAATCTTCACCAGGCTGTATGTTCAGAGTGGGCAGAGATTATAATTATCTTGTTTGCTTCACCTAAAATTCTACCTGGAACATGGCAGGAGCTCATAAAGTGCTTATTACCTGGCAGGCGAATGGACAAAAGAAGCAATCAATGCGCTTAGGCTGCCCCCGTAACTCGCTGCCCTTGGATCCTCTGAATGACATTTCCATCTTTTCTTTTGAAAAATTACTCTAATTGTAGCCAGAGTCATTTTTTATTACCTGTCGAAATCAAACATGTGAAAAGCCCAAACCTTAATGAATACATGCGAGCTCAGTGCTTCGTTTACCAAGCTCTTCGGCTCACCTTTGGCTTATATCATATTTACAAGAGTTTTGCGATGTATCTTCTCTTGCCCTTCATTGGGGGGACCCGGGGATCAGACGGGCCAATGACTCGCTCTGTCTCCTCAGCTGGCAGGTGGCCTGAAGCAGTCTCACACCTGTGTCTCTAGCTCCCGGTCCAGGGTCTTTCGTGAGCCACCTTCCTTCCCATGGGTCCTCACTGAGATGATTGGGGTCCTGCCTTGGGAATGAATGTGTCGTGTGTGAGTCCGGTCCGCTCTCCAATAACGTGTCTTTGTCCCCCCGGGTGCAGGAGAATAGAGTGTTAGTCTTTTTTTGGCCGGGAAAACATTAATGAAAAATGAACCATCGGTGAAATTAATTTCAAAGACTTACGCATTCTCTGTGACTAACAAGCTTGCACCTGTTCATTTGACACTCTTTAACAGCTCCCCCTCACCCCCTCCCTCCTTCTTAAAATTCTCCTCCTTCCCTAAAGGCACCTGGTTGGCGCACTGAGCCGTTAAATAAATGTACGGTGGGATAGAGACTCGACTTGTTAATTAAAACTGCTGGGATGCCACCTCACAGTTATGAAGACATGAGCCAGGCTGAGCGGAAAGGGTGACTGTTGAGATGCTGGTTGTGTTGTTTTTTTTTTTTTTAAATATATTTTTATTGTTGGAAAGGGTGACTGGTTGTGTTGTTTTTTTTTTTTTAAATATATTTTTATTGATTTCAGAGAGGAAGGGAGAGGGAGAGAGAGATATGAACATCAATGATGAGAGAGAATCATTGATTGGCTGCCTCCTGCTCACCCCTCTCTGGGGATCGAGCCCGCAACCTGGGCATGTGTCCTGACCGGGAATCAGAACTGTGACCTCCTGGTTCATAGGTCAACGTTCAACCACTGAGCCATGCCAGCTGGGCACCTGGTTGCGTTTTTATGTGCTGTGTAGAGGGGACCCTAGTAATGGGATAAGAGCAGGCATGCATTGGTATGTCCACTGAACTCCCCCTGCTTCCAGTCACGGGGTCATCTTCTCTTCTGTCCTCTCGTCCCTCGGCCTCAGGATGGACAGACACCCTCGCTGGATAAACACACAGTGGGAGGGCCACCTTTCCCCATCTCCCTTCCCCACTCCACCCACTGTCATTGGCTCCAGCACATTCATCTTCATGCCACGGGCCCTAAATCTTGTCATTATTCCCCTGTGCACCTTAAGGGCTGGTTGTCTCCAAGAGGTTGACTCAGTGGGCCTTTCTGGTTGGCAGCTCTCAGAGCTTGGAAGCTTGCCCATTGGACTTGGTAAAAGGCTACAGAGAAATCCAAAATGTGGATCTTTGACAACTGGGCTTCTTCGGACATGGCCCCCATTTGCGGATCAGCCTCATGTCTGCACGCTTCACCTCAGTCACTCTTTCAGCCACATGAAAGTGTTGCTAGACCTGAGAATGTATTAGACTTTCTCATCTCCTAGTCTTTGGATTACCTTTTTGCCTGAGATGTATTACCCCTTTTTTATTATTTATTATTTATTATTACTTATTTTTATTGATTTCAGAGAGGATGGGAGCGGGAGAGAGATAGAAACATCAATGAAAGAGAATCATTGATCAGCTGCCTCCTGCATGCCCCCTACTGGGGATCGAGCCCACAACCTAGGCCTGTACTCTTGACCGGAATTGAACTGGGGACACTTCAGTCCACAGGCCGATGCTCTATCCACTGAACCAAACTGGCCATTCCCCTCTTTTAAAAAAACTTAAAAAAGAATTTGAAGTATAACATAGTTTCTGTGTGTGTAAAATGTACACATCTTAGTATGTAGCTTAACGGGTGTTAAATATGTATACATGCGTGTAACCACCACCCAGTTCAGGATGTGGACTATTTCCAGCTCCCCCAGAGAGTTCTCTCATGTTCCTTCCCAGCCAATACCCTCTACCCAGAAAGATGCACTGTTCCAACTGTCATCACCACCGATTAGTTTTTCTTGTTTTTGACCTTCATGGAAATGGAATCATACGTGTTCTCTTCAGGACTTTGGCTTCACTCATCTCATTTCTGTGAAATTAATCCACACCCTTCGTGCTCATTTTGCTGTGTGGCGTTCCACTGTGAGGCTCGACCACACTTATTTACCATTCTCCCGTTGATGGATATTTAGAGTTTTTCCAGTTTGGGGCTAAAACCAATAAAGCTGCTATAAACATTCTCCTGTATGGCTTTTGTTGGATTAAATGAAGGCATTTATATGGGATGTAAACCTAGGAGTGGAATTTCCGGGCTACAGGGGAGGTCTGTGTTTAACCTTGTAAGCAATTTATGGACAGTTTTCCCAAGTGCTTGTATCAATTTAGACTCCCACCAGCAGCGTGTGAATTCCAGCTGCTTCACATTTTTGTCAGCACTTGGAATCGTTAGTCTTTTTCATTCTAGCCATTCTGCTGGGAGGAGAGTAGTCCTTCCTCCTTCTACTGGCTTATGTATTATTCATCGTTCAGATGTCAGCTCAGAACCCTTCTGTGTTAGCCAGCTTGGGCTGCTCTAACAGACTACCATAGAGGGTGGCTCCAACAACAGACATTGATTTATTTTTTAGAGTTCTGGGGGCTGGAAGTCTGAGGTCAGAGCCAGCAGGGCCTGAGCCCCCTTCCCGTCTTGCAGACGGCCACCTGCGTGCTGTGTGCTGTGTGTTCACATGGCCTTTCCTTGGAGCATGAGCATGGAAAGAGACTCTCTCTCTCTCTCTCCCCCCCTTCCTTCCACTTCCCTCTTTTAAGGACATTCATCCTATCATAGGGTTCTGACCCTCATGACCTCATTTCAACCTAATTAGCTCTCAAAGGCTCCACCTCCAAATACCATCACAATGAAGGTAGTGCTTCGACATTTGAATTTCAGCAAAGACACACAATTTCAGCAAATAGCAGCCTCCCTGCTCCTTAGCCTGTTTGTTTCCCCAGTACCCACCCCGTCACAGCTCTGGTTGTGCTGAAATATAGTTGTTTGTTGACTTGGCAGTTGCTCCTTCTCGATGGGGAAATCCCTGAGGCAGGGGCTGTGTTTGTTCATTAGCGAGAACTGGCCTGGGACTGGTGCTCCGTAGCCTATGCACGCCCGTGCCATATTCTCTGCCTTCTGCTCGATGACCGAGAGACACGCCCACACTCCCGTCTAAGGTCTTGGACTCCAGATCTCATTCTTTCTTATCCTCTCAAAGCTTTTTTCCTGCAGCGATTCCTTTGATCCTACATTGATGACGGTCTCTTCTCTCCGAGATCATTTTCATCAGCATCATGCCGTAACACAGCTCACCTAAAGGACATGGAAGGCACCACGCCTCCTCTAATGTCTGATTCCACATCCGCTTTCAGCTAAAAGCCCATGTCCTGTTCTTTTCCCTTAGCAGGTCTTCTCCAAAATGCTCTTATCCACAGTCTCTCCTTCCTCACCTCTTTCCTGTCTTTAACCCACTCCAATCAAGCTTTTGACCTCCCTGAAATGGGCCTCCTTGCGAACATTGGTCAATTTCCTGTCTTCGTCTTACTAGGACAGCAGCATGGGTATTTCGATCATCTTCCTCTTCGGGAAACAGCTTTTTCTTACGCCTCCAAGGCGCTACACTCCTGTGCGGCCCTCAGTATGGCTGCTTTTGCTCAATCTCTTTTTGCTGCCTCTCCTCTCCATCAGATCTCTGAATGTGAGCATTCCCCAGACCTACTGAGCCCTCTAGTTGCATCTTCTCTCTTCATCACCTCATCCCGCCCCATGCCTTTAAATCCCATGACTCCTGAATTTTATCCCCAACTGAATTCCATTGCTTCCTCACTTCAAAGTCTGATCAGCATCTCGAACTTAACATGGCCCCAGCAGGATTTTAGATTCCCCATCTTGTCCCACTCTCTTTTCCCAGGAGCCATGCCTATATCTGAAAAAGATGCTACTTAGGAAAATGCATGGATCCCAAACCTAGAAGTGGTCCTTGATTTCCTTTTCTTCTCAATCAAAGCCAACCCATTAGCAAGTCCTTTTGGGTCTTTAGACAGCAAAATATAGCTGGGTTGCTGTTACTTCATGGCACCATGTTTACCGCTGCCACAAGGAGGCCGGGTGATGCTGGAGGCAGAGATTGAAGGCATGTAGCTACAAACCAAGGAACGCCAAGAATTGTTGGCAACCATATGAGCTAGGAATAGGCAAAGAAAGATTTTCCCCTAGAGCCTTTAGAGCAGTGGTTCTCAACCTTCCTAATGCTGCGACCCTTTAATACAGCTCCTCATGTTGTGGTGACCCCCAACCATAAAATTATTTTTGTTGCTACTTCATAACTGTCCCACAGGTTGAGAACCGCTGCTTTAGAGGGAAGATGGCCCTGCTGACACATCAAACTTGAACTTCTAGCCTCCTGGTGAGACAAGAAATTTCTGTTATTTTAAGCTACCTGGTTTGCACCGTTTCAAAGCCCCACCCCGCCATGGTCTAGCTGTGTCATGGTCTAGCTGTGCCTGTGAAAGGGTAGTTTGACCCTCGAAGGGGTCACGACCCACAGGTTGAGAACCGCTGCTTTAGCGGGAAGATGGCCCTGCTGACACTTCAAACTTGAACTTCTAGCCTCTTGGTGAGACAAGAAATTTCTGTTATTTTAAGCTACTCGGTTTGCACAGTTTCAAAGCCCCACCCCGCCCCGCCATGGTCTAGCTGTGCCATGGTCTAGCTGTGTCATGGGAAAGCTACTCAACACCCTTGTGCCTCAGATTCTTCATCTGTAAAATGGGCTGATGATACAGGACCTGCCTCACAGGGATGGTGTGAGGTTAAAACAAGCTAATATGTCCCTGGCACACAGTAAGACCGGGTACGCTTCTGCTGCTGCTGTTTACCTTTGGAATAACAGACTGAGTGTCGGTCCCAGATCCAAAATGTATTGGCTGTCTGACCTTGGACAAGCCCCGGGGCTTCAGTTTCCTCTTCTGAAGGAGGGAATAATCATATAATCTCATAGGATTGCGGCAACAGTGAAAACAGATGAACATAATTAAGGAGGCAAAGAGGGTACTCAAGAAACCTTACTCCTTCCCAGACACATGAGTGGGCTGAGTTCTAAAAATGTGCTTGAAGGCACATGTTGGAAGCCAGAAATGCCTTTTCCAATAGAAGCCAGGCTCCAATGGACTGGGTGTCCCAAGATAGCCCGTTACATTCTGTTTTTAAGGCTGGGAACATTTTCATTATGAAACATTTCAAATTTTCAGAAAAGTTCAGGAAATAATATGACACCCGTGCACCCACCCTCTGAAGTTAACAGATGTTAACATTTTGTCATATTTGCTTCCTTTACAAGAAATATTACAGTTACAGCGAAGACAAAGCTATTTAACTGAGAATGTAGATGGATTCTGGCTCTGAGGGATGGTCCTGTGCCCCTGGGGGTACTGGGGAGACCGACAAGAATAAGAGAGTTCTCAGCTTCTGCAAGAAGAAACATCAATGATGAGAGAGAATGATTGCCTCCTGCATGCCGCCTACTAGGGATTGAACCCGCAACCTGGAGATGTACCCTGACTGGGAATCAATCCATGCAAACTGGAGATGTACCCTGACTGGGAATCAATCCATGACCTCCTGGTTCATAGGTTGACGCCCACTGAACCACATCGGCCCAGCATGATGTACAGATTTTGATGTGCAACTTCTGTCTGATGTATTTAACCATGAGATGTTGTATCTAGGTCCCATGGCTCCCATAATAAACTACCACAAACCCAGTAACTTAAAACAGCAGACGTGTATAGCCTTGAAGATCTGGAGGCTAGAAGCCAAAGCCAGGGTGTCAGCAAGGACAGCCAGGGTGTCAGGGGGAATCCTTCTTTGCTTTTTCCCAGCTTCTGGTGGTGACTAGCAATCCTTGGAGTTCCTTGGCTGGTAGCTGCAGCACTCCAGTCTCTGCCTCCATCATCATCTGGCCTCCTTGTCGCAGTGTGTCTCGGTATCTCTTTTTTTTCCTTCTTATGAAGACGTCAGTCATAATAGATTAAAGGCCCTCCAGGCTTCGGTATGACCTCATCTTAATTTAATGAATTATATCTGCAACGATTCTTGGAGCTCAAGCTTTTGTTCCAAGGAACACTTGTATACACACATGTCTACATGCATGTAGGCATGTATGTAAATATGTATTTTATAAGTGTTGTTTCTGCTCTGCTCTAAATGTCACCATCCTACTTTGCAGGCACAGGGAGACATCTGTTGTTCCTCTAAGCTTCAATGGTATGAATTCTTGCTTGGGTTTTGCATTGATTTTTAAAAAAAGAAATTCCCTCTGTGGATTTTGCCAAGCCATGCCAAGGAATCTAATGGATTATTGGATGTTCTTGGGAGTCAGCCCAGTTCATGCGCTATTTCCCGGGCATCTGCTGGGTGCCTCAGGATTAAGCGGTGGCTGGCCCCTCTGTGCCGTTTTTAGTGGCTGTCTGATGCATTTTCCAGGTGTCAGAAAGACCTAACTCATGACAATGGGCTTACCATATGGCCTGAAAAGAAAGGAGTGCCCAGCACTCCGTGAGCATGTATGGGTCTGAGAGCGTGCACATAAAAGACAGGTGAGTTTTGGGGTGTTGAAACAAGCATCCGGACCTGCCAGAACCTGAGGACCACCAGGGGAGGCAGACTGCCTGGTAACAAGGCCCTCGGGCACCCTCTCATTTGTACAGCCCTATGCAGTTGACAAAGACGTTGATTTTGCACGTGTTAACCCCTTGAGCGCTGCAGCATCTCATCGTCTCAGCGATATTAGCAGCTGCATATTTTATGGTTCACTCCAGGGACAAGAAAACCCAGGCCCAGAGAGGTGGCCCTGCGGAACGTTAGGACTTCTTACGTGAGTATCTGGGGGGTTTGCACCAGAGCCAAGATTAAGCCCCCGGCTCCTCATGTCCTGATTGTGGGCCGTGGGCTCCTCCTTCCGACCTGGGAGGAGGTGTTGGCTGTGGTTCTCAGGCTGGGCACCTAGGAAGGGCCCCTCTTTGTCACTGAGTCAGGGCGCTGCCAGCAGGCAGGTATGGGGGAAGATCACTTCCCTGTGCTTACTTCACATCCCAGGTGCCCCCTTTCTGCCAGTCTGCGCCCCTGTCTATGAGGCCCTTCATTTTCCCCTCACCACCTTCATTGTCCTCTCACACCTCCTCACATCCCTCCTGCCACCGTTCCTTAGGGGGGTCTGAGGAATTACCGACCATCCCCGCCACTTCAGATTCATTTTAAACTTCACCACATTGCCCGCGGGAAAGGACTTTGCTTCTATTTTGTCGATGGGGAGATTGAGGTATCGCTGGAAAAAGATGCTTGTCCATCGTCACTGCCTGGAGGAGAACTTGTTTTGGGGAGGCAGGGAGTGCAGGCTTAGGGGTGACTAGTTGGACTAATTCCAGGAGGCTCTGGGGCAAGGGCCTGCTCCTGGTTGTCAGGTACCTGACCTTGGGCGACTCAGGTAAGGGGACAGTGGCTGGAGGGAGTGTCAGAGCTGATAAAGGATAAAGGAGGTGGTTGGGGTGAGGGCTCTGCATTGGTTGGTTTGCGTAGGAAATGTGCGCTCTCAGGCGCGTCATTTGCTACCTTCTGAAATCAGCTAACCCTGGAAGGGGCAGTCCCTCCTGGGATAGCAAGGCTTCAAGACGTCAAAGCATCAGAAGTATAAAATAAAATTTAGAAAGACACGATTAATACCGAACCCAATTATATTGGGTAGAAAAAAATCACATATCTTCTACTATATGCATCCATCCTCGTCAGAGACCAGGAAGTACTCCCTTGAGATCTAGGAAGAAGCACCGTGATTTTTTTTGTCTGTGAAAAATTACTCCCTCTCTCCAGCGGGTGCGCACCCTTTCTCTTTCTGCATCATTCTCTTCTTGCAGTTGCTTTCTATATGCCATCCAACACGACACCGCTCTCTGCTGGGCCCAGCCTGGGTAAATGTCAAGTCTCCGATTAAAAAGCACAATACGCTGGCCAAAAGCACCGTAACAGTAGTAATGAACAGACAGAGGATATTAAAACCCTTGAATTTTCTGCCGCATCTCTCTCTTTTCCAGGGCTGGAGCCCAGGCTGGGGTTACTGCAGTGTTAACTCTTTTGGGTCTGCAGGAGTCTAGCAATTGGATGGGGGACTTTGCCAGGCACTCAGAGGCGAGCCTACCTGTCCTGCCTGGTTCCTTGCGGGGAGTTTTCCATTCCCACCCAGGTTTGGCCAAGCAGCGGAGAAAGGGCAGAGAACTATAACTGAAACGAGAGTCTGTGTTAGGAGCGTCAGCACATTTACATCAATTCGATTCTATGTCTGTGCATTGGGTGGTAATAATGAGAATAATAGCTTACATTTATGGGCTCTGATTACGGGCTGGGCTCTGTGCTAAGCATTTTTCCCTGCACTGTTTACTGAATTCTCACAATGATCCTATGCGATAGGCATGATTTTGTTGTTGTTAATCCTCACCAGAAGGCATTTTCTCCATGGATTTTTAAAAACTTTTTTATTTTTTCCCCCATTGATTTTTTTAGATAGAGTGGAAGGGAGGGGGAGAAAGAGAGAAACACTGAAGTGAGAAAACACATTGATTGGTTGCCTCCCACACATGCCTGGACTGGGGCCGGGGAATCGATCCTGCAACCAAGGTATGTGCCCTTGATCGGAAAGGAACCTGGGACCCTTCAGTTCATGGGTCAAGGTTCTAAGCACTGAGCGAACTGGTAGGACAGCAGGCATTGTACAGAGGAAGAAACCAAGGGGTTTGGCAGACAACGACATGCAAATAGCAGTTGGTGGAGCCATGATTCAAATGCAGGCAGGTTGGCTGTGGGACCCGAGTTCTGAACCTCATTGAACAGAAGAACCAAGATTAACAGATCAAGTGACTTATTTTCTTAAGTCTGTGCTTCTTAGCTAGGGATGATTTTGCCAGGAGAAATATTGGGTGTCACAATTGGGCGGATGGTGGAAGACGCTACTGGCATCTAGTGTATGGAGCCCAAGGATGAGCTAAGATCCTACAGTGCAGAGGTTGGTCTCCACCGTACAGAATGACCTGACCCCAGATGTTGAGAAACCCTGTGTTAAGGTCACGTGCTTCGAGCTGAGCCAGGACCTCAGTTCTGAACTCCAGATGCTGAGCACAGACTCATCCCATCACTCTAAGCAAAGGTGGTCAATTGTTACCCTCTGTTTGTGCCAAAGCAGGTACTGGCTCTCCATGAATGGGTTCTTACTGTGCGTCTCCTGGTAATGATGATGATGGTGGTGGTGGTGATCATGATGATGATGGTAATGATGGCAGTGGTAATGATGATGGTGATGGTGGTGACAACGATGATGATGGTGGTGGTGATGATGGTGGTGATGATGATCATGATGATGGTGACAGTGGTGATGATGATGATGATGGGGATGGTGATGATGATGGTGATGATGATGGTGGTGGTGT
>NW_006290541.1:1843372-1845409 GCF_000327345.1 Myotis davidii
GCCATGGGCAATGCCTATACGCAAAAAAGTTCTTTGGTTACAAGCAGGGCTGGGTCTGGGCAGCTTAAAGGTTGTTTGGAGACTCTGAATTGCACTTGTCTGTTCACCTAAGTTCTCTTTGCCATGGGTTAACTGATGGTGATGATGATGGTGGCAGTGGTGATGATGATGGTGATGATGATCATGATGGTAATGGTGGCAGTGGTGATGATGATGGTGACAATGGTGACAATGATGATGGTGATGGTGGTGATGATGATGGTGACAGTGGTGATGGTGATGATGATGGTGGTGGTGGTGGTGATGATCATGATGATGATGATGATGGTGATGATGATGATGATGATGGTAATGGTGGCAGTGGTCACGATGATGATGATGATGGTGACAGTGGTGATGATGATGATGATGATGATGATGATGATGATGATGATGATGATGATGATGATGATGATGATGATGATGATGATGATGATGATGATGATGATGATGATGATGATGATGATGGTAATGGTGGCAGTGGTGATGATGATGGTGACAGTGGTGATGATGATGATGGGAACAATGATATGATGATTCTTCTTGGATGTTAGGGAGAGGAAGACTTGGAGTGAGGATAGGATGCAGAGGGCTCTGTAAAGAAAAAGCCTTGCCCTTTTGGCTGTGGCTCATGAGTTTTCCCCATGTGAGATCTGTGTCCTCGTCTCTGTGATATTCCCCACCCGAATGCAGGCCAATCTGACGTCACCATTTCCTCTGGCTCAGGGCTTTGTTATATGTCCTCAGCCAGGGGCACCTGGTGGTCAATGAGCCCCTTGCACAGCCCAGGGGTTACGGGCTGGAAGGCGGCAGGCGCGAGCCTGGTTTAACGCTCCCCCGCATTAATATCAGTAGGAGACAGCTGGCTCTCAGCGCAGTGTCCGGGAGGTGCCCAAGGAACAAAGGCTGCAGTTCAGAGAGTTGGGTGGGGGGCGAGGATCTTGCAGGGGGCTTACTTTCTCACTCCAGGCTTCAACTTAACCCTCTACGAAATGAAGGACTGGGGGCTCAGGTGGCTTTTACGCTGAGCCTGTAGGAAGAGGAAGAGTTGGCTAAGGGAAGCCCAAGGTGGGGAGGGGTATTCTACAGTGAAAAATCTCTCTAGCAAGAACCACTCGGGTGTTCTAGAAGGAGCAGAGAGGCCAGCCTGGGGGAGTGGAGTGAGCGAGGAGGAGCGTGAAGATGCGTGGGGCCTTGTGGGCTGAAGTGAGGAATTTAGTTTATAGTCCAAGTGCAAGGAGAAGCGTTTGGAAAGTTATGAGGAGAGGAGTGTTGTTGCCTGTTTTTGGAATTAGGTCACTGGTGGTGAGAATGAGGATTCCCCTGGGAGCTCTGGCAGGTGCCCCGGACCCAGGAGATGTGGCTGGAGCTGCAGGAAGGGGTTTGGTCTTCAGGCAGGAGTGGCCAGCCCGCTGCAGCTCCCATGGGGAATGAAGGCATGGCCCTCTGCCTCCAGGGCTGCTGGGACAAAAAACCTTCCCACCTACAGGAAGTGGGAAGCTGGGGCTCAGACCCAGCCCGGGGAACCTGGAGAGGACCCCGGGACCTCCCAGCAGCACAGTCACGTGGCCCCATCTACCACCAACATATCTGCCTGCTGGAACCTTCGTTGCCAATTCTATTTTTGCTCCCCTTGGCAGCTCTGTGGAAATTAAAAGGCTATTTGCAGTGACTAATGTTGCTAATTCTGATCAAACAATTTAAAATTCATCCTTTGCCATATCGGAGACCCGCTAGGGAACAGAATTAACACATCATTTGTGGCAATTTCTATGAGGGTTGGTAGAAAACAGAAAAGACATTAAAATCGGTCTCAATTCAAATTGCTGCTCATTAAACTGCTTCCTTTAAAATAGCCCATATTGGTCTATACAATAGGTCTCCGTCTGTTCCTGTTTATGAACAGAGAGGAGGCGCCTGACAAGCTGGCTGCTGGCTCCCAGGCGCTAGGAACTTGGGAGTAACAGGGGGGCGGGGGAGTGGGGGTGGGGAAATAAT
>NW_006290541.1:1845473-1846020 GCF_000327345.1 Myotis davidii
GGGAGTGGGGGGGGAAATAATGCATCCTACCGCCCTCCACTCCTCCACTCCCCGTACCTCTTCTAGCTCCAAGCCCCACTCCAGCTGCCTTTGAGCCTTCCTGTCCTGAGAGAGAGGATGTGGTTTCCATTTCAAAAAGTTAAAATTCAGGAAGCCAAATAGTAAAAAAACAATCAAGCTTCCAGTGTGACCCAAACTTGAGTCATTCACATACCACCTGTGTATTTTTGCCATATTCATAGCCATGTTCTATTTACTTAATATAAAGCCAACTCACTTTGTAACTTTGTAACATATAGTATATTAATTAAGTCAATACTAATTATAATTGGAAACTTCTTATATCTTATATATATGTTAAAGTATATAACATATAATATATACAAATTATACAATATAAAATATATCATACACATTATAACCTATTAGATATTATACATGTCATATATAATATATGTTATGCACTACATTATGTTATATAATATATATAAACATGTCAATATATTATATATTAAAATGTATAATATATTTATAGTAACATAATATA
>NW_006290541.1:1846057-1863181 GCF_000327345.1 Myotis davidii
ATGTTATTAATAAAATATTATATTTATGCAACATATTAATTACATTAATACAAATTTAGTTTTATTTTGTTTTTCAAAGACTTAAATTTATTAAAAATAAAAATTATCTTTGATAATGTCCTACTTTAAATAAATTATTTTTATTGTTGAGAGTATTATAGATGTTTCCCAGTTTCCCCCATAACTCTATTGTAAATGGAAAAACATCACAAGCAATAAATAAATGCTGTGTAAAAAATGATTTAAAACATTTGAAAAACTAATATAAAATAAAATTGATGTAAACTGTAATTTAAAATGAAAATGAAAAACAAAACAACAAAAAATATCCATTTTCACCCCTTGGGTTTTGTTCTACATAAGGGTCAGTGTGTGTGTGGTAAAAATGCATGTAAAAAATGATCAGACAATTAAAATGCAATTACTGTAGATATATATTTGCAAGCCTTTTCATCATTAGATAGATATGAACAGGTTAAAAAGTGACTTGCCACTTGGAAAGCAAAAGCTTGTGTGTGACAACAATAAGAACAAAATCAATGCAATGGGAAGGGAAACAATAGATCAGATTCTAATTGGAGGCATTTGAAGGCAAGTTATAGAGGCAGAGACTCAGAGCACAGCTTCCTCAGGGAACCAGGGGAGACCCCCCAGAGGAGGTGACAGACCATCCCAGTAGCCGTCTCCTTGGGATCTCAAGAAAAGCCTTTCAGGCAGCAGAATCTTAAAAGATTTAATTGATTTTTTTTTGGATTTCATATCCCTAGTTCCTGTAATTACCCAATTCAACCTGCCTAGAGCAAGTCCGTGTGTGTGTGTGTGTGTGTGTGTGTGTGTGAGAGAGAGAGAGAGAGAGAGAGCACTTTGACGTAGATTTTATTAACTCCAGCTTTATGATAATGTCTCTAGTCTTCTCTCAAGTCTACCCTTCCCATAACCATGGCAACACACAAAACAAAAAGGGCAGAAGGAAAGATTTTTTTTTTAAAAATATATTTTATTGATTTTCCACAGAGAGGAAGGGAGAGAGATAGAGAGTTAGAAACATCGATGAGAGAGAGAAACATCGATCAGCTGCCTCCTGCACATCCCCCAGTGGGGACATGCCCGCAACCCAGGTACATGCCCTTGACCGGAATCGAACCTGGGACCCTTCAGTCCGCAGGCCGATGCTCTATCCATTGAGCCAAACCGGTTTCGGCAGAAGGAAAGATTTTTGATCTTATCTTGCCTGGTGCTTTGTCACACCCTTTGATATTCCCAGAGACCAGCGTCTTGGGAAAGTTCAGCGTTGCGTGTTTGTGTTGAATATGTTGGGCTACCTGGAATTGATTCTTTTTGTAGTGTTGGTTTCTCCGAGAGGCATGGGAATAATTAGAAATTCTAAAGCAATTAACTGGAAGTCACAGGAAAACCATGATGCAAATTGTGGCAGATAATTTTCCAAGATGGCTGCCAAAATCTCCTGTCCCACGGTCTGTGCTGGACCCTGACCAGCCCCATCAGGAGCTGTGGCCTCTGTCCCCTTCTTGTGACCCTGGACGGGCTTTGGTATCTGTCTTGACTGAGTATGGCAGAGCTTACGGGATATGACTTCTGAGGTCAGGTCATAAAAATGCTATGCAATCCCCCTTGTGCTCACTCTTGGAAAGCGGCCAGCATGCTGCGAGGAAGCCCAGGCCCCCATGAGGAGGCCCAGGTGAGGAGGAGCAGAGGTCCGAGTCCTGGCCGAAGGCCCAGCTGGTAGACAGCGCCAACCTGCCAGTCATGGAGTCATGTCCAGCCCTTAATCTAGCTACCCCAGTGCGTGTTGCATGGGACAGAGGAGCCGCTCCTGCTGAGCCCTTCCCAAATCACATACTTGTGAGTAAAACAAATAATTGTTTTAAGCCCGAAGTTTTGGAGTGATTTGTTACTTAGCAATAGATAATGGATGGCCCAATAAGACGATGTTTGCTTTGTGGAGGTAGAATGTTCACCAATTTTCTACCTCTTCCTGTGCACTGCCAGTTCTGCTTTAAAATTAGATTGGTGTGGCTCAGTGGTTGAATGTCCACCTATGAACCGGGCGGTCAGGGTTCGATTCCTGGTCAGGGCACATGTCTGGGTTGCAGGCTCGATCCTCAGTGTGGGGTTTGCAGGGGGCAGCTAATCAATGATTCTCTCTCATCATTGATGTTTCTATCTCTCTCTCCCTCTCTATTCCTCTCTGAAATCAATAAAAATATATTTATAAAATAAAATAAAAGTAGACTTCCTTATGATTCCTAATAGCTCACATTTAAGCAGAGACTGGAAAAATGAGCTCAGATGAAGAAAGGTGGAAAGGCATTGAAGAGTCAGGACCTGCCTGGACAAAGGCCTCACAGCACAGGGAATTCAGAAACTATTAGGTGTTTCTGAAACATGAGAGGAAGGAATAGAGGACTAGGGGACAAGGGCAGACCGGACAGCAGGGGCACCTCCTGCAGAACCTGTTGGGGCGCTGAAGATCAGAGGAATGGGTGGCTTGTTCCCACTCAGGCAGCAAACTCAGGTGGAACTGGTTCCCAATGCTGGGCTCGCTGACCTTGGCCCAGAATCTTATCCCATGTTTCCAGTTCCAGTGTATTCTCGTTTAAGACCCTGAAGATTTTGAGTGAGATAAGCAGGGCCGTCATACAGTGTAATTATGACCTTGAGCTCTGAAGTTCAAATGCTAGCTTCTTCCTGGGTTGACCAGATGACATGCAGCTTCTCTAGATCTCTGTGTTTTGTTTTTTTTTCATTAAAAAAACAGGGGTGCCATGAGTAGCATGTACACCCTGAGACTGTTTTGCAGATTCAATAAATTAATTAGCATAACGCATTTAGCACCCAGTAGGTGCCCAATAAAGGTAGCTCTTACAACATTTGGAAATGGAAGGGGTAGGAGAAGTTAGGGAGGGTGGACCCAGTGAATCCAATGAAGCTTATAGAAAACCCTGTGAATGATTTTCTCATCTCACCAAGATGTCTTTTCAGATTATAGAGACATTTATTTCAGCATTGAGATGAGGTGAACAATAGACTTGCAAGTAGGAAAGGCAACCTTACCTTCAGGAGAAACAGCCTGCCCTGTGGAAGGAGGTGGCTGGAAGAATGTGCGTGATTATTTCATTGAGGTGAGAAGTGCTACCTGGGGCTAAGACCCCTGGGGAAGCCTGTGTTTTTAGGCCACTCGCTCACAGCTCCTTAATGGACTCTTTAATGGACTTCCATTGTCTGGGAAGTGGGCTGGAAACTTCCTGCACGAAAGTGAAGTTGCGATGACAGGTCACAGAATGGGATCTGTCCACCAGCGATAAGAATAGAAACCAGGACAGGGGAGTTTCCTTAACCCTTCCATGGGTTCTGTAATCACTGGAAAGTGGGGAGGGGGAGAGGGGGAGATTAATGAGTGAGGGAGTGAATGAATGAATGAGTGATCAGGGAAATAATGAATGGATGAGTTAGTGTGTGAGTGAGCGAGTAAACAACATCGGTGAGCCCCTATTGTCACTCCACTTGCAGTCCCCTCCATTTTCCCTGTCCTACTACAACACTCTGACTCTGTTTGGATATTTCCCAAAGCAAGGCTTGCTCAGGTGTAGGTTACAGGATAGAGGCAGGGCACAGGTAGGTTATTTGAGGAGTGATTTCAGGAAGCAGCAGTGAGGGCACTGGGAGAGTGAGACAGGAAAGGGAGAAAAGACCACAGAGTGTGTGTGTGTTTTGAGCTGGTTAAATATTATGGGCATTGAAGCTCGATCGCACTGGGGGTTCTTGGAGGAACTGTGTAGTATACAGCTTAGACCCAACTTACCAAAGAGTGGGCGATCACTCATCCATTTCCATCTCCCATTGGTTGAGGGGTCATCTGTGAGATCCTTTGATCAGCGTGTGTCCCCCACTGAGCCATAAGCTCCAGGCAGGTAGGGACTGTGTCTGCTTCTGCTACTTCCTATTTCCCAGTACAAATCTTTCAAATCCAGTGTGACCGTAGTTAGCTAGTTATTAGTAGAAGGAGAGCAAGGGGAGTCAGACATTGTCAAGCATGGTCAGCTGGGGAGCATGAACCTTTTGCTTCACCAGGAAGCTACGTCTTAACCACCCTTCCTTCCCCCATGTAGGGAGCAGCCAGCTCCCATACGGACTGAGTGTGTGTGTGGCGGGGGCGGGTGGGGAAGGGGGCGGGGGTGGTGGTGGCAGGCGCAGAGGGGGCAGGGAGAGATAAACACACATGCAGATGTCAAAATGGTGCAGGGGGAGGTGCTTGACCACAGAGACCTGTCAAGTCTAAACCTGGGAAAGGGGTCATTGGTCAGGGGGTGGGCCCATCAGAAGCCCGTGAAAGCTTGGCAAGTGGATTGGTTATTTTGACAAAACCTCCTGGTTATAATCTCAGGTGAACCAAGAAGCTCTCCTGTCTGGCTCAGTGACCCGCACTCCCCCGTGCATTCCCACGTTCTCCCACCCGGGAGCACGCACCCACGCGGGTCTAGCAGCTGCTGGGACCTGCAGCAGACAGCGTGGGCTCCTCGGACGAAGCTTCAATATGAAGCAGAGGCTCTGGACGCTGGCCTAGTTTTGGGCTTGATGAAGACGAGGTTGGACTTTTCCCATGGCGGGAGGGGTGGAGATGGGACGTTGGGAAGCCAGGAGGGGAACTTTTTTTGATTTTGCCTCACAAATGAATCATCTTGTGTGGGTTCGTGAAATGCTTTTCTCGCGATCCCGTGGAAGAGCCTAATTTCCACTGACAACACCTGTGTCTGGTATAGAATGGGCAGCCAATGCATCTTTGTTGAACGAGGTGTGAGGCCCTTCTTCCTGACCCTCCAGGTCCCCAACATCCCCAGCTGCCGCAGGGCTCGGATGTGGCCTTGCCGCTGGCCCTCCTGAGCAAGGCTCCGTGACAAGGCACGCTCCTGGCGTTTGCTGTCAGTGCAGCACAAACAGCCCAGGGTATACAGCTGCACAAACTTAGGTCCCAGTTATGTCTCTCAGGGGCTGAGTGACGTTGGGCCAGGGACCCGCCCCTTCCCACATGGCTTCCTCATCTACTCATCTATGAGGTAGAGGTGGAACTCCACTCCAGGGCTGTTTAAAGGCTCCAGGAGGCACAGGATCCCACACACTACGTGCCACTTCCCTTCAGCCTCTTTTTAAAGACATTTATTTATTGATGAGAGAGATATCAATTTGTTTTTCCACTTATTTGTGCATTTATTGGTTGATTCTTGTATGTGTGCTGACCAGGGATTGAACCTGCAACCTTGGCATAATGGGACAATGCTCTAACCAACTGGCTACCTGGCCAGGGTCCCTTCCAGCCTCTTGCTCCATCTTCTGTCCCTAGGATCTCAGCTGCAGAGAGAATTTCAGCTTGGCAGGGCTGGGGGGATGTGCTTTGGGGATCCTAAGGGGCTGAGTTTTCACCATGCTCTCTTTTAAAAAAATATATATTTTATTGATTTTTTACAGAGAGAAAGGGAGAGGGATAGAGAGTAAGAAACATCGATGAGAGGGAAACATTGATCAGCTGCCTCCTGACACCCCCTACTGGGGATGTGCCTGCATCCAAGGTACATGCCCTTGACTAGAATCGAACCTGGGACCCTTCAGTCTGCAGGCCGATGCTCTATCCACTGAGCCAAACCGGTTAGGGCCCACGCTCTCTTTTGACTCCCTCTTCATGGCTATTGATTGCTGCAAAACCTGCGATTTTGGTTTCTTAAAAAAAATAAGTAAATCAATACTCTATTAGCAAACACCTTCTGCAGGCTGTCTAATGCGAGCTGCTGTGGGGATGCTCACAGGGGCTGCGGGATGAAGGCCTGGCTCTCACAGAAGCATCCAGTCCCTGGGGCATGAGAGCTGATGGACGCTGCGTCCCGAGAGGCTTGTGATGTTTCGTCCGCTCCCCTTGGCCGGCCCGGAACTCTAGCCAACAACACAGAAATAGCCATGGAATGAAACCTTTGAAGGAATTCATTCATTCAACAAATACGGATTGAGCTCCTACTCTGAAGGGAGTGAGACAGGTGCAGATTTGGATCCGGGGCCATCCCTGCTCTGCTGAGTACCTCTGTGTGCCTGGCGTGGGCCTGGCATGGGGTGAGTAGGTGCCTGCTGAATACGTGCTGAATGATGGAATGCGTGTTGTGTTGATTGGCAAGGCCCATCGTTTCTCTGAACTTCCGTTCTTCGTCTCTGAGATGGGCATAATAATAGCCTGTTGCCATGGGTTATGAGGAGATGCTGCAGATGCGGGGCACAGCTGGAGCACCATACATCTACAGGCGGAGGCTTGGACGGTGACGGGGTTTGAAATCCGCCCTGCTTGGCAGCAGAAAACGATTTCCGTCTGGAATTGCATTATACCTGCGCCTCATCCCTTCTGCGGCCAGTAATCCAAATTGTTTTTCTCTCTTCCCTAATTATATTCATTTGCTTTTCTCTCTCTTTGGTTACATAAGCTGAGATATTAGACTCGTTGTCTGTGAAGGCTGAATTCTCTTCTAATTATAAGAAAAATGGCTCTTCCTTCCTTCCATTAGTCCTAATGGAAATTAGCTGTGTAAATCTCCCAGCTTTGGGGTAAACCTGGAGGCCTCCAGGGGCATTGCTGAACACAGGTTTTGAAAGGAAGTTGGCGGGCGGCCCTCAGCTCGGTGGAGGCCATGGTTTTGGAGTTGGGGAGACCTGATTTGGAATCCAGTAATGAGCTGTATGACCCAGGGCAGCCACCTCACCTCCTGGTGTCAGTTTCTTCATCTGTAAAATGGGCCTAGTGGTATTTAACGGTGGTGTTAGTGTGTGGTTTCCCACTGTTCTAAGATTATGGGGCATGGAGATGGAGTTTCTTGATATGACAGCTGCTCCTCTTCTTATCCCACCAGTCACAGGCTGTCTTCCTGCGATGCCACATACCTGGGGAGGGTGGCCCTTCTGGATCTTCAGATGTGTTCCGTGGAGCCTGCTATTAGGACTGAAGGAGACAAACAATTGTATGGCACTATTTCCCTAGGTCCCCTTCCCCCCAGGTGAAGGGATGGATGGACATGGGTGGTGATTTCTGGGCTGACTCAGATCTGGAGGCTTTCTCCATCACTTTCCCTAGGTGTCTCCCCATGGACTTCTTCCCTGCACCCCCCTCCACCCGCCATGCCATAGCGATTGTCCCAGAAGAGAAGGCAGCCCCTCAAGGACACAGCTGAGAGATGGCTGTATGGGACCAACAGCTCATTCCTCATCTTTGGGATCCCAACCCAACACAGAAGGGAGGGAAGGCCCAGTTCTGAAGCAGAATGGAAGGAGGAGGAGGAGAGTGGGCGTGGCCAGCAGGTGGGTGTGGTGGAAGAGAGTGATCTGAGAATTCCCACCTTCCACAGGTTAACTGTAAGACCCCAGGGATACGGCTTAATTCCTCCACATGTGAGCTTTCACCCGCAGCCCTCTGGAGGAGATCAAGCCCTGGCCACGTCTCCAGATTTTGAAAGAGAGGCAGGTGAAGAAGAGGATCTCAGTCACCAGGCAGGGCCCAGGGGCATTCTGACATCTTGACTCTTCGGCCCCTCACCTCCAAGGCCCCATCCACAGCCTCTGTGGAGGGGAGAAGGCTAAAAAAGCTAATTCCAATGTAACCCTGATATTTTTTTTGGGGGGGGAGGGAGGAGCTAGCAATCTGAATCTGTGCCAGCAAGCCCAGTGTACATTCTTGATAACCTATAATGAAGTCACTGCCTCTTTCCCAGAAACTGGTCTCGCAAGACCTGTTACCTAAATGCTCACATTTCACAGAGGCCATAAACTATGAACAGTGCACAGCCCTGGAGGGGAAGGGGGCTTATTAGCTCTGGCACCAGGCCAGACCATTAGATATGGTCTCCAGACCCCCAACATCTGGGGCCTTTTTTGCAAAGCCCGAGAAAGGACTGGAAGCATAATCCATATCTGGGGGACAAAGACACCAGAAAAATATAAAGGAGAAGCTCCCTGCATGTTACTTTGCTCAGACTTGGGAAATCATTCCTCTGAGTCTGCCGGCATAATAAACTGTGTAACTCCACTTCTCTAAAGTGTTGCTTGGATTTTCTCTGGTCTTCTACAACAGAGGGAACATTGGCTGTCTCGGGACCCACCCACCCCCTCTGAGTGTGGCCCGCAAGTCCTCCCTACCACCCAGGCCTCTAGAATAGCCGGAAGGCAGAGGTGGGCAGGGATGGGCAGCAGAGACTGGGAGAGGAGGACACCTGTCCCTGCAAAGCCTGTCCTCTGGTGCTTGGCAGAGGTGCCCTAGGGGTGGAGGAGGCTGCTGCCTCTGGAGGCCACAGCAGCTTCCTCTGGGCTCGAGATCTAAGGAGCCTGCCTGCCGAGGTCTCCACTCTGTAGCTCCATGGCCGGGCTGGTGCCCTATCCTGGGTTATGAAGATGGTGTGTGTGTGTGTGTGTGTGTGTGTGTGTGTGTGTGTTTGTGTGTGTGTGTGCATGCGTGTGTCTGTGTGTGTGTGTGTGTGTGTGTGTGACCATGCACATATGTGTGTACACAAAAAGGAGACAGAGGAGGGAGAGAATGATTTACAGAGAGGGACAAGAGAGAATAGTGGGCAGAAGACCAGAATAGATGCTTCTCCAAGGAAGACATACAGATGGCCAATAGACATGTGAAAAGTTGATCAACATCACTAATCATCAGGGAAACGCAAATTAAAACCATGATGAGATATCACCTCGCACCTGTCAGAATGGCAGTCATCAATAAGTCAACAAACTACAAGTTTTGGCAAGAATGTGGGGAAAAGGGAACCCTTGTCCACTGTTGGTGGGAATGCAGATTGGTGCAGCCACTGCGGAAAACAGTGTGGAGGTTTCTCAAAAATTAAAAAATAAAATTTCCTCATGACCCAGCAACTCCACTTCTGGGAATATATACAAAAATACCCAAAACACTAATTCAATATATCCAAGCACTAATTCAAAGGAATATATGCACCCCCAGCATTACAATGGCCAAGAAATGGAAGCAACATAAGCGCCCATCAGTAGATGAGTGGGTAGAAAGCTGTGGTACGTTTACACACTAGAATACTATTTGGGCAACAAACAAAACAAAATAAAACAAACATGAGCCTGGCCGGTGAGGATCAAGGATTGGGCATCGACCCATGAACCAAGAGGTCACTGGTTCGATTCCAGGTAGGGTCACATGCCTGGGTTGTGGGCTCAATCCCCAGCAGGGAGCGTGCAGGAGAAGGCTAATCAGTGACGTTTCTCATTGATGTTTCGCTCTATCCTTCTCCCTTCCTCTCTCTCTATCACCAATAACACACACACACACACACACACACACACACACACACACACACACACACACACACACTTAAAAAACAAAACAATAAACCCCAAACATGAAATCTTACCTTTTGCAACAGTATGAATGGATATAGAGGGCATTATGCTAAGTGAAATAAGTCAAAGAAGGACAGATACCATATGATTTCACTTATATATGGAATCTTAAAAGCTAAATGGACAACACTTCTCTTCTTGGTGGGGTCGGGCGTACGGTCTGGTGCCCTGAAGTACAGAGGAGAGTGAAAGGGCTCCAGCCCCCTGGGCATCCTGCCTTGGGTGCCAATGGTTTCCAGTCTGCCAGTTCTATCCTCAAGAGCCAGAATGGAGGCGGGGGAGGGCAGGGGGAGAAGAACAAAACAAACAAGGAAAATAGAACAGACTCAGCTACAGAGAACGGACTGACCATTGCCGGAGGGGAGGGGTGCTGGGGAACCCGGTGAGAAAGGTGAAGGGATGGAGAAGTACAGATTGGTAGTTACAGAACAGTCACAGAGATGTGAATTACAGCAGAGGGAATACAGTCAATAATATCGTGATAACTACGGTACCAGATGGGTACTGGAATTATGGGGTGGGGGGACTCTATAAAGTACATGATTGTCTAACCACTACACTGTATATCTGAAATGGATACAGAATAATATTGAACGTAAACTGTAATTGAAAAATAATAATTAAAAAAAGAAAAAACAAAGAGGCTAGGAGTGAAGAAATGAGGGGGGAGAATGATAAGAGGAGCAGATGAAGGAAGGGAAGAGAGAAAACAGAGAACAACACATTCCTTTCTTCGCTGTGTTCTCCCCCTGCTTCTTACAGGGGAAAAGGAGGCTGCCCCGGGTCCCACACTCTGGACCCCTTCTCAGCTACACATCTGGTCTTTCAGCTTCCACTGGAGGGAGCGTGGGTGATGGAACCGGTCATTGCTATTCTGTTCAGGAAGCTGGACGCTGCAGGCTCACGTGGAAATGAATCTACTGAGCTCAAAGCCACGCCAGCCCTGGCTGTGACGCTGGCCTAGGAGCAGAGGCAGACTCCTGTTCTCGGACCACAGAGACAGGGGAAGGGGAGGCAGGGCTGAGCAGTGGGCACCAGGCTCGCTAGCGCACCCTGCATGCCCAGCTGACCTTTCCTGCAGCCCCTGGTAGAGGAAATGGAATCTAAGGATGCCAGAGTCTTGAGGGGGGGGAAGGAGGGGGACGGAAGGGGGGGCGTGAGCCTCCCGCAGCCAGGTTATGGGCGGCAGAAGGGAATGGCCTTAACTGGCCTGGTAGTGTGGAAGCCAACTGCCCTGGAAGAAGTACAACCACCTTCACTGTGAGCAGGCGGGAGGGTCAGGAGCCAGCCCAGGGCCGTGGGAAGAGCAGGATCTAGACAGACACAGCGGTGGAACATTCCAGCTCTACATGTCGCTGAACCTCTCCAAGTCCCCGTTTTCTCATCTGTCCGGGGGAAGTGATCATAGTAAAGTTGCATCTGCCAACATTGATGGAGCGCTTACTGTTCCAAATGCATTAGGGCAGTGGTTCTCAACCTTCTGGCCCTTTAAATACAGTTCCTCATGTTGTGACCCAACCATAAAACTATTTTCGTTGCTACTTCATAACTGTAATGTTGCTACCATTATGAATCGTAATGTAAATATCTGATATGCAGGATGGTCTTAGGCGACCCCTGTGAAAGGGTCTTTTGACCACCAAAGGGGCCGCGACCCACAGGTTGAGAACCGCAGCATTAGGGTGTTATCTCTCATTTATACTCAGAGACTTCTGGCTTTCTATTCAGGGAAACTAGGTGGCTTAAAAAGTCAATTGATCATCACCTCTCCCACTCCTGTGGCGTGGCTGGGCTCAGCTGGGCGGCTCTGGCTTGGGGTCTCTCAGGCAGTGCTCACTCAGGCACAGTAGGGGCTGGAGTCATCCGAAGGCCCGACTGGCTCCTGGTGCTCCGGCCTCTGTCTCTATGGGGTCTCAGCCTTCAGGACCCCTCCCCAGGACTTGAGCTTCTCATAGCCTGTGGGGGTGTACTCATTTCTGCTGCTGTTATAAAAAATTACAAATTTAGCAGCTTAAAAACTACCCATCAATTACGTGGTAGTTCTGGAGGGCAGAAGTCCAGGTGTGTTTTGGCTCGACGAGTCTCACAAGGCCAAAATTAAAGTTCTTTATTGAATGAATGAATGAATGAATGAGTGTTTGGATTCAATTGTCTGCTGAGAGAATGGTTGTTCCTTAGAAAATGGTAGGATTAATTTGATATATTTATATATATATCTCCTCACCCAAGGATATGTTTATTGGTTTAAGAGAGAGAGAGGAAGATAGATAGAGAGATAAATAGAGAGACATCGATGTGAGAGAAACATTGATCAGTTGCCTACCTTAGGTGCCCTGAACAGAGACCGAACCTGGAACATAGGTATGTACCCTAACTAGGAATTGAACCTACAACCTTTTAGTGTGTGGGACGATGCTCCAAATGACTGAGCTACCTGGCCAGGACTCGTGTATATTTTGACCACTGGTGTCTTCGGTTTGGTTACCGAGGTCGTACATTCATTAGCAGAGATCCACAATGTCCGATTTTTTGTTGCTACTCTGAGCTAGCCTGGTGCTGTTAGGTTGCAAAAACTGGCAATTTACCTTTCTGGTTCCTTGGACACATTTTCCAAAATGTTGGTTGTTTCATTAATGTCTCAGTGGAGTGATCATAATCATAAAGATAGATATCATAATTGAGTTTCTACTATGTGCTAAGTGCTTTCAACGGATCATCTCATTTAATTTCTTTAATAGTCCAGTGTGGAGGCACAAGGATCCCAATAGTAATGATGATAATCATAATAATGACAACCACAGTAATGGCAGTGACAACAGCCAGTATTTACTGAGGTAAGTGCTGGGCACGGCACCCTATGCTGTGATTAGCCCATGCCTACACACCTGTAAGGATGTTTGGGCCGAATCTCGGAGACTTCCCAGTGCTCCTGCCCTCCCAAAGGAGATGGCGGTGTTTTGTAGAAAGAGAACAGGCCCATCCTCCTTCCACCTTCCCCCCTGCCTCAGATTGGAAGGTATGAAAAGGCTCAGTCTTGAGGGCAGCCCCTGGGTAGTGCCCACGCCCATCAAAATTTGCCCAGGCTCAGGAGCAGATTACTTGAAATTTCTAATAAAAGCCAAATGGTCTTGACCCACTAACCATTGTGTCCTCAGCCCTTGGGACTGGAGGTCACTTGGAGGCATTTGGGAGAGATGCTGATTTTTGTGTCCCTCATTCACAGCACCCTGCTGGGGCCTGCCCCCAGCTCTGCTGTCCCCCAAGAAGACAGCAGGCTGAAGACTCCTCCCACCCCTCCAATCCCAAGGTGCCACCTGGGCATAGTACTGGGGTGGGGGAAGGGTCATCTTCCCCCAATTCCATTCCATTTAACAGTAAAACACTCTTGTTTCAACACTAAATTTTGAAATTAAAAAAAGAGAGAAACTGCTAATGTTCCCATCTAATGTTCCTAGTTCTCTGCCTTACCTCCAAATCTTAGCCCAGGTAATACGAAAACCTGGCTGGGTGTGGATCCTGGCTCTGCCGCTTGGTAGCTGTGGCCTTGGATAGTTAGTTGTGTGGCCTTGGGTAGTTAGTTGTGTGGCCTTGGATAGTTAGTTGTGTGGCCTTGGGTAGTTAGTTGTGTGGCCTTGGGTAGTTAGTTGTGTGGCCTTGGGTAGTTTGTTGACTTCATCTCCCTGAGCCTCATCTTGCTCATGTGAAAATGGGAACAATAACATTAGAAGAAGGGTGCAGTGAGGTCAAGACATTTATTTTCTTTTTAAAATATGTGTTTATATATGTTAGAGAGAGGAAGGGAGAGGGATAGAGAGATAGAAACATGGATGAGAGAGAAACATCGATCAGTTGCCTCCTGCACACCCCTACTGGGGATAGAGCCCCCAACCCTGGCATGTGCTCTGACTGGGAATCGAACCGGTGACCTCTTGGTTCATGAGTTGATGCTCAACAACTGAGCCACGCTGGCCAGGAAAGATATCTATTTGCTTTGTTCCCTCCTTGCAGGGTCAATTAAGGTCAACTGCATCTCTTGAGGGAAGGTCACAGCTCCTGCCTGACAGTCCTCTCCTTGCAACTCTGTCTTCAGATTCTGGTAGCAGCTTCCTCTTCCTCACTTGAGGATTATCTTTCAACAAACTGAGTTCAATTTTCCCATCCTCTTGCCCTCCTTGTCCCTTAAGCTCTTTGGTTTCCTCCCCTGTCCCCAACTCTCCTTAAACCTATCGGCTTTTTTTCTCTGCAAGGCCTCAATTCTTGCCAAGGTAGGATAATCCCATTCTCTCAGCTCACTTCCTGAGCTATCAGCTGATGAGTCAGGCAGGATTTCTCTCTGGGTCCAAGAGTTACATAGGATTTTGCATCTGTCTGCATTTTTCTAGGAAAAAGATCCATAGCCTTCCTTCTTCCCCCCCCTCGCCCGCCCCCCAACATTCTCAAACCTTAAGAAGGTTAAGAATTAGTGGATATTGGGTCTCTGTCCCTTCTCCCAGGCTCATCTGATTTTACAGATGGCTTTTGAATAACCAAAAGAATGAATCTTTAATGGTGGAAATATTGCAAGGGATTGCATAGATAAGGGCCTGGAGCAGCCTGCAGCCTCCTCAACTAGCCATGTACATACAATGCTTGTCAGGCAGCTGTGCTAATGCAGCTTAATATATAGCAACTGATTTTATTACCCCAAAGTGGAAAAACAAAGTCTGAGAGATTCATGTAGGATTATAAAGAGGCTAGATTTACTCTTCTCTAAAACTTTTTCAGAGCGAAGGAGAAAGAAAAAGGCCAATAAAAGCGACATGCTAAATTACACAGACCAGAGAACAGATAACAAGATAAATCTCACAGCCAAGGACTTCGGCCTGCTGATGGAGGCGGGGGAAATATTTAGGAGGGAAAGGAAAGGAAAGGAAAGGAAAAGGAAAGTTTCCACCTCTGTTCTCAGGGTGATTCCATCTCTATCTTTAGGAATCGGAAGGCAGAGCTAGCCTGCCTTGTTACTTAGCAACACCAGGTGGTCTAACATCCGGGGGAGGGTAGCTCTTCTGGGGATGGAATTCTTCCTTTTCCCCCTTTCCCTCCTCTCTCTCCCTTTGATTTCATCAACATTAGGTCAGATTTGCAACTTGCCAGCTATGTGATCTTGGGCAAGGGACACATCCCCGTTGACATTTAGTTTCTTTCGTTCCTGGAGGGGTTGTGGGGCTTGGATGAAATGATCAAGTCATTAATGCAGCATCTGGGCACAGCAGTCAATTAAGAAATGTTAGTTCTTTCCCTTCCACCAAACTCGGTGTCTGCAATCCACAGAGGGTTGAGAGCCACCAGACACCTAATTTGCTGACACTCTGATCTTGGATTTCCCAGCCTTCAGACCTATGAAAAAGAATTTTTTTTAAAAATAAGCTACCCAATCTATGATATTTTGCTATAGCGGCATAAATGGACGAAGACATTAAGTATATGCACTAGTAAGTTAAAAAAAATGTTAGCTCGCTTCCTTTCCCTTTACAACAAAATTAGCCAACCCCTGATGCCTCTAATTACTAAATGTGCTTGTTAAAGATGCTGACACGGAACTGCAGCTCCTTTTGTTGCCTACAGGAGGGCACCTGGTCACAAAGTGGCTGAAATAGCTTTGTAGCCTGTTGTTAAATGGTAAAATGGGATCCTCATTCTCCTTTTAAGGTGCGGAGGAAGGAGGGGTAGTTTTGAAATGCAAATGTGCATTGTGTTGCCATGACAGGGATGTTGCAAGCAAGAAGAAATACAGAACTTCAGAGCCAGAACTGATATTCAAACAAAATAACTCCATTTTCTAGGTCCAGCTTGGAACAGAGGGTCAAGAGGGTACAAGTGTTCTTATAAGGAGAGCCAAGCCAAGCCGTAGCATCTGGAGTTTGAAATGCTTTCTTTTAAGCTTCTTAACATATCTGAAATGAGTATGTTTTTTTTTGTTTTGTTTTTAATATGGTTTTTATATGCATTTATAGTTTTTTTTTTTAAAGTTGGGAAAAGCACCCAGCTGGTATGGCTCAGTGGTTGAGCATCGACCTATGAACCAAGAGGTCATAGTTCCATTCCTGGTCGGGGTCTCAATCCCCAGTAGTTGGTGTGCAGGAGGCAGCTGATGGATGATGTTTTCCTCCCATCGATGTTTCTCTCTATCCCTCTTCCTTTTTTTCTCTCTAAAATCAATAAAAACATATTTAAAAAAATAAAGTTGGGAAAGCTGTTATTATACCCGGTGTGCATCTTACAGGTAATAGTACCTTAAAATCAAGCAAATATGGTTTTGAAACCAGAGCTGACACTTCCTGAACCAGTTATCTGTCTAACATGAGATTTCCTCATTCTTTTCTGAACTGTGAGGAGGTAGACCAGTTAGCTCGGAATGTCCCAGTACTATTATGGTGGGAGATGTTGGCACCCTGAGGACCTCTGCCTCTGTCTCTACCTGCCTCCCTCTTCCTGTGCTTCTATTGTTACTGAGCAAGGGCCTGATGCCCTGTGTGCACAGGAGCCACAGTGATGACACTGGCCTTTGAGAAAAGAAAGAGCTTTTTATTGAATGCTGAGCCACCTTGCAGAAGACAGGCGCACTGCTCCAATCCGTCTCCCTGGTCTGGGGTCTGGGCAAGTTTTAAGGGAAGTTTTTAAAAAAAGTTTTTATTGATTTTAAAGAGAGAGAGGAAGGGAGAGGGAGAGAGAAACATCGATGTGAAAGAGAAACATCAATGAGCTGCCTCCTGCATGCCCCCTACTGGGGATTGAGCCGGAAACCTGGGCTTGTGCCCTGACCAGGAATTGAACTGGCAACTTCTTGTTGCACGAGATGATGCCCAACCAACTGAGCCACACCGGGCAGGGCTGGGGCAAATTTTGATTGGAGGGTTTTGAAACTTGGTCAATTACAGCCTAGAGTCAAGAGAAAGCACAAAGCCAATTCCCATCTGGCAGGGTTTGGCTGGCGAGTTCTGTATTTATCGGTATTTGGTCCAAGCACGGGATCGTCCTTATTGGAGGACCCCTCGCTTCATGAAGGGCCCCAGTGGCCGCACTTCCATTTCTTGAGTTCCTTAGACTGAAGGTTCTTGGTTCTGGGTCATCCCGGGGACAGACGTGGTGCAAGCACACTGCCGTCTGTAAAATAACCCACGGACTGCATCACCCCCCAGTCTGCTGTAAGGGACAGGACGGTTTCAGGCTGGTGATTTCTGTGCTGCTTCCCTACCTGAGGACCCTCTGGCTGGCAGCACAGTGTGCCTGTGCGTGGGGGCGGCTGGACCTGTCAGAGGGAGCCCGCTAGACGCAGCCCCTCAGCCCACAAAGGCTGGGCGTTGGTGGAAAACACTGCCGATTCGCCACCCCTTCCAGCGGTTCTCAACCTGTGGGTTGCGACCCCTTTGGGGGTCGAATGACCCTTTCACAGGGGTCGCCTAAGACCATCGGAAAACACATATATAATTACATACTGTTTTTGTGATTAATCACTATGCTTTAATTATGTTCAATTTGTAACAATGAAATTGGGGGTCACCACAACATGAGGAACTGTATTAAAGGGTCGGGGCATTAGGAAGGTTGAGAACCACTGCCTTAGGCAGAGACTCTGAGGGGTGTTCTGCACCGTGGGATGGTGGGATGGTGCTCCATGGTGCATCCTGGCTGCCTGCCCCTCCCTCCCTGTCTCACTTTCTTACTCTTCCTGCT
>NW_006290541.1:1863217-1904836 GCF_000327345.1 Myotis davidii
TCTCCTTCCAAATAGAGTACTTGCACTAGGATCCTGGTGTGATGGCTTGTTTTAGGTGTCGACTTCACTGGGCCTGATGGCCGAGCTGGGACATGGCTCTACTCCTGCCCTTGGGCTCCTGGGTCTGGAATCTGCACCATCAGCTCCCTGGTTCTCAGGCCTTCACACTACACCACTGGCTTTCCTGACTATCCGGCTCATAGAGGGCAGATTGTGGAACTTCTCAGTCTTCATAACTGTGTGAGCCAATACCTTGTGATGAATACATATATATCCCATTGGTTCTGTTCTCTGGAGAACCCTGACCAATACACCTTGTCTCAGGGCCTGCTCCTGGGGAACCCAGCCAGAGACAGCCGGCCACCTGTGACTCTATAATGACATCTCTACTGTGGGGACAGCCCTGTGAAGCCTTTCTCTAGGGGATCTTGTCAATGTTGAAATAACTGGGCCGCTGTGGGGCAGTAGAGAGGGAACTGCCTTTAAAGCCAGGACTCTGTTCAGATCCTAGCATTGTCTCTTGCCACCTGCATAAGCTTGGGCACCAACTAAACTTGCCTAGCCTCAGTTTCCTCATTTGTACAATGAGAGGCATACTCTTTTGCTCACAAGGCTAGAGGGAGTCTAAAACCCACCCCGACATCCTTGTATGTGAAAGGACTTTATAAGTTGATGAAGCATGCACAGCATAATTTCATAATTGAGAGGCAGCATGACCAGGACAATAACAGACTTTGGGGTCAAACACAGTTCTTGGTCAACTCACATGATCACTTTGTGACTCATCTCCTCATCCATCAGATGGATGCATTTTTTAGGGTACTACAAATGTATCAGTTAGGATACAGAGCTGTAACAAAGAGGGCCAAATCCAGTGATTGTAAGTATATAGAAGTTTATTTCTCTTACACAAGAATCTTAAGGTGAACGCCTCAAGGCTGGAATCTCTACTCCATGAAGTCATTTAAGGATCCAGGTCCCTTCTACTCCACCGCTCTGCCAACATCAGCTCGGCAAAAGTGGGCTCCCAGCAACACATCTAGGAAGGGGACTAGCAATTCCTTTTAAGGAGGTGACATGGAAGCTTCATATATCACATTTATTTCCCATTGGCTAGACTTAGTCACATGGTCAAATCTAGTTGCAAGGGAAGCTGGGAAGTGTCATTTCTCTCTATATGCATCTTGCTAAACTTTGGAGAAGGCTATATTATTAAAAGAAGGGAGGATACTGAGAAGCAACTAGCAATTTCTGCAATAGGCACAATTTCCACCTCACTGGGTTGTGGTGAAGCTTAAGTCTACCAGACCTGAGGCCCTGAACCTAACTGTCCCCTATACCTGGGCTCCTGAGCATTAAGTAACTTGCATCAAGTCACCCAGCTAGTAAGAGGCTCAGTTGGGATGGGAAGCCAGCCAGCAATAGTCCCATCCTAGCCCATGGCCTGTTTAATAGGGATGGTGTGGCATACAAAGCTGAAAATAGTTACTACCCGGTCCTTTACCGAAAAAGTATGCTGAATTTTCCTTTATGATGTTAAATCATTTAACTCTCATAACAACCTGATTATCACCCCCCTTTATACTAGGTGGGGAAACTGAGGCACAGAGGGGCAAAGTTGCTTGTCTAAGATCACACAGCAGAGCTGGGATTAGCGCTCTGTCCAGTCTGATTCAGAGTTTGTGTTCTAACCATTGAGACCCATATTATCCTTAAGGTCCTACCAGCAAAGTCTGCTACTTATGTTTAATTTTCAAGTTCTGTTTAGCACAAGGAAGAGAAAAAGGTACTTTTTAGAACTGGCTATGAGCAGATGTCAAAATATTTTCTGCAGCACCAGAAATGTGCATGGAGAAGGAAAATCGCGCGGACTGGAACTTTCAATATTTGTCTTTGTAGTGACCACGTAATGGGAGCTTTGGCAGCTCACCCAAAACGGTCCGTCCACTGGAGGCTGAAAAAGCTGGTTATGGTAGTACCCAGCTCACAGGGTTGCTGCAAAGATCACACGAGGGAATATATGCAAAGTGCCCAGAACTGTGGCTGAGGTCCACGTAGGCATTTACTATTGTGTGTCCTCAAGAGATGTTCCCAAGGAATATTCATAATTCATAGCAATATCTGATTCACTCATTGGCTTCCCTCTCGGGCCTAGGTCTTTGCATGGGCTGTTCTCCCTGCCTGGATTCTCTCACCTGCCAGCGAACCAAGTGTCTGCCCAGCTCTTCAATGTGCCCGGGTCTCCACCCCCACCCAGTAGGCTGTACATGCATGGTCTCCCTCTATGACAGCCACGGTCCCTCACTGCTTTATAGACCACGTCCAGGCTTGTCTAGAGCAATTCTGAGTCTTGGTGATTGCTTCCTCACTCACTGAGTTAGAACTTACCTGGCTCCCTGCTGTAGCACAATGCAGATGTGCAGACCATGCCCCTACCACCAGCTCTCCTGGGTTCAAACCCCAGCCCGCTCTTTTCTAGCTCCATAGCTGCAGGCAAAGTGCTTATCCTCAACGAGCCTCAGCTTCCTCATCTGTAAAATGGGGAGGGATTTAGTACCTCCCCTCTCGTTGTTGCGGGATTGAACGGAGCGAGCCTGGAAAGCAACCAGTAAAGACGTGCCAGCCTTTACTGCTGCTGCTGTTATTTTACTGCTATGACTTCTCCTTGGCACCAAGTGCTGCTGGAGATCCCAAGCTTGGACATTCTTTAAAAACTTGCTTGTATCCCCTCCCCGCCGCCCCTCGCATCCCACACCAACACCATTAAGAGAGGTGTAAAGAAACCAGCCAGTTTGATGGAGTTCTGAAACCTTGTCTCCATCGGAATGAAAGCCGTGGAGAAGATAAAAGAGCTGCCTCTTGTGAAGCTATCACTTACGTGCTGTAAGTGATCAAATTATGGACCATCAAAGGAGAATGGATGGCCGCGGAGAAAGGGTGGCTGCTCACTTCCCCTTGCAGATGGCGCCACTTATTAATTCATGTGCCATTGTTCTGCAGGCACTGAGGGCCCGGGGAAATAACGGCCACACTTCCCTGTGCTGAGATGGAACAAATCGCGAGTGGAATACAGGAGCTAAGGAGTGGAAATCACTTTGCACAGAGTCTGGCTCCTGATAAACACTTTGCAAATGCTGGCTGGTGTGCCTCTGCGGAATGACAGCTGCTCCTGCCGGGGTCACAGTGTTGGATACTTGAGGTGTGTGGAGAGGCAGCCTCCCAGCAGATATGTCCACCCAGAACCAGCGAATGTGACCTTGAGATTAGATCATTTTGGATTATCTAGTTGGCCCCAAATTCAATGACTAGTGGATTTAAGACAGGAGATGACCCAGAAGAGCACATGATGACGGGGAGAGACTGAAGTGACACAAGCCAATGAATACCAACCATTGCCGCCGCCACCAGATGCCAAGATGTTGGTTTCATTTACAACAAAAGGAATGTCTGTGGACACTGGGGCTACCATAACCGAATGCCATAGGCTGAAACCACAGAAGTGTATTTCTCACAGTTCTGGAGACTGGAAGTCCAAGGTCAAGGGCTGGCCAATTTGGCTCCTGGCGAGAGCCCTCTTCCTATCTTGTAGATGGCTGCCCCTCCGCTATAATTTCCTCTGTGCCTGAGCAAAGAGAAAAAGAGATCTTTCACTTCTTATAAGGACACTAATCCCACCAGGAGGGCCCCATCCTGATGGCCTCATCTAACCCTAGCCACCTTCCAAAGGCCCCAGCTCCAAATGTTATCATATTGTGGGGTAGGGCTTCAACATATAAAATTTGAGGTAAGGGACACAAACATTTAATCCATGACAGAAAGGAAGCTGATTTTTGAAGGGAAGGGTAGGTGGCAATTTAGACTCAGTTCCTTCACCTCAAAAGAGGTGTCTAAGAAAAGAAAAAAGATGTTTAAGGAGTTGCCTTTACTAGATTAAAGGATAGCAAATTATTTATGTAAAGGACCATATAGTAAATTCTGTAGGCTTTATGCACCATGTGATCTCTGTTGCAACTACTCAAGTCTATAGTTGTGGGAAAATAGCGACAGATGGTGTGTAAATGAATTGGCTAGGCCATGTTCTGACAAAACTGTATTTACAAAAACAGCTGGTCATGGAAACAACCCAAAATGTCCATCAACAGACAAGTGGATAAACAAAACACGGTTTAAACACACAATGGAATAGTATGCAGCCATAAAAAGGAATGAAGCACTGATACATGCTCTGATAGGGATGAACCTCAAAATGATTATACTCAGTGAAAGAATCCAGACACAAGAGGTCACATATTGTAGGATTCCATTCATATGAAATAGTCACAACAGACAAATCCAAAGGTGCAGAAAGTAGGTCAGTGGTTGCGAGGGGCAGGGGCGAAGCGGGGATGAGGAGTGGCTGCTTCACGGTGCTGGGTTTCCGTTTGGGGTGATGAAAATGTTTTGGAACTAGATAGAGGTGATGCTTGCACAAGAATGTGAAGGCACTAATAAGTTGCAACTTTCAAGTGGAGAACTTTATGCGATAGGAATCTCACCTCAATAACCAGGAAAGGCAGTAGGCAGGGCTGGGCTCTGGGCTATGGTTTGCTGACTCCCAAACTCGATAATCTTCAAGGTGTCGTACAGATCTAAAATTTTTCAATGGAAGGGTGAAGTGGGCATTTTAAGATAGTTTCTAATTCTGGCGCTCTCTCTCTCTCTCTCTCTCTCTCTCTCTCTCTCTCTCTCTCTCTCTCCCCCTGTGGACTCTGACTTGGAGATTGTGCTATAGAGAAGCAGCTGGCCTTAAACGCTTAAGTGACCCTGTCCCAACCTGGCTCTGTAGCTTGGTTGATTGGAGCATCGTCCTGTTGCGCCAGAGTTTCAGGTTCGATCCCCAGTTAGAGCCCATACAAGTATCAACCAATGAGTACATGAGTAAGTAGAACAACAAATCGATGTTAAAAAAAATCCTGCAGAATTCTAACACGAACTGCAAAGGGAGCCTGCATGTGCAGTAAAACATTTTCTAGTAGTCACATTAAAAACGTAAAGAAACAGGTGAGATCAATTTTCCCATTATTAATATTTATTTATTTTGTTTTTTTTTAGCCCCAAATGAAGCATACCAACATATTTTATTAACTTTATTTTACATTTTTATTCCAAAATCTAATGGACTTGATTTCTCTTCTTGTTGTATTTGTTTCTCCAAGATTTTCACTGTGGTCCATTCCTATATAGAAAAAAATATATAGAAAAACAAAAATCACAAACTGCCCCATTTCAGTGTTTTAACACTTTGAATGTATTGGTTGTAACCCTGCATCCACTTTTATATCGAAAAACCTGAGTTGAATCCTATTCTTTTTTCTATAGCTTAGACTTTGTTGCGGTGAGATGAATATTAAGAATATATTTTCTTGAACACAATAAATACCAGATATCGTCACTTTGACATGCAACCAATATAAAAATTATTAACAAGGTATTTTGAACCCTTTTTTTGGTCTGAAGTTCCTGGAGTCTGTTGTCTGTTTTGCACTCACAGCATACACTAATCAATCCAGCCCCATTTCAGGTGCCTGAAAGCCACACGTGGCTGTGGCTTCCATATTGGACCACACGGGCCCAGTGTTTCAGATCCGCTCTAATCTGATTTCCAGTCCTGTGGGGGCTTGTTAGATGATCAGGGAGTCTTTGCTTGGATGTACCCAGTGGCTCATTTCGCCACTTAAAAGGCAGCGGACTGGATTTCTGGAAATCCTAGTTATTAGAAAGGGCTTCTTTATATAGAGTGGGAGTTGCTTCTCTCTAAGCTCCAGGCAGTGGTTCTTGTCCTGTCTTCTGGGCTGGATGAGTTTGTAACCTTTTCTCCCTGACATCTCCACAGGGGCCTCAAGATGGTGATTTGTACTCGCTCCTCCCCGCTCGATCAATGGCTCAACTCAGCACACATTTATCAAGCTCCCACCTTGCCAAGCTCACCACCTGAAGGAAGGTTATACCAAGACAGAGCGGTGGGTGGCGGCTTGTTCCTCTCAGACCCAGAGGGGCACCCGCTGCTTAGGTTTTCCCAGGGAAGCATTGCCCAGACCACAGCCTCTGACACAGGTGGCCTCTGCAACTCCAGGGTGACCATCTCTGTAGCTCTCATCCATTTCCTTCTCTTTGTGGACGAATCTGAGGTCAGAATGACTTGAGTTGGGAAGGTTGCCCAAAGGATACTGATGAAATATTAGAGCAAAAAGAAGGAAGTCCCGCAACAACAGCAACAGTAACAACAACACACTCACTGTGCACTCATTTTCTCTTCAAAGTCTCCCAGCATCCCTTAGAATGGGTGCTCTTTTCTGCTTTATCAGGATGACAGAGTTGCAGCCGATAGAGGTGGAGTAGCTTGCCCAAGTCACACCTGGGCGAGGGAGGCACTGGGAGCTGAATACTCACCTGCCTCAATCCTAAACCCACATTTCCCTCCCATAGATATCCAAATAAGCCACAATAGAGATTAAATTCTGCATTTAGCCTGCCATTTCTCCCTCCCTCCCTCTCTTCCTTTCTGAGACATTTATTCATGCCAACCAGTAAGGGTACAAAGCAGGCACAACCTCAGACGTGAGCAATACTCAGTCCAGTAGGAAGGGCTCAGAGACACAGGAAAACAGGTGAGACTAGCTTCTGATGCCCATTCCTTGTTTAACATGATATTTACAATGATAACTTGGGAGGCAATGAGGCTGTGATAGAAAAGAAGGACCTGGGACCGGCCTCCCTGATTCAGCCTGGGGGCCACCACTGACCCCCTGCTAGGCCTCAGGACACCCCATTCTTCTCTTGGAGGAATTTCTCTTCTGTGAAAGGGGCATGAAAAGAAAGAAGAAAGGAAGACAGAAATAAAGCTGTGTCAACGTTTATTGTTGGGACAAAGGGAGGTGATGTTGTAGGCACTTGGCAATGGTGAAGACCATGAGTAATGATCATGGTGATGGTTGTTTTAGGCTAGATTATGTGAAATTGCTAATAATAGACCATTGTCAATCTTCAAAAATGGTGATTTGAATATAGTTCAACCTTAGTTCTTGCTGAAGTTTTTACCAGCTAACCATCCATCTGACATCATATGATAACCAAGTTTTCCAAACACTAGGAATTGATCTTTGAATAGAACATTAAAAAAAAACACACAAAAATAAACATTACACCACCCCCAATAGCAAGACTAAATCCAGTGTTTTTCAAAGTATAGAGTGTGTGCCATTCTGTGGGCATGAAAAATCATTCTAGGTGGTCACCTGACCCAACATGAAATTACTTCAAATAACTTCAAATTTTATAGTGAAAATCAATCCTCTTTCAATTTCCACTCATTCCTCTGATTCCTCAAAGCTAAAGGTCCCAGGGTGTGTCATCGGCCTTTAACTCTTCATGACCTCCCATTTAGACAAGACAGAACAGGCCTCAGGCTCAGCCCTTCAGGGGCCCTGATATCTAGGTTTTTACTGCATTTAATTTTACAGCCAGTTATGGAAAAGAATGCCAGCTTTCCATTAATACTAAAGGTCTTCCTGGAAAAGTTATTTATTTGGGTAAGAAGAGCAATTTCGCTTAAAGAAAAATACTAATCACAAATATTGCCCCACATGGTGAAGGTGATATGAACCTTCTCATGCTAGGAGCTATTGCCCTAATTAAAGCTATGAGTGTGTGCGTGGGTGTGTTCAAATCACACGTCCCACAAGTTTACTTTTCTAACCATAGAGGAAGTCCCTGTGATTCAAGTGTTTATGAACCAAGGTAAATCATTTTGAACAGCAAACAGCAGTGCATAATTAAAATCCCTCAACAATTAAAGGGCAAAGCTGTCACCTGTTATGAAACATATACTGGAGTTAATAAGGCAGTGAGAAGGTTATTTTGGGAACGCATCAAGCTGTATCAACAGTCCCAAACCTAAGCAAGGTTTCTCTCTTCTTTGGGTAGGCAATGGCCAGCCAGCTGACTTTAATTTGACTTTGGACCTGCCTTGCCATTGGCAGTCACCTTTAATGAGGAAAATGTGTAGAGAAGAGATAGGTGCCTCAAATCCATTCTTAACTGAAGAATCAGAATGAAATCAGCCATGCATAGGATGCCTACTGAAATCTCATAATCGCAGGCAGGAGGATGAGGCAGTCTTTTATAGCACAGAGAAATCAAAATGGCGAAGCCTGTTTGAAGAGCTGTGTCCCTTTCAAAAAGATGGGGTCCTCCTACAAGTCATCTAGCCTGGATTCTGAAAAAGCATCAAGACATCAATGACATGAGAGTTAAAGCAGTGAGGCAGTCCTAGGTTAAAGGAGATGAAAGAGATATGACTACTAAGTAAAATACATGACCCTTGATTTGATTCTGGATTTTAAAAATACCTGGAGCCCTGACTGGTTTGGCTCAGTGGATAGAGCATCGGCTGCGGACTGAAGGGTCCCAGGTTTGATTCCAGTCAAGGGCATGTACCTTGGTTGTGGGTACATCCCCAGTGGGTGGTGTTCAGGAGGCAGCTGATCGATGTTTCTAACTCTATCCCTCTCCCTTCCTCTCTGTAATAAATAAAAAAAATATATTAAAAAATACCTGGAAAGACAATTCTGGGACTGTTGGGAAGAGGTTCGTGTGGGCTGCATATAGGTAGTAGTGTATTACTGTTAAATCTCTTGGGTGTGATAGTGGTATTATTGCACAGTGGACTATGTTAGAAAATGCATTTGTTCTTAGGAAATACATGCTGAAATATCATGATGCTAAAAGTTGTTTTCAACTAGTTCAGCAAGAAAATATACAGAGAGATAAGCAGACATGATCAATTGTTAATGATGGGTAAATAGCTTTCCTAGCATTATCAAGGTTTTCATTATCCTATTATATTAACTTTTCTATAGAATGAGACATTTTTAAAATAAAGAGCTGTGAAAAAATCCCCAACTGCACGGATGGGCTGGGGGGAGATGGGTCAGACTCCTTGTTTTGTGGTTTCCTTGCTTCTAAGGAAATGAGAATTGGGCAGTTTAAATAGAGCTCCTCAGACGTCCTGGTGTCAGTGAATGATCTCTCTTTAGCACATTCTCTGTGTGAACAAGGTTCGAAGGGAAAACAATTATCTTCTGGCTTCTGAGGCATTGAGACCAGGGCAGCCCCCCTGGTATGGTGGATTTTCTTCTCTGCTGGATCATGCTCTCTGGCCTCCCGGGTGTCTCAGGCTTAGCCACCTCCCTCTCTCACCAGGGCAATGATTCTGAGTGTCTAAGCAGGTTGGCAAATAAATAGCACACGTGCTCATGCTCCCACTCATGTATCCATGGAAGACATCACGAATTGATTTCAACACGAGGATCCAGCCAGGCACAACTAATAAATGGCAGAGAAACATGATCTTACCATCCTGGAAACCGCCCCTGCCCTTTGCCCCAGTTGTCAAGCAAAGCAAGCCTAAATCTGAGTCACTCTAAACCTGATACGGATGGTTTCCTGGTCCTCATCGCAACTCATCCCTCCCCATGCCTTCTCTCACCTACATAATGAAACAAAACTCCTTCTGGCCTAAAATCCCTTTTAAATATTTAGTGGGACCCTGGGGTGCTCCGGTGTGTTCACCAGGAAGTTGGCTACCACATCTGGGGAAGCTGCTGCTCCCATGGGTCCTGATACCTAACTGATGGGGCTGCATTCTCTCTCTGCCTGGAGCACCTCTTGTCTGTTCTCCTGGCATGAGAATTTCTTCCAGCTCGTCCACTGGGGCCATTGGTGCCAACACTTAAAAGCAACAACAACTTTATTGCCTGGCCGATATGGCTTAGTGGTTGAGAGTCAACCTATGAACCAGGAGATCATGGTTTGATTCCTGGTTAGAACACATGCCTGGGGTGTGAGCTCTATCCCCTATTGGTCTGTTTCTCTGGAGATTCCTGACTAATACAGATGTCACGCTGGAGAAAGGGTCATTTTCCCTTTCCATCTCTGTGAGTAAAGAGAAGAAGAAAGCACCAATGTGCCCTGGATTGCTGCACAACTGTCCCATGGTTGGGGGGTCTGCAGAAGAGCCTGGGGCTCTGTGTGCAGCTGGTGGTGTCATTCAAGGTACCTTTTGCTTATTTTTCTGTGGCTAATCCTGGCAGCAGAATGTGCAGGAGACACCCTGGCAGATGGAGTGGAGGCGATACCAATGGAGAGAAGTACCTGGAGAAAGGCTCCACGGACAGGAATCGGAGTCTCCTTATCCAGAGCAAACATGGTGGAATCACAAGATTTTGAAGCTGGAGGAGATGGGAGGCACAGTGGGAAAGTTCTACACATCGGCCTGGAACATTTATTAAGCCCCTGTTGTTTGCTGGGCCATATTGCTTTCCCGCTCTGGAGAGCCCATACCCAAAGAGCCCTCGTTCAGTATCCGAGGCTGGGCCACCTCTAGAGTATCCCTGAAGGATGACCCGCCTTCCTCAACTGGGTCACCCTCAGAGATGGAGCGCTCACTGCCTCGCCTGGGTCAGGGAAGCCAAGTTAAAGCTCTCCTGCGTAAATCCCGCCATGGGCAGAGATGACGCCTGCATTCTGACGAAGAGCATAAGGAAGAGTATGCATCTTCTTCCCTTCCCTTTTCTACATGCCAAGCTCCTGTTGGAGGGGGCTCTGCAGGTGGCAGGGCTTCGATCTCTTTCCTTTGGCTGTTTTATTTTGTCACAAGAAGCTTCCGGAACAATCTTTTAATTTTGCTGGCATACTTGATTACTTACTTACTTATTCATTCATTTAATTTTTGTTAATCCTCACCTGAGGGTATTTTTTCTATTGATTTTTAGAGAGAGTGGAAGGGAGGAGGAGAAACATCGAGGTGAGAGAGACACATTGGTTAGTTGCCTCCTGCACGCACCCTGACTGGGGCCGGGCATGGAGTCTGCAACTGAGGTATGTGCCCTTGACCAGAATTGAACTCTTGACCCCTCGGTCTGAGGACTGATGCTCTACCAACTGAGCCAAACTGGCCAGGGCTGGCATACGTGATTATTATGCTTTGGATTCTCTTCTCACTAATCCAGTCGGGCTTTTGCCACTCCACAGAGACCACACCTGTCAAGGCCACGGGTCCAGATTGCCACAGTCAGTGGTCAGCATTGCTATTGTTATTATTGTTATTTTTTCGTATTCATAGCATTCAAAGCAGTAGATCACTCCTGCCCTTTTAGAGCACTTTTTCCTCTTGTCTTTAGTGTCCGCTCACTCTCTTGGTTTTCCTCCTATTCATCAGCCGCTACTTTACAATTTCCCTTTCTCACTTCCCTTCTCCTATTCTTTGCTATCTTCTGGCCCAGATGTGGACCAGCCAATTTCCCATTGGTCCTAATTGGGAATGGTGCTTAGGGACTACAGGCTGGGTGCTAGGGGTGCTCATTGTTCCTGGGTTGAACATTGTTGCTAGTCCTTTTATTGGTTAGAGCCAGGGATTTTTTTGGGGGGTGGGGGTGGGGGTAGGGTGGGGAGGAGATATATCTGAATTTATACAGAGACTTCAGTTCAGACTCAGGACTAGTAAGTTTTTACATAACATCTTCACTTTCATGTCAGTTTCTTCTTTCTTCCACACCCAAATTCCTGATTCCCAAAGAAACCGACATAATGATTCATTTGCTTTATTCCATAACACACAGAGAATGGTCTCAGGAAAACAAGAATAGCACTACCACTAAGGATTTGACCATGAAAACAGTTCAAGATTTTTTGTGTTTCTTTTTTTGTTCATAATGTGTATTTTATTAGGCCTTTTCTGACTCATGATCTAAAGTGTCCTTCTAGCCATTCTTGATCATCTCATCCTTTTTTCCTGGGGCGGAGGAGGGAAGGGAGGAGAGATACTGATTTTTTTTGTATTGAGTGATTAATTGATTGTAAGCTCCTTGAGATCAGAGTCTTTCCCTGCCTTCTCATCCCAGGATCCCCAGTGTCTGGCACACAACTCATAGGCTTCAATGGGTTAATGAATAGCAAATATTTTTCTTGGGAAATGTTCCTCGTTCTCATTCTCAGTCTCCCTCAATAGAGGGCGCTCCTCAAAGGCAGGACCATCACTCAGTCATCTCTGTATCTGCCGGTCCTCTTTGCCTGGCACTTAATAGGAGCTCATAGAGGGCAAACCTAGGTTTGAGGATCCTGGAGCTTATAACATTTGGGGGGCCTTCTTTACGTAAAGGAATGCAGAATTACAAATATATTAGATAGAAGGCCTTGGAAGGGACCCAGCTAAGAGCGGGCCCCTGAAGCTAAAGACTTCTTAGTTTCATGGAAAAACCATCTCTAGAGCTCATTAAATGTCTGCTGAATGAGCGGATGAGTCAAAGGTAGATTTTAAATGCCTGATTTGACTGGTTTCGCTTTCAGTGGGTAGAAGCACAAAGAGAGATGCAAGAATAGGACAGAGCGACCTGCCCATTTTATTCTTGCACATAATTAGGATATATTATTTTTGATCTTTCCAACTTAAGGCAGTTCCCACCTCAGGCCTGTGCCCAACGGGAAAGAAACTAATAGGCATGGTGGTGTCACCGAGGCCACTCCGTGAGGCAGCTGCTGCTTCTGCCTTCCTGCTCCCCACCCCCCTCCTTTTGCCGACAGCACAGCCATTTCCTTTTGGAGAAGCAGCCCCTGCCTCCCAGAGAGGGGTATGCACCCAGGCCTGTCAACTTAGCACATTTCAACCCCAGCTCCAGTCACTTAACGAAGTCACTTCCGTATCCTGTGTGCTATGCACCAGACACTAGGCTAAGCATTCTACAAACGTATACATTTTATCTTCACCACAAGCCTTGGAGGGAAGTAGAATTCCTTTTCCTATTTTACAGATGGAAAAATGAAAGCACAGAGGGGTTAAGGCTATTGTCCAAGGTCCCCAGCGGGCAAGTGGTGGAGCAGGGATTCGAACCCAGGTAGTCTGGCTCTTGACCACCACATTGGGTTGCATCTCAATTAGTTCAGGTGAAGGAGAAGACAGCCAAGCCAGTCCCAAGGGTCTTCATCCCAAGCCTCAGGATGTAGGGGAGGATTTCTCTTTCCAGAGGAACAGTCAGCAGTTCAGACAATGAAAGCTGGACGTTTCCATGGCCACCGTGTAGAGCCGGAGGAGGTTATTGCCACCTGGGGAGAGACGGGGCCTTCCTGTGGAGACCTTGAGGAGGCTGTTGGCACCCCATCTCCGCCCATGCGTGAGGGTCTACCTCCAGGCTTCTCACACACATGAGCCAAGATGTTCCCTTTATTGCTTACGAGAGTTTGAGTTGGGTTTTCCTTTTTTTTGCGTCTGACCTCAAGACTTTTCATAGAAGGACTGGAGGAGGAATTCCCCTCTGGTCCTGGAAAGGAATGAGGCTCCCAGGCTCTTGGGTCCCATCTTCCTGCTGGTGTATGGAGAGCTGGACAATGAGGCTGATGGCCTGGGGTTGATTCCCAGTTGAGTTACCTTGGCCAAGTCCCTTAAGCCCTCTGAAACAGAGAAAATGGCCTTTATGGGCGGTGGGTGTGGCTTTAATGAGATAACGTGGGCAAGAGCTCCTGGCATTTAGTACGTGCTTCACACACAAGTCCTCTGTCCTCTCCATCTTCTTGTGTTCTGTCCTTATCGGCTCTGTTAACCAGTCAGCGTCTTCCAGAGAAACACAACCACTAATGCGTGTGTAAAAAATTTTTATAGGTCGTTAAATAAATATATATAAGCACAGGTATACATAAGTTTATATATAAACATACACTTAAATATGTATGCTGTATTTAAGTTTCTTTAAGGAATTTAAATTTCATGGGCAGGCAAGTCGAGGGACCTCTTGCACAATGGCAGCAGCTGGCAAGCCCAACATCTGTAGGGCAGTCCAGCAGGCGGGGAACTCAGGCAAAGCTTTTATGTTGCAGCCTCGAGGCAGAATTCCTTCTTCTCCAGGGAACCTCAGTTTTGCCATCTAGCCCTTCAACTGATTAGATAAGGCCCACCTGCGTTATGGAGGGTAATCTCCCTTACCGAACGTCAACTGACTGTAGATGCTAGTCATCTCTATACATTACCTCCACAGCAACATCTAGACTAGTGTTTGACCAAGGCAACCAGGCACCAGAGCCTGAACAAGCTGATGTAAAATGAACTGTTCCATTTGCTGAGGCAGTTTCTGTGGGCCTCAGTTTCCCCATCTGTGAATTGGAGACCAGTCCCGGCCTTGACCTTCAAGCTGCTCTTCTATAAATGGGAAGAATGGACAGGAGGGTGCAGGGGGTGAGTGAGGATGTGCCGAGGAGCAGGATGAAGATGATTCTGGATGGAGACTCCTCTCTGTTGTGGGGCGGAAGATCCTGCCGGTTGAGGCCTCTCGTTCCCTGAATCTCTGAGTCATCTCAGGGGAGGAGGATGTAACATCAGAGCTTGAAGGTGGCTGTTGGCATGTACCAGAGCTATTTATATGACTTCTGCAGGGGGTGAGTGAGGATGTGCCGAGGAGCAGGATGAAGATGATTCTGGATGGAGACTCCTCTCTGTTGTGGGGCGGAAGATCCTGCCGGTTGAGGCCTCTCGTTCCCTGAATCTCTGAGTCATCTCAGGGGAGGAGGATGTAACATCAGAGCTTGAAGGTGGCTGTTGGCATGTACCAGAGCTATTTATATGACTTCCCCGCATACAGATAACGACCTGTTTTGTGGGAAAGAATGCACACACAGTCACACACATTTGCAAGGTGGAGAGCAGCGTTTACATCCTGGTTCTGATATTTCCTCACTGTTCTGGCTTGGGCAGGCAAGTCAAGGGAACTCGCTGACCCTCAATCTCTTTATCTGTGAATGGAACGTCATAGTAATAATACCTCGTGTGCAGGGATGTGGTTAGAATGACACCAGATAAAACATGTGCAGGCCTTTCATTTACTACTGTGTCTGCATGGCCTGGGGGCTCCTGAATTTGGCCATGTTCACTTCACGTCTCTTAGATCCCACAGGCCACTCTGAGGTCAAGTTCAGCTCTCAGTCATGCTGCGTCTTGGTGTTTTTATTGATTTTAGAGAGAGGAAGGGAGAGGGAGAGAGAGAAACATCAATGAGAGAGAAACATCAACTGGCTGCCTCCCACATGCCCCACACTGGGGATCGAGCCAGCAACCTGGGCATGCACCCTGACCAGGAATCAAACCGTGACCTCCAGGTTCATGGGTTGATGCTCAACCACTGAGCTGCACCGGCCGGGCAGTTTATGTTTATTTTTAGCAGGGAAATGTTAAGCTAAGGAAGGGAAGAACTATTAATGAACATGTTATTCAATAATGGGAGATAATAAGCAGCTGCCCTAATTGTATTATGAGTCTGTCACTTGAAGTTTATACCGTGATTAAAGCTCAACATTTAAAGTATTTTAAAGTGGGAGCTCAGGTTTTCAAGTGCAGGAAACAAAAAAAGAACAATTGCCTAAAAGTGGTAAAATTAGCATCCCTTCATTCTTGGCCTTCTGAAGAGCTTTCTGATTACAGAGCCTTCTTGGCTCACCCAGGCCGTTGAGGCTGGGCAATGCGATCATTTCCACCAAGCGATGGAACGCCTCACAGAATCAGTCTTGGTATTTGGAAAGGCCAGATGGTGAGCCTGGATGTTTCGAATGGTTTGAAGGTCATGGAGTGTGTGTACCTTAATCCCTTCTTAGTTACCTTAGTAGTTACCTTAGTAACCCCAAGAGGCAGGCATTATGATGCCTGTTTTTGCAGATGGGACCACTGAGGCCCAGAGATGATGTGACTAGTCCTAAGGGGCAGACCAGAGCAGGGAGGTGTCCCAACCACAACCCAACCTGCCTGTTGAAGACCAAATGAGCTGAGAACAGGGGCATTTTAGAGACCTGCTCCGTAAAGGGCCGGACCCTGGAAATTTCTGCCTTCGAATGGCTTTTAAAAAAATATATGTTTCTTATCAATTTTTAGAGAGAGAGGAAGGGAGGGGGATAGAAAGATAGAAACATTGATGAGAGAGAAACATCATTGATCAGGTGCCTCCTACATGCTCCCTTCTGGGGCTCAAGCCCGCAACCTGGGCGTGTGCCCTGACTGGGAATGGAACCGTGACCTCCTGGTTCATAGGTCAATGCTCAACCACTGAGCCATGCGGGCCAAGAGAATGGCTCCTTTTAACGGCCTAGGGCACAGTGTGATGTGTTTAGGTCTGGATTGCAGCTCACAGGTCAGTCACAAGTTAGTTCTGAGCCCCAATTCTACCCCTCGTGCCCCTCCCTGTCTGAGCCTGTTTCCATTTGTGCAGAACAGCTAGGTTTCCCAAGGGTCAGTGCCCCGTAAATGGGCCTGAGATGCTTGGACTTGGTAAGTAGTTATGCATCATGCTTACAGTTACCTTCTTTTATGGCTAACAGTTTTGGCTTTCTAATTAGGGGAGTGATACACAATTTTATTTTACAGTAAATCCATTTAAGCTTTTTAAGATTGTGTAGATATAAAAATATTTGGATAGATAATAGAGATGGTAGCAGATATGACGATAACAATAATTGCAAAGGTTTATGGAGTGCTTACGATGGGCCAGCCATGATTCTAAGCACGTTCTGTTTAGCTCATTTAATCCTCCAACCATTGAGGTTGGTTACTACTAGCTCTGCTGTACAATGGAGCAAACGGAGGGACAGAGACTTTTATTTATTTATTTATTACATTTTTAAAAAAATCTTACAATTTTTTATTTTTAAAATCTTTATGGTTGAAAGTGTGACATGTGTCCCCCTTTTTCCCACCATTGACCTCTTCTAGCCCACTCAACCCCCACCCCGGGCCTTCACCACCCTATTGTCTGTGTGCACGGGTTATGCATATATGCATACAAGTTCATTGGATGATCTCCTCCCACCGACCCTCCCCTGCCTTCCCGGAGGGACAGAGACTTGATTTTCTTGTGTGACGAGTAAGTGGTGGAGCTGGGATTTGAACCCAGACCCCTGACTGCAGAGTCCGTACTCCTACGTAGTTATGCATGTGGGGTACAGGTGAGTGGTGTTTGGGGAGCACTGGCCGGAGTTGTGTCTGGGGTGACCAGCTTGCTCCAGTTTGCTGGGATTTTCTTGGTTTTAAACCTGAAAGTCCTGTGTCCGGGGAACCTTTGTTACTTTGTTATGCCTCAGTCTTTTCCAATCTCTTCTGAGCTCTCATCACCGGATACTAATATGCCAGTGACACGAGCTAAGTATATGTCACCAAGCAAAACATGCCAGCTACCTTCTGCACGCCCTCTACTGGGGACTGGGCCCACAACCCGGGCATGTGCTCTGAATGGGAATCGAGCCAGTGACCTTTTGGTGCAAGGGGATGACACCCAACCAACAGGGCCATACCAGCCAGGGCAAGGACCGTGTCGTAGCTTATTGAACCCGTTTCTCCCTGATGGACGTATGGATGTGGGGAGTAAACACACACCTCTCCTAACCATATAAGTAACATCCAGAAACCCTTGCCAAAAACAACAGAATAAAGTGCCTGATGCTGTATGTGTAACCAACAGTGACTCTGAATGGGAATCGAGCCAGCGACCTTTTGGTGCAAAGGGATGACACCCAACCAACAGGGCCACACCAGCCAGGGCAAGGACCACATCATAGCTTATTGAACCCGTTTCTCCCTGATGGACGCATGGATTGTGGGGAGTAAACACACACCTCTCCTAACCGTATAAGTAACATCTAGAAACCCTTGCCAAAAACAACAGAATAAAGTGCCTGATGCTGTATGTGTAACCAACAGTGGCACTTGCCTGACGGGTATAAACAATGCGGTGAAAATATGCCATGTTCCCATCTATGGTGGCGTAACAATTGTATTGGGATGTATAGAAATATGACATCTTGGCACACCAGCATGGGTCATGCAGAAGAAAGAGTCCTTGCCCTGGCTGGTGTGGCCCTGTGGGTTGGGTGTCATCCCCTTGCACCGAAAGGTCACTGGCTCGATTCCCATCCAGGGCACATGCCCGGGTTGTGGGCCCAGCCCCAGTAGGGGGCGTGCAAAAGGCAGCCAATCGATGTTATGCTCTTGCATCAATGTTTCTCTCTCCTCCCTTCCTCTCCCTCTAAAAATCAATAAACGATTCTTAAAAGAAAAAAGAGTCCTCATTGGTGCATCTGGAATAACAGAAATAAAGATGATGATGATGATGATGATGATGATGATGATGGCGCTCTGTTTCTAGCATTCACTCTGTTCCAATATAGCACCAGGCACTGTATTATGTGCATCGCCTTAATTAACTCACGCAGCCCCTGTGGGTAATACTATTACTATCATCTCCATGTTACAGATGAGGAAACAGGGGCACAGAAAGGCTTTCAAAATTGCCACGCTCCCGCAGCTAGGAAGCGATGAAGTGGAGCCTTTATCCGGGGCAGCAGCTCTCAACTCGGGAGAAGACATGGCCGCTCGCATTGGCCTGGTGGGTGAAAACGTGCCCATTCTTTTTCTTGCCTGTGGAGGATCCCATAGCATGGCCATGTCGTGGCTCATTGAACCAGTTCCTCCCTGATGGACGTGCAGGTGTTCCCACAGTTTCCTGTTATAAATAATTCTGAAACATACCTGCCTTTGGCTATCTGCTAGTGCGCACTGTTGAGAATTTTTCCATGATGGTGTGGTGGGCAGGGTCCTAAAGACAACCCCAAGATGCCAGTCCCCAGGTTATTCCAATCTAGGCGTTTCTGGGAAGGGATGCTGCAGTGGCCAGCACCGTGACTTCAGTCTGCGCGGGGACTCCACACTGGGTGGGTTATTCCAATGTAGGCATTTCTGGGAAGGGATGCTGCAGAGGTCATTAAAGTTCCAAGCCAGCTCGCCTCAGATACCAAGATTATCCAGGTGGATTTCTGATCATATGAGCCTTTTATTTATTTAATTATTATTTTCAAAATATATTTTCATTGATTTCAGAGAAGAAGGGAGATGGAGAGAGAGAGAAACATCAATGATGGGAGAGAATCATTGATTGGCCCAGTCAAGGCTGACCAGGAATCGAAGCGTGATCTCTTGGTTCATAGGTTGTCACATGTGTTCCTAGCCACACACCAGCCAGGCTCACAAACGCTTTAAAAGCAGAGTTTTCTCTAGTTGGGAGCAGAAGAGGAAGCCAGAAGGACATGAAGTAAAAGAAGGTGCAGCTGCTGTTGGCTTGAAGATGGAGAGTCTACGTGAAGAGGAATTCGAGTGACCTTTAGGAGCTGAGAGGGCCTCTCGATTGGAGACTTCAGCCCTGAGCTGCAAGGCACCGAATCCTGCCCGCACCAGGAACGAGCCCGGAAGAGGACCCGAGGTCCCTGAGATGCAGTGGCTGGCACAGTGACTTCAGTCTGCGCGGGGACTCCACACTGGGTGAACTTCTCACCCGGAGAACTGTAGGCTAATAAGTGGGACTTGCGTTCATTGGCAATTCCTTTCACAGCAATAGAAGACGAATGCAGATGGTTTCTGAAAGGCAGAATCAATAGTTATCTGCACCTAAAACCTGGGTTCATTCAGCAGATACGTGTTGCCCATCCGGGCCAGGTGCACTCCAGGCTTTGGAGACTCGGCAGGGAACAATGCAGTCACAAATCTGAGCCTCCTGAAGCTGACATTCTGTGGGGGTGTCTTCTTCTGGGGGGAGGCAGATAATAAAAGCAACATGTACAACATATGAAGAGCTCTAGTGTTTTGTGGGTTCTATGGAAAAAGAGAAGGCAGAGAAGAGGGACAGTGAGGGAGAGAGAGGGACAGAGTGTATGCAGGTGTGTGTAAATGAATGTGTGCCTAGGAACACACATGACATGTGAATAAAGACTTAAAGGGAATGAGCCCTATAGAAGAGCATTCCAGGTAAAGGACAAAGCAAGTGCCAAGGCCCTGAGGCAGGGACATACCTGGTGAGTTCAAGAAGATTTTAGGGCAGAGTGAGGAGGGGGAGAGTAGTAGGAATTGAGATCAGAAAGGTAATGGCATCCCAGGTTCTGCAAAGACCATGAAATAGATGTGTCAATTACACTCTACTCCACCAACCTTGCAGAATCCCCCTGTCCACCCCTCCACCCTGGCCAATACCTGTGAAGATCAAATACAACATGTTTATCTATTGGATGAATGAATAATGGTGCCTCCTTTTTCTAACTGGCATTTCTGGATCGCGCGTGAGGTTGGAATCTTTCCTGATCTCGATTGCCCATGCCTACCTCCTTCCCTCCCCCAGGACCCAACCCCCATATGTTACCAAGAAGAAAGCTTGATATTTCTGTGTGGACCTCACAGGACATGGGATACAGAGAGGCAGTCCCAGGCTTTTTATTCCATTCAGTGTGGGCACATCTAGACTCTGTAACTTCCCTCCTTTCCTCTCCCACTGAGGAGCCCTAATCAGAATGCAGGGAGTGAAACTGATGTTGTATAGGAGTAACCTTGAGCCTACTTGAACACACATTTGCAACATTTAGCACTTTTTAAAGTTAGCAATAGATTACTTGGTAATACAGCTCACAACTGCTTGCAACACAGCATATCTTGGTTGATTATTGCTGGCAGAGCACAGACAGTGTGCGTGTGTGTGTCTTGAATGAGAAAGAACAGACCTCCGTTGCCCGTCTCCCTCAGAGCCATGAGGTTACTTATCAGGGACAAGTGCACACTACTTAGTGTCCAGCTACTTCGGCCCATCTCATAAGCCGGCATTAGGTGACTCTGCAGCTTGGAGTGGACTTTAGCTTAGGTGTCCTTGGGCCTTCCCCTTGCCTGCCAGTTGGGTCACCTTCTTGGAAGGCCTTCCCAGAGGGCGCTCTTGGGCTGGGGCCCCAAATGGCCATGGCCAGCTGCTTAGTACCTTGGGAGCCTGGTCATGGCCACGTGAAGACGGAAGCAGAGATCAGGGTGATGTTTCTATGAGCCAAGGTAAAGCAAGATTGCCAGCAAACCAGCAGAAGCTAGGAGAGAGGCCTAGAACAGGTTTCTCCTCAAAGCCCTCAGGGGAACCCGCCCTGCCGACACCTTGATCTTGGACCTCTGGCCTCCAGAAGAGTGGACAATAGATTTCTGTTGTTTGAACCACTCAGTTGGTGGTACTTTGTTATGGCAGCTCCAGGACACCAATACACAGACAAATGCAAGTGGTTTTGGAAGAGTGGAGTATGGAGTTTGGGGTGAGGGTATCTCAAGGACATGAATCAAAAGGTAAGGGTCCTGCATTGGGTTTGAAACTTCAGCTGCCCTGACATAGGAAGGGAGAGTTATGGAGTGGGGGCCTTGGATTTAAAATCTGGCTCTACTGTGTGATCTTGAGCTGGTTATTTAACTTCTCCGAGACTCAGAGCACCTGTATTTCCGAAAAAGCAGCATGTTATCCACCGGAATTTACTCCTGAGGCCCATCTTATCACATAAAATCCATAAGTGACCAGGAACATCGAATAGAATTCCTTTGTTTGTATAGACATCTGTTGAGGATGTAAAGCGAGGCACTTATTACAGAGGCTACAAGGTGATTGTTTCCTTAGGGGCATCTTTTCTTCCCTGGGCGGGGCTGCCCGAGGCATTAAAACACAGGAATCTAAGCAACACGGACAGATAGTGCTGCCTTCTTTTCCTGGTGACTCAGCCCGTGGCCGCAAAGTCACCCTGCGTTCTATCTTCAAGGTGTCCTCAGAACTGCGTTCAAAATGAGGGTCACCTGTCTGGAGGGTACCAACATCATTTTGAATTTTTGGATGGCACAAAATTTGTGAATGGCGGGGGCTGGGGTAGCACAGTTTCTATGGTGATGTGAGAAGCCAGTGCCAGCACCGAGGGTGGTAAACACGCAGGTGGTTTTAAATGTAGGATCTTATTTGAGAAGAATGGCCTTAAACTGTGTAGGGGGAGAATGGACCCCAAAGTGTATGAGGTCGTCATTCCAGGTAACCTGAGCTGGGATTCCTTTGTCCACAGCAGCTTATGTAATGAGTCCTGATGTGTGTATGTGTGTGCATGTCTGTGTACGTGTGCCTGTGCGTCTGTGTGTATATATGTGCTTCTACATGTCCCTGAGTGTATGGGTATGTGTATTTGCATAGGTGTGTGTATGTGTGTATCTCTGTGTGTATGTGTTTATGTGTATGTGTCTCTGTGTGCAGATGTGTGTATATCTCTGTACGTATATCTCTGTATGTATGTATGTGTACTATACATATGTGCTTGAAACTCATTTAGGGCTTTCTAGTATATAGAAAGCCCTAAATGAGTCGTGTGTGCTAAAGTATGCACACGCTCATGTATCTGGGTGCTTATGCGTGCATCTCTCTGCATGTATGTTAGTGTGCACACACATGGGCCTTTGTGTGTTTATGCATGTGTATCTGTTTATGTACGCATGCTTCATGTGTGTTACACAAAATGTTATAGGTTGCATGTGTGCACCTGTGTATGTGCACACATACATCAGGGTCTCTGTATACATGTGTGTTTATACATGTGACCACGTGTATGTGTAAATATGTGTATATGTACGTGCCTATGTGTCTCTGTGTTTGCATATGTATGTCTGTGTGTCTGTGTGTGTGTCTCTGTGAGCATGTGCTGTTATTCCCCACTCCCGCACCCTGGGCAGACATCACTAGTCAATTACAGCAAGACTCACACTCCTTCTGGGCAGGGCGTCTCCCACTGCTGGCTGTGAACTGGGCTGGCTGCAAGAGGAAACCAGTGTGCCTTCCCAGGTCTCCAGCGTCAAGGTCAAGCTGCTCAGACTGACATTCGCTGCTTTTCAGAGCCTGTCTCTTCATTTTCTGCCTCAGGCAGTTCCCTGAGCTCCAACATGCTCATTCCTCACTGAGCTTTTGAACAGGCTTCTTCTCAGCTAACGGGGTCATTACACATATGCTTTCTGGAATTAACCTCCATGGGGTCAGTTCCTGCTCTGATCTGGGCAGCTTTCAGTAAATCATGTAACAGCATAGCCTCACTTTTCTTATTTGCAATTTGCAGATGATAATAATAATATCTACTTCACAGTGTTGATGTGAGGGCAAAACAAGATCATTCACGCAAGGTCCCTAACATAGAAAGCCCTAAATGAGTTGTGTGCGCTAAAGTAATATTGTGACATCTGGTTGGCATCTGTTTCTCTATTAAACATCTGTCCACTGATTCCACTATCCAGCCACTTCCTGTCAGCCCCTGGCCTCCCTCATTCCCTTTAAGTCACCTCCTCCCACGATCTGTCATTTCCTATCTTAGCCTTTCACGGGGCCACCATGTTGCCAACCTCAGGGAGGCAACATTCACCTGCCTTGCTGGAGCCATGCTGGAGGGGCCCCCACCATAGAACACAAGGTGACAGGTGGCCCCACATTGTGTGCCTCTGGTGGTCCTGTTTCCATGGACCTACAGTCACACAAGGGGACAAACCGTGCCGTATCCAGGAGACCGAATGCTCCTGAAGGCCAAGCTCTAGCGTTAGTCACCACTGTATGCCCAGTACCCCACACAGTGCCTGGCACATACTAGATGCTCAATTAATGTGGGTGGGATGCATGGAACAGGGAAGGGCTGAGATCCCACCTGGTCTTTCTCTTGTAGGGATGAGGTCAACATTGGTGGTCAGTGATGGGGTAAAATGTTGAGAATCACATGGAGGATTCATGGGGTCAAGTGGAAATAGAGTTGGACAGAAAACTTCAGGCTCAATCCTGTTCCCTCAACCTCTGTCCAGGAGGCCTCTGAACAGCGCACCCGCTGCCTATTAGCTTCCTTTAGTGCCCTCTGTGGCCAGCCACCAACGGGACAGGTTTCCCAGCTTTGGGAGTATTGCTGCTTTGGACTGGGGGTTGTCCTGTGCACTGTAGGATGTGTAACAGCATCCCTGGCCTCCACCCACTAGATGCCAGTAGCATCCCCCCACGTTGTGGCAACCCCAAACACCTCCAGACATTGTTGAATAGTCCCAGGAAGACTGCACGACTCCAGCTAAGATCTACTGTGTCCTGACTCCCTTGAACAGCTGTGCCCTCAGGTCCTGGCTGGGTGATAGCCGCCTGGCAAGGAGTAAAGGCTGGGAAAGACGAGTCTGTCATTCCATTTATGTAGTAAATCAATTATTTAGGGTTTTGAGATTTGGCATGGGGGCAGCAGGGATTCTTCCGGTGACCGACCCAAATCTCAAGGCATGAACTTGGACCTTGAGGGACAAAGGCGAAGGCTGGGAGCTCTTGGCTAATGTAAATTCCCTTTCTGGTATCTGGTGAGTAGTGACTGGGTTATGTTGGGAGCGGGAGGGAACGGGGCCGCCTGGGAGATTTCTGGGATTTTGGAGATTGTGCAATGTGGCCAAGCCTCCCTCTTCTGGATCAGGTTGACATTCAGGACATCGCTTGTCACCTGGTCAGGAAAACATCCCAGACCTTCCCTTCCCTCTTTCTCTTCCCCCTGACTGACTCAGCTCCATGGACCCCACTTGGGCTAGACCCTCCAGGAAGGCTTCTCTCTCTGACACCCACCCTCCCAAGCTGGGTTGGGGTTCCTCTGAGAACCCCATCACAGTCCTCAATGCATCGAGTTCTACTTGGTGACTTGTCAGTCTCTGTCCCACGGCCATGGCCTCTGGTTCTTGTCCAACTCTGTATTCCCAGTGCCTAGCACATGGGCCTGCCACATAGTAGGTGGTCATCTCTTCCCTCAGTGCATTTTGCTCATCACCTTCCTGTGCCAGGCACAGTGGTGCTCAGACAAGACACAGCCCCCGGCTCATGGGACTCCGTCTCCGGGGAAAGCCAGACACAGAAAGTTACATCATTTCCAGCCACAGAAGCAGCCACAAAGGGTGTCAGAGCACAGACAGAGTGGGGACATCTAGCCCAGTGGTCAGGGTTGAGCTGCGTGTCCTGTAGGGTGACCAACCATCTCAGTTCCCCCAGAACCGAGGGGTTTCTTGGGCTGGAGAACATTCAGATGAAAACCGGGAAAGTTCTGGGCAAATTGGAACAGGCTGGTTATTTTAGCGCTGGCACCAGCCTAGGAGAGTTACAGTATATTACACAATTGAATCCTCAGAACACCCTGTATGGTTAGTACCAATGTTAAACCCCTTTTGACAGGCCAGGACCAGGTCCTAAGAGTGTAGGGATGAGTTAGGGGCAGGACTGGATGGGGAGCCCAGACTCTGGGGCTCTGATTGATTTGCTGTATTGATTCCCAGGGGCTAAATGAAGGTGATGCCCATTTTTATGGTACAATGAGCCACCAGGTTCTTTCCCATGGGGGCGGAGGCAAAGGGAGGGGGCATCTTGAGCCTATATCCATCCATCCCCTGGAATCTGTGGGAGACCCTGGGTGTCTAAGTGGCTCCCAGGTCAGGCAATGGAACCTCTGGGTTGAAGCATATCAGATTTTTATTTGGATCCTCACTTCATCTTGTGAAGTAAAACCTACCTGCTTTACTGTAGAGGAAACGGAGACCCAGAGAGGTTGAGTGACTTGCCCAAGGTCACACAGTGATGAACTCATGACTTTTAGCTCTTAATTCATTGCTGTTTTGGGTTCTGGGTTAATATACAAACTCTAACATCCAAATCATGGCTCTGCTAGTTACCAACTTTATGATCTTGGCCAAGGCATTAACTTTTCCAAGCTTCAATTTCCTCATCTGTCAAATGGATGTAGTTCTAGGCTTCCTCTTAGGGTTATCTGGAGACATCAATGAGATGGTGCATGTAAAGAAGGCTCTTAGCAGTACATGTCAAAGCTCCCAGACACAGTGGCTGTTGCCTTTAACACTCTCCCCCCCCCCAAATATATATTCCTTTGCAGAAGCTAGAAGCCAAGGGATCTATGATCTTACAGCCTCATGGCCAGAACCAGTCTCCAGGATCTGCAGGTTCTGAGGAGATGCCCAACTTCTGGGAACTTGCATATCCCTGCTGCCTCCTGGGAGCCCAAATTCCAAATGCAGCTAAAATTGGCCCTCGAACAGCTTTCACAGAGCACGTTGCAGCTTTTTTTGGGTCTGGAGAGCCAGTTTCCATAATGAAAGTGGCACAGAAGGAGAGACCCAGCTAAAAACAGCCACCGCCCAGACTGATGTTAACAGGATGCAGCCTCCCCTGTCATTTGGGGACGGTGGACGCTTCGACTTCCGCAGCAGCTTTCCCCGTCACCACTAGGTGGCAGCATGGCAACGCGCGGCGGGGACCGCGCCCCAGGACCGTAACAAAGAGCCACCTGTGAAAACGATGCCCATAAAATACGCACCAGCCACAAAATTCCCCACTAAATTATTTCCCTTTTATTTGGGGCGTTTATTTGCATTGCAGGAGCTCCGCGGAGGCCTCTCTCCTCAGGGCTGTCTTAGTGCCTCGGAAGCAAAGCTAAAACATGTCCTGACCACCGTGGTGCAGCCGGCGTGTTCCCCCACCCTACCGGACTTAGGGCGCCATTAGGCTTTGGGTCCAATGTCATAGCTGAAGGTTTGAATCTTCCAGGGGAGGTAGCTTAGATTGGGTGGAAAGGCACCGATTTGAGGCTCATGGCTCTGCCCTAGGTGGCCCGTTGCTTCCTTGTCTGGGCCTTAGGCACGGGTGCGAGTTTTGGCTCTGGAGTGTGGCGGCCTTGTCCTCAGGTCACTGAATCATCTGGGGAACAGGGCACCCCTGGAGCCTCCTCCTGGGCCACGGTGAGGAATAGATGAGTCACAGACGTGGATTTCTTACAGCAGTGTCTGCCGCACAGGGACTCCAGTGCCAGCTGCGTTCTCAGTGTGTCCAGGGTCAGGTATGTAGCAGCCACCCAACAAGCAGTAACTCACCGGGCCTCACTGCCCTTGGTTGGGGGTGGCAGGAATGAAAAGGCCCGCAGCATCGGTAACACCTGCGCTTGTCAGAAACTAGAATCTTCCTTCACAGTATCTCCGAGGGTTTCGTGGCGCATTGAAGTTTGAGGAGCGCAGCTACGAGGCACCTGGGGTTTAACCCATGCCTGCGTGAGCTCCAGCTCCCAGACCCATAGCTACCAGAGAGCAGCCCTCAGGCAGGGTCTGCATCTTAGCCCTTTCTCCTGCTTTTCTCCAGCTGCCGGGGCACTCAGGTGTGATGGGAAGGGGGGGTGGGGGTCAGGAAAGGGGGGTGATGCTGCAGTTGGCCTGGCTGCACGCCACACACTTCCCTCAGCTCCCACACGTGGCTCTCCTGCCTCTGGCCACAGCATCCCCCCATCACCCCAGTGACCAGAAACAGACTTTGTCTGTGACTTTCTCTGGCCCCTCCCCACCTGAGCCCTGTGGATCCAGCTACTAAAATGTCTCACACATGCCAGGCCTCCTCTGCAGCCCTCACTGTCATTCTCCATCGTCCAGCTCTCTTGGGAACCATCCCCACATCTGCAACTGTCCCTGTGTCCGCACCTCTTGTACTCCCCCCCAGCCCCACACACGTCTGCCAAAGGCTCTGCCCCGCTGGCCTCTGACCGGGTCTCACTCTGTGGTCCAAACTCCTGCGCTCGCTCCACAGCTCCATCTCAGCCTCCTTCTTCTTCCTCTAGATGGGCCACCTCTCATCATGCCCAATCCAGCCCACAGCACGTTGTAGATCAAGTGCTACTGGTGCACAACACGCTCATTTGATGACGTGCTGTCAATGGCGCTTTCAGGTTGCAAGGTGAGTAGCTGGGACAGAGAGAGCTGCAACAGAGACCCCACGGCCTGCAAAGCCTAAGGCATGTACCATCTGGCCATTTTCAGATGGTGATTATCTCTGTCCTAGATCCAGCCCCTGCTGGATGGCACTGCATGCTGGTCCCTCACACACAATCCAGACTTTTGAATCCCTGGGCCCCTGCCCACTTTGGCCAGGAGCCATCCTGTCAGCCTTGGGGGGCCCAGCTCCAAGCAGCCGTGCTGGGCATTCCTTCCTCAAGCATTCACGGCGTGGGCCTAGCGTGCTGTGCGCTGGGATGATGTCCTTGCTCTCGGGGGCCCACGAGCTGCTGACTCAGCTGCTGATCAGAAGGACCTTTTGGGCCTTAAAGTAGCAGCCGAGGCCTCTCGTGTTGTTATGGTAGCGCCCTGCTGGCCAGAGGCCAGGGTTCCATAGCGCTTAGTGCCACGCACAGTGCAGGTCAACATAGTCCACTTGAGAGAATGAATGGATTTCTCTCCCCCTGGGTCCATTTCTGGGTCTTCGCCCCGGGGGGCGGGACTCCATCTCCCCTGGGATCCCACGCAGGCCCGGATGCTGCTGACCTCGGTGCTTGCCCACTTTCATATGCAGATGCATTGCCAGCTGATCTTGTTAGCATGCAGATGTCGACCCGCAGGTCTGGGATGGAGCCGGAGGTTCTGCATTTATAACAAGTTCCTGGATAATACGGGCCACGGACCACGCTTTGAGTAGCAAGGATATTGGCTTTGTTCAGACCAGCTGAAAGGATGTAGGGGGAGGGGAGGGGCCCAGTCTCTCTGGGAGATTTTACTGTGCAGCCAGCAGGAAACCGAACCTGGAGCCACCATTCTACGGCTGCAAAGCTTCCTTCCACATATCCCCCCTCACGTCCAGCATCACTGCCACCTACACTGCGGTCCTCAAAGTGAGGGCTCCGGCCCAGCACCAGCAGCACCTGGGGACTGGGTACAATGGGTGTCCCAGGTTCTACCTCAGAGCTACTCTCAGGTGGGAGCACACTGTCCTTCGAACGGCTCATCCCGGACCCACCTGTTGGCTCCTACCTCCCTGCCTCTGGCCACCCCCCGCCCAATTCGCCGTTTATTCTGTAGTGACAGCGAGTTTCCAGAAATGTCCATCTGACTAGAGTGCTCATCGGCTTACAGCCTTCCAGGGCTCCCCATCGCCCTCAAACCCGCAGCAGAGCATCAAGGCCCTCAGTGTCTGGAAGGACAAACAAGGAGGTCCCCAGTGTCTGGAAGGACAAACATCGAAGACGGGGAGTTATTCTCTGCCAGGTGCTCTGTTAGCAGGGACCGAAATGAGGCCTTTTTAATGACCTGGAAAGGGTTTCTGGCTTTCTCTGCGCTCGCTAGGAGGTTCAGCTCTCCAGAACTCTCTTGTTATTGGAAAATATTTTGGGGGAAAACTCTGGCTCCTTTACCTCATGTACACATTGTCCTTCAAACTGCACGCAGAAATTCCAGGGCATAAGTGCGGGGAAAACCCTTGCACATGAGTTTGCATCCTCCAGCCTCCCTTTCTCTCCCAGCCATCAGCTCCCATTGGTTTGTCCACTTACTGGATCACTGGAGCTTATAAAGATACTGACATCTGGGTCTCATGCCCAGGGACTCTGTTTTAATTGGTTTGGGGGGCTGCCTGGGTACTGGGGTTTTTAAAAGCATCCTGTCCCCACCCCTGATGAACACAGTGGCAGCCAAGATTGAGAACTGCATTTGGCCTGAGATCTGCTGTTGGAGTCCAGAAGCCTATTTAACAAGAGATGGAAGATCTGTTTTCTTTGATTGAGGAATAGGGTGTCTCTGGGCCCAGCTGCCTGAGCCCCGCTGCTGGTTCATATCCGACACAAGGCTGGGGGACCTGGGTCTTGGAGGCATCCAATTGAGCCCACCCAGCGGAGCAGGGGTTGGATCTAACAGTGGCTGCATTCCACACACATTCACTCTTTTCATCTTTCAGGATACCTGGCCAGGTGGGTGTTATTATTTTGACATCACAGACCAATAAACTGGGATTTGGTGAGCTTTCAACAGGCTACCTTTCATCAAGCACTTTAACCTTTGCTGCCCAGCTGGTGTGGCTGCTCATGGTTGAGTGTCAACCTAGGCAACAAGAGGTCACTGGTTTGATTCCTGGCCAGGGCACACGCCCGGGTTGTGGGCTCGATCCCCAGCAGGGGGTGGGCAGGAGGCAGCCAGTCAATGATGTTTCTCTCTCATTGATGTTTCTATCTCTCTTGTTCTCCCTAAAACCAATAAAAAAATATATAAAAAAGAACTTTCACCTTTGCTGAGTGCTTCACATCCATTTCCTCACTGAACCACATGAGATACAGATATTGTCTTAGGTGAAGAAGTAGAGACGCAGAGAAGTGCAGTTACATGACTAAGGTCACACAACTCTCCGAGGGACATGAACCTGGGCTTGAGGTTCTAGACCCCTTTCTAAAATAACCCTAAACTCCAACTTCCCAGCCCTCTGTAACCTTCATCTCTAACACTGAGCACACATTAAAGACCAAAACCGGTAAGTGGGTGCAAGGAGCCTGTAACGTAGCATTGTATGCAGGCTTTCCCTGATTCGTCCTAGCAGCCAGAGCGGGGAAGGTTCTAATTGTCATTCGAAGACACGTTGGAAATTGTGTTAGTAAAAATTACTTTATGTAATGAACTCTTAGATCAATTCTTGTTGCAATGAGCTGGAATGAGATTTTTGCTTTTCCCACATGTAATGCCTTCAATTCAGTGATGAATTACCGGAGTCAGCAGTTATCTGACATTCCAGTGCCGCGCACGGTACGGTACAGCATTCTCGTTTCTGGCCTGATGCGGAGGGAAAGCAAACCTACGGGGGTGCACTGTTCACTGCAGCAGAGCTGTTTGATACAGGCTTTCTTTATTCGGGGAGAATTGGCCATTTGAACACTTGGATTCATTTGTTTTAAAAAAATCTCTCTTAGGTCCCCGTGTGAATATAAATGACTCCACACGCACGCATCTGTTTGTGTGACTTAGGGCGAGCGCATCTCCTCCCCTTGTGTCTGTTTCCTGGTCTTGCAAATGACAGATTAGTTCAGGTAGGTTGCTGTTGGCTGAAATTCTGTAGATGCTATTAGGTGTTAAGAATTTTTTTTTTAAAAAGGAAAAAAAAATTAGAGCGATGTTAGGTTTTACAATGCAAATTGTTCCTTTTCTTCTTTTCTCGCTCTGCCCCAGTCCATTAAGAACTTATCCCACAGGCCTGCCCTCCCCAGGGACTGTGGGAGCAGCTTTGACCCTAAGCTCCCGTAACTGGACAGATGAGAGGGCTTGCCGTTCTGGGGAGCATTTTCACGGGCTGGGGACGCAGCATCATCCAAACGCGGACTGTTCGCCCACAGTTATTTCTTCCTGTCCTTGTCGGGACCCCGCCCGCTGAGCTCGGTCCCTGTCCGCAGAGTGCAGAGGCAGCCCCTGCAACACGCACCGCCCCGCTCTCCGACCAGGTGCCTGCACTGTCTGCCTTGTATCTTCCCTGCGAGTGTTTCTCATTCTGTGGTGACCCTCGCTATCCCCAATATGATGTTTTGACTAAAAAACCCACCTTTTCTTGTGCCAGTATGGCCACGTCCCCTTTATTTGGCTAGCATCTGCATGATGTATCTTTGTCCATCCCTCCACTTTCTTTCTTTCTTTTTTATTTTTATTTTTTAAAACAATCTCCTTTAATAAGCTTGGAAAGGCTGGCTCTTTGCTTGTTACTTAGGCAAGCGAGTTCCCTATTTTTTTCCAAATTCTTTATTGTTGAAAGTATTACATATGTCTTCCAGCCCTCTTCCGCCTCCCTGCACAGGCCCTCATCACCCTGCTGTCTGTGTCCATTGGTTATGCTTATATGCACACATACACGTCTTTGGGTTGATCTCTTACATCCCTTCACTTTCAATCCTTCTGTTTTTATATTTTAGCTTTTTTCTTTTTAAAGAGTGTATAGGTGGATTTCCCCCCACTGCAATCTGATAATCTCTTTAACCAGGGTGGTTTATATATATAGATATATGTAATATTACATATAATATTTACCATTTATATATGTGAATATTAATATATTTGGACTTGTTTTTTTCATTTTAGCTTCTTTGAATTTCATTTATCCTGCTTTGTACAATAAATATTATGTTAAATGTTAAATATGCTGCCGTAGACTGAATGATATATTATATATGTATATATAATATACAGTGGATCCTCGGTTCTTGAACTTAATTCATTCCAGAAGGCTGTTTGAGAAGCGATTTGTTTGAAAGCTGAATCATTTTTCTCATTAGAAATATGTAAATTGAATTAATCCGTTCTAGACCCCCACGTGGCTCCCTGTTTTAACCTTTCTTATGCAGTACACGTCCAATATACTGTTGAATCTATGAACAGACACTTTTCTGAAATTTATCTACCACCCCTGCTAGCCTTAAAGCAATCGCTCTCAGCACTCGTCCAGGGGTGTCTTTCAGGTCAGCAGCAGCATCCTTGCTTAGTCACCAGCTAACTGCTTTTTGTTTATCCAAATCAGCAACAGGTTTTCCACCTCTTCAATTGCCTGCGGTCATTGTTTCTTTCACACCCTGAGCAACATTAGCTCTCTTGATGGCCTCTTTATGTTTTAAAATTATGCTAATTGTCCAATTTGGCTAGCACAGAAGCAAAGAGAAATACCAGGGAAAATATTCACAGCACTATATCTTCAGATATTAACAAGGCCAGGTTTAGCTACTGGCATTTTCTTCTTTGTTTGCAGCCTGAGAGACTCATTTGTCTCTTATCATGAAACGGTTGTCAGGTTGAGAACTGAAATTTGTTCAACAACCGAGACATTTTTTTTCTTGAACAACGTGGTGGAGAACTGATTGTTCCAGGTGAGAGATGTTGGAGAACCGAGGTCTGACTGTATACATATATGGAGAGAGAGAGAGCGAGAGAGCACACTTTTCTTCTTTGGTCTGTAAAACTTAAGATTAAAAAACTTTTTTCTCTCTCTCAAGATAAAAGTTATAGCTCCTGGTTTTACTCTTTAAGTGGTTATCTTTAAATTTTCCCATGCACATGAAACTTCATAATCTTAATGTGAATCTTGTGACTATTACCAGCCCCTGCCCTGCCTGCACCCACAATGAACGTGTACTATTTTAAACAGAGTCATCTCCCTGCTACGCTATATGCTCTTGTTGCCCAGGATTTCAGTCCTGCCTTTTCATTAAATCTACTTATTAGATGATTATTTTTAGGTTATGAATGCAATGACCATCTAGATTTCTCTGCACCTTTTCAACCCCACCTTGCCATTTCTTCTTGCTTCTCAAACCTTCCTATTCAGGTCATTTTTATTCTTCCTGAGCTATCATTGAGTTTTTGTTAGGCTGAAATGCCCTCAGTTGGCTTTTGTTCTTGAGATATCATTTTGTTAAATATACCGCCATAGACTGAATGTCTGGATCCACCGACAATATTCTTATTTTGAAACCTAAGCCCCAATATGATAGTATTAGGAGGTGGGGCCTGTGGGAGGTCAATAGGTCATATGGGTGGAGCCCTCAGGAGTGGGATTAGTGCCCTTATAAAAGGCACTTCTGCTATGTGAGGACATGGCAAAAAGATGGCCCTCTATGAGCAAGGAAGCTGTATTTTTATTTCTAGAATATCTTCTATGTACACTGGACATAAGCCAAGAAATCCCTGCCAGTTCTTGTGAGACAGTAACTCACAGCTAAATACTGACCATACAGGAGCAAATATGTGAGGAAATATGATATGGCAGAGGCTCTGCACGGCCGTGCCACTGGGTGTGTGGAGGAGGGGGTGGCTGTGGGGAGGGCGAAGGCCAGGAGTTCCCTCTGCTACTTTGGGAGAACATTCACAGTGTGTAACCCTGAAGTGCGTTGGGGAACCCTGTCTTCAAGCAATCTCAGAGCTTCATCAGGTCGCCAGGGATGGAGAGAGGATGCGATTCCACACACAGTACTGGGATGATGAATAGAGCCAGGCCCCTCCTTCCTTGCAGTTGACATTCTAGTGAGGAGAGACAATTTCAAGGAAATAAGTAAATAAAAACAGAGAATGTGTGATTGCAGTAGGTTCTATGATGTAGAGTGAGGCCTGGAGAATGAGGAAGGGTGATCAGGTCGAATGGAAAAGAAAGGCATCTCTGATAAGGTTTGTTTTTAAAAATTTTTTTTTATTGATTTCAGAAAGGAAGAGAGAGATAGAAATATCAATGATGAGAGAGAATCATTGCTTGGCTGTTTCCTGAATGCTCCACACTGGGGATCGAGCCTGCAACCCAGGCATGTACCCTGACTGGGGATTGAACTGTGACCTTCTGGTTCATAGGTTGATGCTCAATCGCTGAGCCACGCCTTTTGAGCTGGAACCTGTGGCCGAGAGTGTTGCCTCTGCACAGAGCTGAAGAAAGCGCTCCTGGCAGACATCTGCGGTGGGTGAGGTAAGATAAAAGCGAAGGCTGTGACGTGGGAAGGAATACCCACAAACAAGTGACAGGAAGGAAACCTGTGTGTTTGGCACTGTGTTAATGTGTTGCTTCCTGATACAATATCACACTCTTGGCAGCTTAAAACACACTTGTGATCTTGTAGCGGGCCAGAGGGTCAGCAATTTGGTTAAGGCTTAACTGGGTCCTCTGCTTAGGGCTGCAGTCAGGGTATCAGCCAGAGGGCATTTTCATCTCAAGGCTCATCTGGGGAAGGATCTGCTTGCAGCCTCATTCAGGTTGTTGGCAGAATCTACTTCCTTGTGGCTACTTGACTGAGGACCCTGGTTGTTGGTTGTTGGGTGGACACAGCTCTCGGGTCCTTGAGTCTGAAGTTCCTAGATCCCCCAGCAGATCTTTTGCCATATGGCTTCCTCCGCATGACTATTTCATCAAGCCAGCAAGGGTCTCTCAGCTCAGGGAGAACCAGTCCTTCTTTTAAGAGCCTTCACCTGGTTAGGTCAGGCCCACCCATGATTTCCCTATTGATGAACTCAAAATCAACTGATGTGGGACCTTGATTATAGCTACATATCTCTGCACTGTCATCATATTCTTTTGGCTCAGGCAAGTCCTGCCCATCCTCACAGGGAGGAAATTTACAGCCTCCAGAGCATCAGGGACAGAGATCATGGGGCTTGTCTTAGAATTCTGCCTCCCATACGTACATTGTGAATGAGAGTGGGGACTTATGCCAGGTGCTACTAGTTGCTATCTCAATACTTCACCTCCCTTTCTTTCTTAACAATAAAACCCTGATTTTATTTAGGACGCAAAGTGCCCACCTAAGAAGGATTGGCTTCCCAGGCTGTCATTGGTGATGTGACATAGTTCTGGCCAATGACTTGTGAGTGGCAACCTAAAGAAAAGTTATCCTTTTCCTGATAAAAAGGGACAGACCCAACTGGCATGTGACTTTTCTCCTTTGCTTCTTTCCCTTTTCCTGCCTGGAACTTGGACACAAAGCCTGGAGGTGGAGCAGCCATCTTGTGACCATGAGGCTTCCTATTTTCTGAGAATGGCAGAGCAAGAAAATAGAAAGGGCCTGGGTTCCCAAGGGTATTTGGAGCTCTCTGGACCACTTCTGGACTTCTTGTCACAGGAGAAAAGTATCTAACATTTGGTTATGCAAATATATTTAAGTTTCTGTTACATGTAGCCAAATGCAATCCTAACATACAACATATAAGGCTAAGTCAGGTCATGGAGGTCCTTGTTGGTCATATTACGGAGTGTGGGTTTCATTCTAAGATAAATAGGAAGATGCTGAAGGCTTTGTTTTTTAGAGAAACATCTTTTATTTGGGTAACGTGTCCCCAGACAGATCAGTAAGTACTAGTAAAATAGATTCCAGAGAATATGGCTCCATACACAGTTCTACACACACCTCCTCCCCCAAAAAATAACCTGGGGGTGAACATTCCCCATCCCCTCTTGGGCTCCTATGGTATAAAAATTTTTGGCAGCTCAATGTTTATCACCTGTTTGGGGCACCATATATCCATGTTCAGTATTACTAGGGTGCAGCAATGGTAGGGCCCTCAGATCTGCTAACTCTCCCTCCACCCTAACTCAGAAAACATTTCTGCCCCACCCCCGAATCCGGGACTAAAACAAGGAGCAAGAGGACCCCTTCACTGAGGTGCTGAGCAGGGCTCAGTGCATCACCGTGCTTGGAGAAAGAGGGAGGCATTTTAAAAATAGAGTGAGCAGAACTGGAGAAGCCAGAGAAGGTACCAAGACTGGCAGGAAGAGGCCCCTTGGCAACAGTGTCTTGGGAGAAGGGGAGAGGGAGATAGATGTGAGAGTAGGAGCTGAGAAAATTAGGAGGGCTCCACTCCAAATGACAGAGGGCTGAAACAGGCTAGAAACAAGAGAACTGCTGACTCCGAGCCTGTGTCCCCTCTACTCCCATCTCAAAGCATCTGGGCACCGTACTTTAGCCTCCCCGGTGTCTGTTTGTCCCTGTGTAGTGTCTGCCCGATTCCAGCACTCAGTGTCTTCCCTAATACTAATGTCTCCTGATCATGTCTCTAGTGACTTGACCATGCCTTGTCCCTTGGGCCCGGGGACCAGGCTTTTGGTCGAGTTGTCCCAGAGGCTCCATCCCCACCTCTCAGAGAATTCCTTGGCCATCAATACTTCCCTTCTCCATTCCTGGGGAGGGAATATGGGTCAAGGACCTAGAGGATCCTCTGGTCAGAAGTGGCCAGCTCCTGGGGCAGGATTTCCAAGAAGGTGATAGAAAGGCGCCAGCTGCCATGCGCTCCAGCACAGACCGGGCCAGCTGGTGCAGTGGGCCAGCCGACTCTGCCAGAACTGCACTCAGCCCCATGCCCGGAGGTGTCACGCATGAGAAGAGAATGCCACAGCCAGCCACCACCTTTGCTCGCTGGTGGCTCTGCAGTAGCCTCAGGGACAAGCTGACGGCCAAAGTACCCTCATGGAGCCGCAAAGCCAGACACAGCTCCATGGCCCGAGCCCGGTCTCGCTGCAGTCCCACTGCCAGCCCCTCAGACACAGTGCAGAGCCAGGGAGGAGACCAGTACACAGGCACACAGGGCTGAGGGAGCCTCCGGCCAGCGCTCCGCTTGCCTGTGGGAGGCCTTGCCCGTCATGCCAGTGCTGCAGCCCACCGTTCACTTCCCAGCAGCGCCCTTGTCTCCCCTCGAGCTGGTGGCACTGACTGCTCCTCGAAAGCCAGTGTGAGCTGCTCCGTCACCAGGACCAGGAAGAAGCCATGGCCAGGATAAGCTCTTGTAGGGGAAACTGGGGCATCACATGCAGCGCTGCCAGGGCCTCCTCTATGGCAGACAGGGAGTCAGGCAGCAGGGCCAGGAGACAGGTGGTCAGGGCTTTCTGGAAGGCTGATTGTCCGGGTTAGCTCCAGGCCAGCGTAGCATACAGACGGGCACCAGACTGCAGATGAGAGTGAGCACCAGCAGGAGCACCATGGCCCCCAACGTCACCTCCAGTCCCACAGGCAGCGGGGGGATCCGAGGCTACTGCCTCTGGGTACTCCACCAGGAAAGCTGGTTCTCCCCAGGGCCCCATGGTGGCCGTGGCTGCTCCAGGGGCTCTCAGACCTAGAGAGGGTCTCACTTCATGGCACCCGCTCAGTTCTGGCCTCCAGTCGGGAGTCTGTTGAAGGGATTTTGATCAGAGAGGTGTCTGGATTGATTTATGTTTGGAAAAATCTCCTGGCTACGTGGCAAAGCATGATCTGACATGGGGCATCGTGCAAGACTGCAAATGAAGGCTCGGAGAAGGTAAGTCGCCCAAGGGAGCACAGCTAGAGCGGGATAGGCATGGGCTCCAAACTGCATGTTTGCTTGACTGGCTTTGGCTGATGGCTCTGATGAAGGTCTTTGTCTTCCTGCCGTTGCTGGAGGAACCTGAAGCTACCCCATCACTTGATTTACCTCTGGAGTCCCGTTCTCCGAGAAACTTCATGATTTTCAGAATCATAAAAGAGAAATTCATTCTGAGTCTGGAAATTTTTCCAGATCAATCTGGGTCAACCTAATTAAAGCTAATGAAAGAAAGGTGTGTGTGTGTGTGTGTGTGTGTGTGTGTGTGTGTGTGTGTCGGAGACAGCTCCAACTGATGCTGAATGCTAAATGGGCTTGAAATGGGGCACCTCTCTTGGACATGACAGTGAATTTCATCCAGGGGCCTCCAAGGGAATCATGCAAAGTTTGACACGTGAAGGTGATGCAGTAGTAACATGTAGACTCTGAATGAGGAGGCCTGGGCTCTAGCTCCCAATTGCCACTGATTTATGGGGTGACCCTGGGGAAGTCACTTCCCCTCTCTGGTCCTCAGTCTCCCCTTCTTCTGAGTGGTGCTCTTTAGCCAGAGCCAAGATTTTTAACCCGTGTCTCCCAGAGTCCTAGGTTTCAGGGGCTACTCCAGAGAAAGGGGTCTCTTTGGGTCATCTGAATTTGGAATTGAAAGGTGATTAGAGGGCAAGGAAGGAGCTTAGAGGTAGAGACCTGCAACCTTGCCCTCAAGACAGCTCACTCTCCATCGCGGCTCCACTGCTTTGCTCCAGTGGAGGGTGGGAGAAGAGAACCAAGCTTTGTAAGTCACAGAAAAGCATCTGCTCTAATGACACCCATCGTGGGCGAGCAGGTGGCCTCCCTCCTGTCTTCCTGGGGGGCTGGGAGCTAGCCACCTGCTCACTTCCCGTGAACAAAGTCCCCTTTGCCCTCTTGGATTCTTGGGCAAAGCTGACTTGGTGAGCCAGGGAGAGCCAGGCAGGGTCTAGAGAAGAGGAATGAGGACATAATGGAGATGCAGTGAGAGGGCCAGGAACATGCACTCCAGGGCTTGGAACCATTAGACCTGGAGGAGGAGCCTGAGGTGGAGGGGTGGGTAGATGTGTGGACAGCCCTCTGTAGGATACACCTGTTGAGAGTGCGGAGGGCATCTCACTTCATTCATAACATCAGTCAGGTCACTTCAACCCAACCCATCCCAATCCTATCTGTCCATCCATCATTCATCCACCCATCCATCCATCCATCCACCCACCTATTCATTTATTGTCATGCATTCAATTACCCACGGGTTCATTTATTTGGCTCAATCACTTTCTCTTTCCTTTCCTGCCTTATTCATTTATTCTTTTGACCATTCCATAATCATTCATTGAGCACCTACTATCTACGTGGGAGTGTAGAAGAGAAGGAACTCTTCAGGGAGCTCAAAGTTATAATACGGTGAGCAGACATGTAAGCAATTCTGAGAAGTGATTGTAACACAGAGAGGAGCAAAGTGCTATTTGAGTTTGGAAGCGGGAGGGACGGTTTAAGGAGGTGGGTTAGAGAAGGCTTCAAGGAGGCAATGACAAGAGAACTGGACCTGAAGAGGAGTTTTAGTTTATTGGCTGGACGAGTGGGGTGAGGGTTTATTTTTGGGGGATGCTGCGAGTTTGAGCCTGTGCTTATCCTTTGCAGATAATATAAGCTCTACTCCCTTTCCCCCTCCTTCCAGACCTCAAAAAAAAAAAAAAAAAAAAAAAGAAGTCCAGATTATTCAACTCAAATTTCTAGGCTGATGAATTCAAGTTTAATTCACAACTGATTATTCTTATTCTAAACATTGGAGGGAAAAAAAGACCCATTCAAGGAAAATCATAGAAGCTCATAGCAGGAAGTTACCTTAATCAAACCTCTCTCTGTGTGGCATCTATAAGTGAAAACCAGCTATCAGCGATTCATTTTGTTGAGAGGCCAGGGGTGTGTGTGTGTGTATGAGTGTGTGTGTGTGTGTGTGTGTGTGTGTGTGTGTGTGTGTGTTTAAGGTGATCTTGCTTCAGACAATCAGATTGTTCCTTAGGTTTGGTACTATCTTGCCAAAGGTGTCTTTTTTTTTATTGCTTAACAAAGGTGTCTTTTTTGTGCTAGCATTGTTGCATTGTCACTTGACACTTAATGCATTTAACAATTACCAGTCCATCCATTCATCAAATATCCATTAAGCTTCCTGTATCTTCCAGGCTTGGCACAAGATGCTGAAGGCAATACTGTGATGAAGGTTCTTGCCCTTCGACAGCCCACAGTCAAGGCAATGGTCAGTTAACATCTCTGCCAAGGCCACATAATAAATATTTTAGATTTTGCAGGTCATCCAGTCTCTGTGGCCACTATTTAGTTTCACTGTTGTAGTGCCAAAGCAGTCTTAGAGAATATGTAAAAAAGTGGGCATGACTGTGTTCCCATAAAACTTTGTTTAGCAAAACAGAGTTGCCCCAGCTGCCATTTGCTGACCACCGTTCTAGTGGAGGGCACACACAAGTAGCTAGACAGTAGAGTGATAAAGTAGTGAGGAAAGTGCTGCCATGAGGGTAGCACTGTCCTCTGGGAGCACAGAGCAGAGTCTAGCCAGGCTTGACCAGCAGGGAAGACTGCCTGGAGGAGGTGATGTATAACCTTAGACCTGACAGATGAGTGGAGGGGGTCAGAGGAAGAGGCTGGGAGCAGGGGGAGGGGGTGGAGAGAGCCCTCTAGGCACAGAAGTATGTAAAGCCGGAAGTTCCTCCTTCAGGGGACATGGTGCAGCAGGAAAATGCAAGACCTAGAAGAGGGGCGGGTGAAATCAGGAGGGATTGGCTAGGTGAACGGGGGCAAGACAGTGACAGTCCTTGTAGGAGCAGGACATGGAGCCCCATCGACAGGTGCTCAGCATCTCGTTCTCTCTTGTCTTGTTTTAAAAGACACAACACTCCCATCTTAGCAGGCCTCTGGGGCGCTTGCCCCAGGGCCTCGGGGCCACTCCCACAGTGGGACGCACAGCTCTTCCTGGCATGGCTTGGTCTCCCTCTTCCCGAGACCTGTGAGGGCCCATCAGGCAGCCCATGGGCTGGTCCAAGAGGCAGGTCCCTTCTGCAAGAGGTTTCAACAGCAGAATGGAAGTGTAGTTTAAGAAGAAACAGAAACAAAATAGGCATAAACAGGAAGCTGGGATAATAAATAGTTATTAAGGTCAAAGCTCTGATCCTGCAATATTGTGGAGAGGATCGAATGCTATAACCTGTATGAACGTGTGCCTTGTAAATGCTGAAGTATCACAAAAGCTAAGACGTCTTTTAAAAAAAAATATTTTTATTGATTTCAGAGAGGAAGGGAGAGGGAGAGAGATAGAAACGTCAATGATGAGAGAGACTCATTGATTGGCTGCCTCCTGTACAACCTCCTCTGGGGATCGAGCCCGCAACCTGGGCATATGCCCGTGGAGAGGAGAATGCTATAACCTGTATGAACGTGTGCCTTGTAAATGCTGAAGTATCACAAAAGCTAAGACGTCTTTTAAAAAAAAATATTTTTATTGATTTCAGAGAGGAAGGGAGAGGGAGAGAGATAGAAACGTCACAAATGGGAGAGTATCATTGATCGACTGCCCCCTGCACGCCCCCTAATGGGGATCGAGCCCGCAACCAGAGCATGTGCCCTTGACCGGAATCGAACCTGGGATTCTTCAGTCCACAGGCCAATGCTCTATCTACCGAGCCAAACTGGCCAGGGCGAAAATTCAAATTCTTTCCCCCCCTCTAGAATGACTGATAGAAAAGTTTGGTAGTTTTTATAAATTTTTGAAAAGCTTCAGTTTCACAAGTTATTAATTGGTATGTTATAGACTATTAGGATTATTGTCAAAATCAGGTAAAATTCTATCAAGTTTTTTCATAGTTGAGCTGAATGATATGGAAGAGGTTTACACAGAACAAATCTGACCCAATACAGTTCAAAACTTGTTTCTCCATCACTAAACAACTTTCTGCATCAGTGCTGCAGTTAAGCATCAAATAGTCTGACCTTGGTCCATGAAAGCTTGTATCCATGAATACTAGCAACTATATCCCTGGGATCATTTCTAAAGCAGTGTTAGGAACACCTAATTTATACAAATAAATATATTCCAGAAA
>NW_006290541.1:1906562-1909726 GCF_000327345.1 Myotis davidii
GTAAAACTCCCCTGTGAAGCCGTCTGGTCCTGGGCTTTTGTTTGCTGGAAGCTTTTTGATGACTGCTTCAATTTCTTCCATAGTTATTGGCCTGTTGAGATTTTTAGATTCTTCCTGATTGAGTTTTGGAATGTTGTATTTTTCTAGGAATTTGTCCATTTCCTCCAGGTTGTCTAGTTTGTTGGAGTAGAGCTGTCCAAAGTATTTTTTAACAATCATTTGTATTTCTGTGGGGGCTAAGACTGGTTTTAATGCTGGTCTCTGCAACTCTGCTCCTGTCTGGCTTCTCTTCTCTCCCCTCACCCCCTTCCCTCTCTGGCTCCTAATGCTGGCCTGTAAACCAGGATTAAGGAGTGGTTTTTGCTTTCTAGGCTCTTTGGAAGAAAATTGGATGGAATACTATTAAATTTATGGGCCTCAAGGAGAAAGAAACCCTGGTTTGAATCCTGCCTGTGGTATTTACTAATAAGCTATTAACTTTATAAGAACCAGGTTTCTCCTCTTTAAATGGGGATAATGTTTATACCTCCCTCCTGGCATTTATTGAGATAACTCATGTCAAATGCTCATTAGTACTGTGTCCAGCATGAGAGTTATTGCTTTTCGTTGTAAATTTCAGGACCTGGCACATGGTAGGCACTGAGTAAATGTTTGTGGAATGACTGTTTGACTGCTTAAATAGTGTGCAAAGCATCGTATTTTTAGAAAGTGTATATTTTTATTGATTTCAGAGAGGAAGGGAGAAAGAGAGAGATAGAAATATCAATGATGAGAGTGAATGATGGATGGGCTGCCTCCTGCATGACCCATGAGCCAGCCAGCAACCAGGGCATATGGCCTGACTCCCTGGTTCATAGGTCGATGCTCAACCACTGAGCCATGCCAGCCGGGATAAAATGTAGTATTTTTAGATAATATAACTGCAAACGTCAGGTTGCAGGTTTGCTTATGCTTACAGGACCACTCTTCTCGGGCATCTGTCAAGGTGGTCCCATTAAGTCCTCGTCCTCTTTCCCCCAATTCTGTGGATTCTGTTATCAAAGTCCCTCCAATCAATGGTCCTCTTTTACTCCCGTGGCGATGACTTTGGTTCATCATGACTTGTGTGAACCTGCCATCAGGGTCCATTCTCCTGTCACCGGTCTCCTCGTACCCCATCCATCCACCCACTGTGGACAGATCACCCTAAAAAAGAAGAACGTTCTCTACACTTCGCTTAGTAAACAATGTGCATGATACTGTGATGTCTAAACTCACAGCGGGACCTTCAAGTCCTTCCCCAGTCTGGGCTGTTAATGTTTCCAGTTCAGTGGTTCCCAACCAGGGGCAAGTTTGTCCCTAAGGGGACATTGGCAATGTCTGGAGATATTTTCGATGGTCACAGCTGGAGTGTGTGTGTGTGTGTGTGTGTGTGTGTTTATACTGTTGGTATGCAGTGTGGAGGCCAGGGATGCTGCTGAAAATCCTACCATACACCGGACAGCACCTCCCAATAGAGAATTATGGAACCCAAATATCATTAGTGTTGATAAGAAATTGCTCTAGTCCCATCTTTTCGTGATTTGCTGCACACCTGCCTCTCTCATGAGTCTCTGAGTGTGCCTTCCTGGTTTTGCATCTCTGATTCCTTTTGCCAGGTCACACTTTCTCTCTCTCTTCATCCTGATATTGTCGTATAGACCAGCAGTTCTCAACCTGGGGGTCGCGACCCCTTTGGTGGTCGAATGACCCTTTCACAGGGGTCGCCTAAGACCATCCTGCATATCAGATATTTACATTACGATTAATAACAGTAGCAACATTACAGTTAGGAAGTAGCAACAGAAATAATTTTATGGTTGGGTCACAACATGAGGAACTTTATTTAAAGGGCCAGAAGGTTGAGAACCACTGGTATAGACCCTCAAGACCAATTTCAGGTGCCTCTACTTCCTGCGAAACTTATAGGGAACCACAGGGTGGCAATTTATTGCTTCCTTATTCTAGAGCCCACAGCCTTTACAACATTAGAGTGTTGTTGTAAATATCATCAATGTAGTATATATGTCACGCCCCTCCCCCCCATTTCTGAGCTTTCCTAGTATGGAGACTGGGTCTTGTTTATCCCCCCTTCCCCAATATAGTAAATGTCTGCTGAATGGACGAGTGAAATATTCATAATAAAAAATGTTCAAAATACTCGTAGGTTCTGGGCTCTTTTAAAATAAAGGCTCTGGACTGACACGTGAACGCACATATTTCTCCACGTCTTCCTCATCGTACTCATCTTCCAGGTAAATTTTATGCTGGCAACCTTCAAACTTTTCTGAAACTCAGATGATTTGTGTTTGTGATTCAATTTCAATTTCCTGTCTTCAGCACTTTCACATTCAGCAACATTTCCCATTTTGCAGTAAATCTATGGATGTTGCTTGAACACAAATTTCTCCTGCTCCGCCCGGTGACACATTTACAGCCACCAGCCAAGGGTCTTCTTTTATGGGAATGAAATCGGATGCTTCCCTGTGTCTGACAACCTCTTATTCATATTTAAACCATGATGGTATCTTCCTGACACAGCACTGTCTCCCCCCCGCCCCCCCTCCACCCCGGCCCAATTCCCGGTCAGGCCATATGCCTGGGTTGTGGGCTCGATCCCCTGGAGAGGGTGTGCAGGAGGCAGCCAATCAATGATTCTCTCTCATCATTGACATTCCTATCTCTCTCTCCCTCTCCCTTCCTCTCTGAAATCAATAAAAATATATTTTAAACAAATAACAATAGGACAAGACCCTGGCATGGGTCATTGCATGGAAAAGATCAGATATTGAGGGCCATTCGGGTAACTGCACAGTCACTCCTGGAGTCAGAGACTTTTGCAGACTCTCCTGCAGGGTACTATCTTTTCTCAGGATTCCTGCCCCTGGAGCCCCAATTATATAGGTCTGAACCCAGTGTGCAGAGGAAAACCCAAACTGATTTATGACGTGTGTTTCCTTCAGTTTGTGGCACAGGAACCCTGGATGCTGGAGGCAGTAGAAATGCTAATTCATCAACTTTAATGTGCAAAGAAGCTTGAGGCTCAGAGAGGTTAAGAAACCTGCCCCAGGCCACACAAGGAGTTGGTAGCAAAGCCCTAACTTGATCCGGGATCTCCCGACTTCCAAGCCCTTGTTCCTTTCCCT
>NW_006290541.1:1909754-1911370 GCF_000327345.1 Myotis davidii
TTCAGTGCTTGTGGCCAAAGCACAAATGCTATTTGAGTTAAACCTGCAGAGATCCACACACCCTGCTTTCTGCTGCATTAAACTCCTGATGCAGCGGCGGAGGCCTGACAGCCCATCATGAGAATGGGACGCGCATGGAAAGCATTTTCAGAAGAGGTTTCTCAGAGCAGTGCCCCTGGAAAGCGCCCTCACCCTGGCTCAGATGTCTTTGTGCTGCAAGCCTGGCTTCCCAAACAAAGCCTTTCACTGCAGGAAAACACCAGCTCCTACAGCGGCCCAGCGCCAGTGCCCTTGGGCCCCTTTGACCATATCCTCAGTCCTTATTCTCTCTACGTGCAGGGTCTGTTCTGAGACTTTGGCTGCTGCTGCATCTTGAGAGGCTCTTAAGAGAGAAAGAGACTTGGGGGCCAGGCCTTCCAGGTTCAATGTCTGACTTCCTGTAGCTGAGGGATCCCAGCCATGGCTCTCAGCCTTTCTGCATCTTAGTTTCCTCATCGGTAAGATGGGAGCACTCCTACCAGGACAGTCGTGCAGATTGAGTCAAAGAAAAACAGTGTTCAGCTTACAACAGTGTTCAGCATGTAGTAAGTGCTCCATAAACATCACCTCCTGTTAGAAAACGCAGGTGCTGGGTTCCACCTTGACTATGTGACTTGGGATGAGTTCTTTGACTGCTCTGAGCTGCAATATCCTATCAGACAAGTGACTGTAAGAACAATACTGGAAGTTCTGGGTTTCACACATCTGCCTCTGGGACCCAGTACTTTGGGGCACTTACACTGCAGCCCGTGCACCGCTTCCTCTGTGGGACTTTGGGATTTTGTACATCAGCGGATGCAAGGTCCTCTGAAGAGCTGTGTGACGATGCCTCCTGGCAGACAGCTCCTCTCCAGGAGGGTCTCGCCCTGGTCTGTGCAGCAGTGTGTGCACCAAGGACTTTAATATTTTGTTGAAGTGTTGTGATCACTGCATAAAACTGAGCGGAAAAAGTGCTGATCCCATGACTAGAGGGGCAGAGTCTCAGAAACCAAGTAGAACTGAGCCAAAGAAATAGGAAAGAGAAAATCCTAAAAGCCACTGCACAGTAGATCCTTAACTTAAGCTGGAAGATCTTTGGCCTGAGCTGACCCCCTGTCACTCAACTGTGAAAGAAAAGAATACAATGAAAGAACAAGAATGGAAATGCCGGAAATATATGGTTGAAGATGACATCAGAAAAAATAATGTTTTATTAAAGATTGTGTATAAAAATTATCTTGTCCTACCATAGGAACTGATCATTACATTTTTGTACACATTTGCAGTTGTGCATTATGTATATAAGGAGGGATGGTGATTGCTCTGTATATAAAGGGCCCACCACAGGGCATCGGGTGTACAGATGCCTCCTAAGTGATGGCTCTTGTCATCACCCTCATCATCACTATCATTATCATCACCACCATCATCATCATCACTACCACCATCATCACTATCACCATCAGCATCATCACCAGCATCACCATCATCACCACCACCACCACCACCATCATCACTACGACCATCAACATCATCATCACCAGCACCACCATCATCATCATCACCATCATTATCATTACCACCACCACCACCACCAC
>NW_006290541.1:1911659-1958862 GCF_000327345.1 Myotis davidii
TTCAGAGAGGAAGGGAGAGGGAGAGAGAGATAGAAACATCAATGATGAGAGAGAATCATTGATTGGCTGCCTCCTGTAGGCCTCCTACTGGGAATGGAGCCTGAAACCTGGGCATGTGCCCTTGACCAGAATTGAACCTGGGACCCTTCAGTCTGCAGGTCGATGCTCTATCCACTGAGCCAAAGCAACTAGGGCAGGCTACCCATCTTTTAAGAAATTATTCACACATTCATACACAAGCACTTTCTAAGCACCTATTACGGACTGGCCTCTGGGCTGGGCCTCAGAAGAGTTCCAGGGCTGGTGAGGGAGACAGATAATTATGATCTGGAATTGTAATTACAATGTACAATGGAAACCTGGACAGGTAGAGGGAGCATCATGGAAGCCCCGAAGAGGTGCCTAGCCTAGCTGGGGAGGGTGGTGGTCATGCGAGTCTTCCTGGAGGAGGTGACACCTAAGCTGAGTTTCAGAGGATGGGTGAGAGGTTGGGATGGGGAAGAGGAAGGCATTTCAGATGGAATGGAGAGAATGCACAGACAAATATGGAACTCAAAAGACTGGTGGGTATTGAGTACAGATGCAGGTCTGGTGTGTGTGTGTGCCATAGGGAGGGTGGTTGGAGAGTATGGGTACTTAGGATAAGGTCAGGAAGTTTGAAGAGTCAAGCAGGGCTTTCATGCCTAGCTAGAGTTTGGACCTTATCCAGGGGACATGGAGCTCCTGTGGCAGCCTTTTGTTTTGTCCTGACTCTGAGAGGGGGCCCTCTCCTCTGCGCTAGAGCTCTCCCAGGTGGGTGCAGCTGGGAATTTTTTTAGCTTTTGTGTGACACCAATTATGTTGTTCCCACCTCCTGGGCATGATGTATTGCATGGCTCATTCATCCCTTCCTCCCTCCCCTTTCATGAGTCAGTGGGAAGAACTTGCCTCTGGAGCCAAAAAGACAGGGCTAAGTCCCAGCTCTATTGCCACCAATTTCTGAACCTCCGCCAGACTCCTTGACCCCCATAGACCTCAGTCTCCTTGAATGTAAATGGGGATGATGATAAAAGTAGCAAACATGTATAGGCACTGTTCTATGCACTTCGCAGAAATTACTCATTGAAGGTATACAACAACTCTGAGAGGTTGGTAGTGTTATTATCCCCATTTTACAGATGAGAAATCAGAGGCGCAGAGGGGCCTAAAGCCTTCCAGCTGGTAAGTGGCAGGGACAGGAGGCCAGAAGAATCTTGGTCTTGGGATTGACATGAAGTCAGAAGGGCTAGGGCATGCAGAGTCCTTGATGCACTGCCAGCACATAGTAGATACTCAGTAAATGCAACTGTCATAGTTACAAATGCTCCAAAAACCAGAGCAACGTTTACAAGCTGACAGCAGTCCCCAGAGCTAAGCAAATCCCCTTCATCCGAGAGAGCCCCTGGAAGGCCCAATTCACACGGCCTCATTAACTTCACACAATAGAAGATGACAGATCAAGTCTTTGATGAAAGAGACTGAACAGCTATCGATTAGAAGGCAACTTGTTTCTTTCTTCCCCATCTGATGGACTGACTTCTGAGGTCTCATCTGTCCGTGTAATTAAAGAGCTAAGTGAACCATCGAGCATGTTGCCTTCATCCATCACCATCCTGATGCTGGACGGGAGGGCGTCCCATAAGCCAGGGATTTCCTCCTGCCCAGTCCCACAGCTAAAGACCCAGCCAAGCATTGGGGTTCCAGCCTGCCACTCTTGAATCTCTGAAGCCACATCACACTCTCTTTTACCGCCATTTAAAGGATTGGCAATTGGAACCAGTGATTGCACAAGAAAAGAGATGGCTGCAAAAGCCGCTCGCTGTGAAACTTGGGTGCGATTGGCTGGAGAAGGGAACGGGAGGGTGGAAGGGGCAGCGAGCAGAGTGTGACCTGATGGTGCATTGGAGCCAGCAGACCTGGGTTTGGATCCAGACCTGGCCACCTCCTCCCGTGTAACTTGGGGCATGGCCAGAGGAGTGAATCCGTCATAGTTCCTGCCCACATTCAAGCTCAGGATTTGGTACAGGCACTGAAGAGCTCTCTTCAAGATAGAGGCTGCATGGTGGGTGGGAGGAGGGCTCGGTTTGGGGTCAGACCTGAATCCACATCCACTGGGTCCCACATGTGCTGTGTGATGGTGGGGACTGGCTTCCCTCTCAGATCCTCTGTTTCAGGCTGAAGATCGGGGATGAATAGTTGAGGCCTTTGTGTCAGTTGCATGTAGAGGAGCCAGCTCTGGAATCAGGTTGCCTGGATTCAAAGCTGTGGGCTGCCTCATTGGCTCTCAACCCTGGTCATTTTGTGCCCCCCTTCTACACTCCCCCAGGGGACATTTGGCCCTGTTTGGAGACATTTAAAAAATATTTTTTATTGATTTCAGAGAGGAAGAGCAATGGGAAGATAGAAACATCAATGATGAGAGAGAATCATCGACCATGTGCCTACTGAGAATCGAACCCATAATCTGGGCATGTGCCCTGACCAGGAATTGAGCTGTGACCTCCTGGTTCAGAGGCAGATGCTAACCATTGAGAAACACTGGCCTGGCTGGAGACATTTTTGATGATCATAGCTCGAGGGTATTGCTGCTAGCTTCTGGAGGGCAGAGACCAGGATGCTGCTCTACATTCCACTATGCACAGGGCAGCCCTGCCATAGAGAATTATCTGGTCCTAAACATCAAGGGTGCTAAGGTCAAGTGACACATCCTGCTCCGTTGCTTACTAGCTCATGAAGTCATTTCACCTGGTCAAAACGCTGTTCTCTCACTGGGGAAGGCAGCTCATAACCCTGGGTGATTATTTTAAAAACAGAGGCAGCGTGGCAGCTAGCACAGTACTAGGCACTTTGCAAACCCTCCAAAAACATAAGCTTACATATCTGTGGAATCGAGAGGCAGTAGTGCATAGCATCTGCTAGGACAGAGGTAGGTCCCACGTAAGTCCTGGCCAAGATAGGATGATGGAGCCGATGTGTGCCATTTTCACAGGCTCTTTGCGGTGCCCCGAGATCCTTCTTCAAGCCTGCACTTCACAGTGGCTCCCTGCGCCACCCACACCTCTGCCTCAAGGGGCTGTGCAAAGCCATAGTCAACATTTAAAAAGCAAGACGTGTCCCTGGAGAGGCTGAAGCTGGGTCTCAGGTCTGCCGGTGCCGAAAACCATTAACTCCCTCTGGGTTTTCCTCTGCAATTGTTTCCTGAAAGCTTTTTGCAACTTGAGCAATTCTTGTAATTGGGTCTTCCTTCCCTGGACCGGGGATTCCTTACCCTCCTCTCTCATATTTTGTCTGAGCCCGTGATGGACTGAATGTCTGTGTCTCCCCAACATTTCTATTTTGAAGCCTGAACTCCCAATGTGATGGTATTTGGAGGCGGGGTTTTTGGAAAGTGACTAGGATTAGATGAGGTCATGAGGGTGGGAACCTGAAATGGGGTTAGTGCCCTTATAGGAAGAGAGACAGGTCTTCCCCTTTCCCCAGACTTCTCTTTCCCATCTGTCTGCATTTTGGTCTTGGGCTTCCAGCCTCATTTATTATGAAAAATAAATGCCTGTTGTTTGTTCTTGCCAGTGTGTGGATTTAGTTACAGCAGCCCAAGCTGACTAAGACAGGACCCAGGATCCTTAAAACATAAATTTTTGCCAATTCCTCAGTTTTTCAGGGGGATCCTGGGGAGGGGTGTCCCCTCTCTCTTCACGTGTTACTCACTCTTCCCTTTGAGGAAAACTGTGGCTTTTCCTGTAGCTGGAGCTTGACTTCTACGGTCCATGTTGGCAGTAGGAGTAGAAACTGTTCCCTCCAGTTGGGGGACCACAAGCAAAGCATGAAGCTGGCTTTAAACGGAAACGCAGATAAGATAAGGCGAGGTAGTGATTGGCTAACGAAACTGTGCCTGGAGGCTCGCAGGAACCTACCCCTGCATTTCCCCTACGAGCAAAGGTTCAGTGTTCAACGAGTCATGGTTTGTGGTGATTTTATAGAACATAACTATGTCAAATAAGAACTGAGTGTGTTTTGCTGGGCTGGGGTGGTTCAGTTGGTTGAGCATCAACCTATGCACCAGGAGGTTGCTGGTTTGATTCCCAGCTGGGGCACATGCCCAGGGTGTGCAGGGGGCAGCCGATTGATATTTCTCTCTTTCTCCACCTCCCCTTCCTCTCTCTAGAAAATCAGTAAAAACATATAAAAAAAGAATTGTGTTTTAATGTTTTCTTATTTCCTTGTGTGAATTATTTGCTGGTTAGAAGAGGGTGTGTTTGGTAACCCCCAAATCCTACCAGCCTGGTTTTCTCCACACCAGGGCCACAGGCAGCTGCTCGCCCCTCCCTGCTTTTGCCATGATTCTGCCAACAGGAAGACTCTGTTGGGATTTTCCAAGAGATGGAATCTTTACTGTCAGGCTAATGCTCCTCTGAGGAACCCATCACTGTACAATCTGTTAGAGCAACAGGTAGGGGAAAGGGCCTGGATTCAAATCCCAGCCCACCACTTACCCCCTGTTTAATTACAGGCCAGTCACTTTGCTTTTCAACTTTTAGTTTCCTCATCTGGGGGGAGAACAAACTCCCACATCCCAGCACGGGTGTAAGAAAAAAAATAAAGTCACCCAATCCCCAAATAGTGCCTAAAATCCTCCTTTTTTATTTCCTTCCCCCAGGCAGGGTTGCAACAGCATCAGGAAACTTAAGTTCTTTGGAAACATATAGAAAGCAAGAACCAAGATGGCCACAAGCCTCGTGTTCATGAATTGACCTGCTCGGCTCCCTGTCCTCGGTCCCTGACACAGCTTGGCCAGTACTGGCCCCTGTGTGCACTGTGCTGCCGAAGCTTCTGGGGGTGAGTAGGGACACAGGAGGGGAATCGGAAATCCTTCTCTGGGTTCTGTGGCTCCAGCCTGGAGTCAACTATTGCCTTTGTTGACAGACAGATTGCTGCTCACTGACCATGGTGGCTATTCCTCCGTGTCAGTCTGGCGAGGCTGTGGTCCCCAGTAATTTAATTAAACATTAATCTAGGACCCAGAGTCTAGGTGTTGCTGTGAAGATATTTGTTAATGTCTGTGGTTAGCATCTACAATCAATGGACTTTAAGGTAATTACTCTTTTTTTAAAAATGTTTTTATTGATTTTCAGAGAGAGGGAGGGAGAGGGAGAGAGAGAGAGATAAAAACATCAATGATTAGAGAGAATCATCAATCGGCTGCCTCCTGCATTCCCCCCACTGGGGATGGAGCCCACAGCCTGAGCATGTGCCCTGACTGGGAATTGAACCGTGACCTCATAGGTCGACACTCAACCACTGAGCCACACTGGCCAGGCAAGATGATTACTCTTGATAATGAGGGAGGCCTCATCCAATCAGACAAAACAGATTTCCAGGAGAAGAGGAAATTCTGCCTCAAGACTGTAACATAGAAAACCCACCTGAGTGCTGGGTCCAGCCCCAGCAGGTCCAGGGGTCCCCGGGAATAAAATATACATAATATGATCAATCATGTAGTTTCTTTTTATAAAAAATATAATTTTATTGATTTCAGAGAGAGGGAGGGAGAGGGAGAGAGAGAGAGATAAAAACATCAATGATTAGAGAGAATCATCAATCGGCTGCCTCCTGCATTCCCCCCACTGGGGATGGAGCCCACAGCCTGAGCATGTGCCCTGACTGGGAATTGAACCGTGACCTCATAGGTCGACACTCAACCACTGACCCACACTGGCCCGGCAGGATGATTACTCTTGATAATGAGGGAGGCCTCATCCAATCAGACAAAACTGAGATTTCCAGGAGAAGGGGAAATTCTGCCTGAAGACTGTAACATAGAAATCCCACCTGAGTTTCCCGTTGCCCTACCAGTTCTGGGTTTGCCAGCTCACATGATTCCTTGAAATCACTCCCTGTGTCTGACCCTTTCTGTCTCTGCCTCTATCTGTCTATCTATCTATCTATCTATCTATCTATCTATCTATCTATCTATCTTTCATCTATCTATCATCATATTCTATTAGTTCTTATCTTAGTTTTTTGGGGCTGCTTTAATAAAATACCATAACCCGAGTGGCTTATAAATAATGTCAATTCCTATCTCACAGTTCTGGAGGCTGGGGAGCCCACGATTAGGATAGATAGATAGATTAGGATGCTGGTGGAGTCAATGTCTGGTGAGGGCTGTTGTCTTTCCCCCGCCTGGCACTTAAGAGGTTTTATTCCCTCCCTAACTTCAGAGGAAAATCCCTACCTGGGGAAACAACCTTTCTCAGAGAGGTGACCTTGGTTAAAACACAGCGCCAAGAAGGTGAGCAGACATATTAAGAACAGTATGCCATATTTGCCAGGTCCCTTGAAACAGCAAGGATGGACCGGCTCCCGGCACCTGAGTTTCCCACTGCCCTACCAGTTCTGGGTTTGCCAGCTCATGCAATTCCTTGAAATCTCTCCCTGTTTCTGGCCCTTTCTGTCTCTGCCTCTATCTCTATCTATCTATCTATCTATCTATCTATCTATCACCTGCCTGTCTGTCTATCTATCTTTCTATCTATCACCACATTCTATTGGTTCTTATCTTAGTTTTTTTTTGGCTGCTTTAATAAAATATCATAGCCTGAGTGGCTTATGAATAATGTCAATTCCTATCTCACAGTTCTGGAGGCTGGGGAGCCCACGATTAGGATAGATAGATAGATTAGGATGCTGGTGGAGTCAATGTCTGGTGAGGGCTGTTGTCTGTCTCATAGACAGCCATCGCTCACTGTCCTCGCATGGTGGAAGGGACAAGGAGCTCCTGAAGGCCTCCTTCATCAGGGCACTAACCTCATTCATGAGGGTTTCACCCTTATGACCTAATCATCCCCCAAAAGGCCTTACCTCCTATTCTCATCACATTGAGGGTTAGGTTTCAACATATGAATTTTGGGGGACACACACAATGGGCCTACAGCAGCTGTGTTTTTCTGGAGAGCCCTAACCACTACCCTGACCCCTGGGACAACTCATCGACACTCGTGTCCTCATCCACTATCTCTGTTAGTGTTTCTCAACCCTTCCTGGGCACAGATTCATTTCAGAGAGTGATGCAGCACTTGGATCTTCTCTCCAGAAAATGGACATGTGTCCGTAACATTGCATGAAGCTCAGGGACAAGGGACCCCAAGTTAAGATGCCTGTCAGGATTCTGGTGGATCATAAACTCTATCTACACCGACTGCTCTCCGGAGCTGCAAACCTACTCAGCATCTCATCTTGGCTGTTTTGCAGGAGCCTCAGACCCGACAGGTCCAAGCTAAACTCTTCTTTTCTCTGCCCTACTTGTTTCTCTTCTCACGCTCCGCTTGCTAGTGAACGGCACCGTCACCCACCCGAGAGAGACGTTTTGGGTCATCTTTGCATTTTCCCTCCCCCTCTCCACCCACATGCAAACCATCACCAAGACCTGTCAAATCCATCCCCTCTGCCAGGGGCAATATCAGGCCACCATCGCCTTCCTCCTAATTGGGATCCTTGCTTTCAGCCCTCGTCATGTCCAATCTGTTCTTCAGTACGAAACCAGGGTTGGATTTTAAAATGAACAATTTATTATATTTTATGTTTTCCAGCTTTATTGAGATATAATGACATATAGTGCAGAAGTTTAAGGTATATGACATGTTGACCTGATATACGTGCATATTGCAAAATGATTACCACATAGCGTTAGCTAACACGTACATCATGCCACATAATTGAAAACAAATATTTAAGATATTTATTTCTGAATTATGTCTCTCTCCCAATTAAAAAGATACCTGGTGGCTCTGCCGTGCCCACTGAGGATTGCAAAGCCCAGTGTGGGTCACAAGACTCTCTGGCCCTGTTTCTGTCATTCTGTCACTCATTCATTCCACAAACATTGATCGAGCACCTCTGTGTGCCAGGCTCTGTGTGGGGTGCTGGGACCCAGAGGACGGGGGTCTTTGTCTTCAGGTTGCACATGGCTCTCATTTGCATTTTCCAGCCATGCTGAGATCTCCTTATGCCCATGCGCTCCTGGATTTCACCTGGTGCCCTCACATCTGTGCGCAGTTTCTCTGCACTTTCTTCCTCTTCAGCAATGGTGAGCTCCTTTCATTCTCCCAAACCCAAGTCAGCTCTCTCCCTGTGGAGATTTGTACATCTTTGTGGGGAATCATTCAACTCTGTATAACATGGGAAACAATACATTTATTGGAAGATAATGGGGTGGAAACCTTGAAGAACAGAGGCAGGGAAGCTCTGAGGGTTCTAAGTAAAGAGGTGAGTCTCTTAACCAGGAACACCAATCAGAAAGAATGTATGCACCCTATGTTCGTAGCCGCATAATTTACAATAGCTAAGATCTGGAAACAGCCCAAGTGCCCATGCGCAGATGAGTGGATAAAAAAGCGGTGGTTCATTTACACAATGGAATACTATGCAGCTATAAAAAGGAAAGAACTTTTACCATTTGCAACAGCATGGATGGACCTGGAGAGTATTATGCTAAGTGAAATAAGCCAGTCAGAGAAAGACAAGTATCACATGATCTCACTCATATATGGAACATAATGAACAAAATAAACTGATGAACAAAATAGATCCAGAGACATAGAAGCATGGAACAGACTGTTGAATTTCAGAGGGAAGGTGGGGGTGATTAACTGGGGAACATACATGCCTTTATGCATAGCCCATGGACACAGACAGTAGAGTGGTGAAGGCCTGGGAGGAGTGAGGGTGGGATGTTGGGGGTCAATGGGAAACAAACAAACAAATGGGACATCTGTAATACTTTCAACCATGAAAGTAAAAAAAAATAATAAAAACTAAAAACTGCCCACAGAAAAAAAGAAAGAGCTGAGTCTTATTCAACTGCCAACTTTTTGTTGCTTCTCCATCCTTTACCTAATCCCTTTGTTTAATATTTCCAGGCTTGAGAGACTGATGGGTTAGACTTGAGTCAAGTGCCTGCCCCTGGGGAATGCCACCTGATTGACAGCTCAGGAAGACTGCATATAATTGGGGAGGGAGAATTCCCCAAAGGAAATAAAGATTCTGATACAAATGAAGAGAGGAAGTGATGTTGGGCAAGCAAAGATGATGTGCCTCCCACTCCTTCTTGGCCTCTCAGCTGCAGATTAATTATTCCTTCTGGTCTTTACCTTGCCCATTTAAAAAACTAATATCTTGCAAATAATTTCTCTGGCCAGGTTGAATTATGATTTTTTATGTACTTTGCTTTTGCACTTGACTCTGTATCTTTGTAATCTGGGTTCCAATCATGGTGCCTAGCACATAGTAGGTGCTCAGAAATGTTTGTGGTGTTAAATGAATGTGCATTGCAATGAAAACTCCACACCAGCCATTGCAAGTTCCACCTTTTAAATACAGGTTTCTCTTAAGAGCAAAATCTCATTCTGACTTTGAGATGGCAGATTTTAATTCTTTTTTTTTTTTTCCCCAGGAGGCTTTGGGTCTTGAAATATCGCCTATAAAGAGAATTTGGGTTTAACAAAGTCAATTTGCTGAATGGTGTTAATGATCATAACCAGATATATGGTCCCCTGGAAAAGATGACGCCCAAGGACAGAAGAAGAAATTAGCCTTTGTTAATACCAGAGACATTTACGTGGAGAGAATTAAAGGGGAAAAAAAGGATCTCTTTGGATAAAATATGTAATAATGATGCATAAAAAGTTGTAGAATATAAATGCAAAGTAGCCTCGGATTATATTATACTTAAAGAAGAAGCAGCAAAAAACTAAGACTTTCAATGGGTGGAGCACATGCCTTTGAAAATATCTTCTTCTCCCAGCAATTACTGACACCTAGTACGTGCCAGGTGCTGAATCAAGCACTTACATACCTTTAATCCTTGCAAATCCCTCTTTGGTAGGAATCACTGTTCCCATTTTACAACCGAGGACACTGAAGTTCAGCATATTTATGGGATAGGCCCCAAGTTCAAGTAGCTAGGAAGCAGCAGAGGCAGGATTTGAACCCTGGTCCTCCTGATTCAAAATTGTCATTTTTGCTCCCATTTTAGCCCAAGGATGGGGCACAGGCATAATTTCCCAAAGGGGAGACCAACGTGCTGACTTCATGATCAGTCCCAGCAGTTGGCTCAGGGCTTTAAGTTGCTTCTTGCTGAGGTCAGGACTGGCTGTAGGGTCCAGAGGGAGCTGAGTGTTCTCGCTAAGGTCAAAGAATCAAAGGGAAGACCCTTTCCTGGTGAAGTGTGGTGACAGTCATCTCAGGTGGAAACTGTAGTTTGGCTCTAACCCTGCTGTTTGGCTTAACGGTGGGAAAGTTATTTTGATTTTCTGAATTGTATGAGTCATCCCATTCAATTGAATGCCTTATTGATTGTAATGTGAATATCCCACTGATTGTGATCTTACTGGTTTGGGAAAGCAAATTCCTCTGTTCCTGGGAACCAGGACAGCACAATTATCTCAAGATTACTGAATGTGCTGGGGACAGGGACCGTGGCATAGAAAAATTACTGATTGTCTTAAGAAACAAAGGTTTATGATATGCTCCAGCCAGTGTGACCCCGTTTTCCTCCTGAACTTTTACCCTGCCAGTTAATGCTTTGTAGTTTTTGCAAATAAAAGCGTTGCTGCACCCTTGGTTGGTGCTGCAGCTACGAGGCTCCCTGTGAAGAGGTACGTGCTGCAGTCGCTGGCCAGTTTAATAAAGGCTCCAAATTTAAATTCTGAGTCGGTGGTCTAGCTTGCTGATTGAATCCATAACACCTGGCAGTATTTGCAGGTAAAAGCTCTCATTCTGAGGACAAATCCTGGAAGGGAAACCCACTCCTAGTAGGAGGAGGTCTGGGGTTGATGGAGGTAAGTGCAAGTATGTGCACGCATGCAGGAGCGAATGTGTTTTCATGTGTAGGTAAGCCCATGTGCTTTTGCATAAGAGGCTGTATATGTGACTCTGTGAGTATTTATGTGTCTCTGCACATGTATATTTATGTGTGCTTGGCATTATACACTCTGTGATCATTGATGCCCCTGTGTTTGTATGTGTGTACTCATACCTACAGGTGGGTCTCTGCATGTTTATCTGTGTTATGCCTGTCTATGCATGCTTCTATATTCTTGTGTTTATATGTTGTGTGTGAGTGAGTGTGTGATGACTTTCACCTATGAGGAAATGTGTATACAGACACCCCTGACTTCCTGCCAACCTGCTTACCAGGTTTCAGAGAGCGTCCATTCGCCTCTCTCACTGGACCTGCTCTGTCATACTCTGCAATTTCATTTTCCATTTGATAAAAGGGGCTAAAAATAATAATGATTTTTAACGAGTTTGGAAGCTGTCCCGCGAGACCTCACTGCTCAGAATCCTTTAGTCTGGTTGCTGAGACAAAACTGAAAAGCCAGCCCTGACTTTCTCTTGTGATGTTTAAGATAAACCCAGGAAGGAAAGCCCCCTGAGCGAGAATGTCTATGGGGCCTTAATCTTTTCCTAAATAAATCCCTGCTTATGACTTTCTATTGCCCATCAAATAAAGGATAATCTGCTGCAAATGGGCTTTGTTTATCTCTCATAAATCTCACTCCTGCTCTGCTAATTCTCATGTCGCTCACTGTTCTGAACACTGTAGTGTCCTTTATGAGGTTTAATATTCTGTCCCAGCTCTCATGTGACATTAATTTCCCATGGGGCTGTGAGCCTGTTTGGTTGGCCTGGACATTGAGGAGTCTGGCTTTGGTAGCTCATGTCCAGACCTGCCCTATTAGCTCTCCTGAAATACAGACACAACCTTGGATATTGGCAGATTTAGCATCATCTTAGGTAGCTTGAAATGAGGCTCAGAGAAATGGGTTTTGAGTTAAATGGAGCTAGTTTCAATTCTGGCTCTGGGACTTCGTAGATGAGTGACCCCAGGCAAGTCTTTGTTGTTGGTGTTGTTTTCTTTCTGTCATGAAACCCCTCATCACAAAGAGAATTATAAATTCTTAACTGCAAGGATAAAAATAATGTATTAAAAACACTGGCTACTTAGTAAGTGTATTAGATAGCTATGGCTGTGTAACAAACCATTTCACAACTTAGTGGCTTAAAAATTATATATGTTTGCTTTTGCTCATGAGTCTATGTGTTGGCAGTTTAGGGGGGTTCTTCTACTCCCAGTGGGGCTCCCTCATGTGTCTGTGGTCAGCTGAGGGTCAGGGTGGTGGCTTTTTCTGGAGGTTGTCTGAGGTCTCTTGATTCTCTTTCACCTGCTCTCTCAGTCTCCAGAGTCCAGCCTGGGCTTATTCTGGTGGAGGAAAGGGCCCCAGCGAGACAGCTGAAACCTGCAAAGCCTCTTAAGGCCTCAGCTCAGGACTGGAACTGCTGGAAGCCAATTCTTGCATGTCATAATTGCAAGAGTTTCACCAAAAGGTTGATGGAGCTTGGGGACGCAACAGGGTTGAGTCACACATGTAGTCACCTGTTTGTGAGAATGGCTGAGGGCATTTCCCCAAACCTGAATAGGATACATTAAATTGATTGCTTGGCTGCCAGACAGCTCAGGGCATCTTAACCTTTAGAGTGCCAACCAATATCCTAGGAACTATGCTAAAATTGCCAAGGCATTTTTGCTGATTTTACAGCAGTTTAGGAAAAAAATTATGAATCGCAAGTAAATGAAGTTACATATTCAAAAACTTAAGGAAACCTTTACTACATTTGTTTTCATCTTTGACAAATATTGTTTGCTGATTGTATTATAAAATACTAGTAGAAAAATAATTTGAACAAAACATAAAATCTGAGTAAACTTCCTAATATCGTAGTACCTGTAAAAAATGAGGTAGATAAATGCCTGTGGTCAATTTTAGAACTACAATCATTTGGCATCATAAGTAATCTGCACTTAGGTGCCATCTGTCAATAAAGAGTGAACTACTAGCATTTAATAGTGACACTGCAGGAGGAGCGAGATCGCTCCCGGCACTCTAGGGGTTAATCTACATGTTATTGCCTCGTACTGGCCAAACACCTGAACAGCCATAGGCTAATTCCCCCATTCGGACAATGCTTGTGTATACCCTTTGAAGTGTATATCTCTGCCTCGCCTCGGGACAAATTGTGTTAATAAAAAGCATGGGGTCCTGAGATGAGTAAAATTTAGAATTTAGATCTTAGTTTCCTTTAAACTAGGCTCCTCTGACCCCCAAATGCCTTTCAAAATTATACTTCGTCTTTGGATTCCTATTTAATCTACGCACAACCTTCTCCAGATTCCTGAACCCTTTGTAATTCTGGGACAAGAACCCGGCTTGAGCATTGTCAAGTCCACTGCATTCTATGGGCCAGAGCCAGTGATAGGCCAGCCTGGGCAAAATTGGTGGGAAGGCAGACTAGCCCTGGATGGGAGGAGCTGTAGTAACATTGGAAAGACATGGAAGCAGGGGGGACATTAATGGGAGCAATCAGTGCAAGCAACCTCTTGTGATAGGCACTCCGTGTTGGTTGAACTGCCTGGCACCTAATAATAATTAATGAATATTAATTAATGGTACGTAGTGTAGCCTGTTGTGGAGGAGAGAAAAAGAATTTTCCCTCCACCCTTCTAAGTTCTTGGCGGAGATCCCCGCCCCCATAATAAAAGTCAGATTAACAGGAGAAAAACAAAGAGAAGTTTAATAACACGTATACCTCCTGCATGCCTGGAAGAGACCTGGAAGAAACCAAGTCAGTCCCTGAAATGGCCCAAGCCACCCCCTTAGTTACCATTTCCAGCTAAAGACAAAAGAAGATGTTGGGGGTGGGGAGGGCAGTTCCAGGCGGTTCCCAGGAAAAGCACAATAATCAAGGGGATGGCTGTTGTGCAGATTTAAGTCATTCTATCTCCATTGATTAAAGTTTCCACACATTAGTCATCCTTCGTTCCCTGGCACACAAGGAGACACGCCTACCAGTGGTAATTTCCCTTATAGATGTAAATTTCTCTTACAAGAGGGTAGCTTCTACTTGGTTTTCAGAACTTCTCCGGTGTCTGTTGTTTCTTAAAAAAAAAAAAAATGAACTTCTCCGGCGTCTGTTGTTTCTTAAAAAAAAAAATCACCCCAAACAATCCTTATGCCAAAGAGGCATATTTTGCGGTGGGAAATTCTGTTCCTCTTCACATCTATGAGGTCCAGTCTCAACACAGTTTCGCTTTCATCCCTGGCCTTTTGATTTTCCTGTCTCTCATTGTCCTGATGCATCTCCCACATAAAGGCTCTATTCTTACCTTCCAGCACAGTAGGCATTCCGAATGCACCCTGGTAGCTCACTTCTTCAGGATGATGGGAGTAAAAAACATACCCACTGCTAACTCTGCTCCAAGCCCTATGCGATACACATTGCTTGCATTCTTAATGTTTATTTTACTACTGTTGGAGAGAAAATTTTTTTTCTCTACCCTTCTAAGTCCTTCTGGCTGGTCTAAGAATTAAATCGACACGAAACAGATTAACAGGAGAAAACCAGAGTTAATTATGTGCATACGGGGAAATCCACATAGACACGAGAGATCTCAAAGACAAAATGAGGCTTGTGTGCCCTTGAGTGTGAAGGAGGAGGGGGTGGTGCTCTTCAAAGGGAAGGAAAGCAGTTCAAAGGGAGATGAAAGGGGCAAATGTTTCATAAACAAATGTTTGCCATGCCCTGTGAGACACTGGGCCACAGAGAGGAATGCTAACAGGCTTTGCTAGGCTGCTCCCCACCCACCCTACTTCATAGCATAGGATAGGTAGTTATTATTCAGGGTAACTGTGTCCTTCCTGGAGCAGGTCCTGCATCCAAATTCTTTTAGGCAGCGAGGAGGATGCTCAAAGGTGCTTTCTGAGTCTCCTTGAGACAGGCCGGTGCGCCAGGGCAAGTGCAATAGGGAAACGGAGACCCATGGTTAAATAGCAGTTCGCCGCCGTCTAGGAACTCTAGATGCCAAGCAGTTTGCAGCCATCTGGCAAGTTTTATCTTCCCTGCACCAAGTCACTTAAGAGTAAATGGTTTGCACTTCCCTCCCCAGCCAGAGGGTAAATAGCTTAAATCACCCCACTCAGGGAGACAGATAGCAGAAATCTAATTAGTGCCATTTGCCAACCACACCCAAGTAGAGATGAAGTTAAGAGAATACATCTCATCTTGCTACATCAGCAGAAAGCTGAGGAATATTCTATTGAGAGCCTCCCCTAAGACCTACCCTAAATGCCCAGCCTTTAAAAACCCCTCAAAACAAAGGTCCCAGCATGCACTGTCCCTCCCAGGAGCATGGCCCTCACCTTCTCCCACTCCTCCCCCACAGGCAGGCATCTGCTAAACTCTGAGGGGACCTGTGAGTCTTGCAACCAGGGCAGCAATGGGCAGTGGCAGTTCATCGCAGGCAGCCTCCCTGAACCTGTCCCCAAGGCCCCCTCCCAGCCCCTTCTGGTCCCACTGCCCCCAGCTTTCACAAATGTCCTCTAAAATTCACCCGGACTCGCGTTGTGAAATTTGTCCTGCATGAGGTCAAGAGCCCACAACTGCCAGGCAGCCTTAGGCAGGCCCACCAAAGGCCAGGTCCCCTTTCCGGTAACATTTTTGTTTCCTACAAATAATCAGCCTAAAATAATCCTCATGGCTAACAGACATATCTTGGGGTGGTCAATTTTGCTCCTCTACACTCCATCCCCCTGACGGGGGCAACTTAATCAAGGGGAGGTAAAGTGACCCGTACCAGGTCACTTAGCTAGCACAGGCGGATTCAAACCCATTCCGTCCGACTTTCAAGTCCACGCTTTAGCGAGTATGTTAAACTGTCTCCCTCACCTAGGGTGACCAACTCAATCCTGGTTTCTGGGGCTTTTCCTGGATTTAAAACGGAAAGTCTGGCATCCTGTGAAATGACCCCTCCCCAGGCAGAGTGGGGTGTCTGTCACCCAGCCCGAGGCCTCTGCGTCAGGCTGGGCTCAGCATCTCTGACTCCTCCCGCTCCCCCGGTCCCCTTAGAAAAGGGTGTTTCCACGTCTTGCTTCCTCTCTAATTCCTGACACCTGTCTTATTGCTTCTATTTTTTTGGCCGTGCAGTCTTGTGTGCCATCAACATCTGGTTTGTTCCACTTTGGAAATGCACACGGCACTGCAGGCTGCTCCTGGCTGGAATTCCCTGCCTCCACCCCGACAGCTGAGACCTCCCTGGGGATGGAAGAAAGTAGAATCCTATCTGCTTTGCAGACTCTTAGGAAACTCGCTGTCCTCTTAATGCCTCCCAGTAGCACCGGGGGTTGAGGGGACAGGCAATGCCTTCTCCTTACTGTGACATCTTTGCTCAGTCCCTCCCATCACCCTGACAACATGAGCCTCAAGATAAGCAATGGGGTATTGACAGGAAAGAGGAGAGAAGCTAATATCCATTGGCTAACCCCCCTCCCCGCCCCCAATAAAACATTTGCCCTTTAGAGTCTTATCTTCTTTTTAAATAAATTCTTGGATTCTTAAAATAGAGTGCTTTTGGCAATTATCATTTAAAAGCCTTCACTCAAAAAAAAAAAAAAAAAGACTCCAAACCTAGACACCAGAGATACTGCTCAGAACTATATAGGCTCTCTCCTGTGTGCAGCCTAGTAAAATTGGAGCATGCTGGAAAAGATAAAACGGCATGCCAGGTGACTGAACCGGCGCAAAAGCACAAAAAGAACGAATATTTCAGAAATGCTGATCTGGACAGCTTTGCTACGGAACCAGAGAGGTCATTGAATTTGCCAGGTTCCAAATGAGCAGCTAGCTTCTCCAAGCTTGACCTCCAAGGATGTCAAAGGTACCTGGCCGAGCACAGGGGCAGTGGCCCTGCATTGTTGAGAAGCCACGCCGATGACTTTTCCAGAGACAGTGCTCTTAACGAAGACATCTGGGGGAGCAACAGGGGGAGTAAAGGCCCCCACCCCCAAATTTGTGTGAGAGTTCCAGTTGCTCAAAGTTGAATTTTAAGTAAAAGCCCTCAGTGACCCATATGGCTGGAGGTTGGTGTACATTTGCGATACACAACGGGAGTCAAATCAATATTCATCCAGAGAAACAAATTAGGAATGAGCAGTTCATACTTAGCCAAGCGTGCCAAGCTCTCCAAGGACGGGGAATTGAAAGATTTCTGCAGTCCTCTGTGCCTGCCCCAGAGAACATCTAAAAGCTCCCCAAGGTTAACTACCAAACAAAAAAGGACCTTTGGCAATTCCGATATTGTGAGAATTTCCATTAGATAAAGTTAATAGGATTTTTAAAGTGCTTCTTGGTTGCTAGTAGGTCCATGCTGGGAAAATAATGTAAAAAAAACCCCAGTAAAAATATGTTTCAAAATTAATGGGAAATAATATTGAGGAGGAAAACAATCCCCCACTGACGAGAGCAATCTAGTTTCTGGAAACGGGCATTGTGTTGGGTAGATTTTCGGGAACGTCAATTATGAATAAGGTTAATACTGACAATAATCTGGGCTGCCCAAGGAAGCAAAGAATTGTCTAGTCACAGAGCTCAGGGAGTGGGAGATGGTTGCTAAATCGCTCTTGCCTTTTGCAGCATCTCAGCTTATTTCCTTATTTCACTCACTTGCAGATTTGTGAGCTGAGGAAAAGGAGGGGTTATCGTGTGCCTCCTGTCCTACGCAAAGAATCAATCAAGATTTTCATTCGTATGGGAGCAACTAGAAGCTTCCAATCCTGTTTCCCAACCTGGCTGCCCCTCAGAATTCCTTGGAAAATTAAAACATATATAGATTATTGGAAATCCTTTCAGATCTACTGAATCAATGTATTAGAGGTTGAGGTCCAGAGATCAGTATATTTACAAAAGTCCTATATCAAAATAATCATTACGTGTGTGTGTGTGTGTGTGTGTGTGTGTGTGATATTGTATGCTATATTTTAATTTAAATAGACATTCCAGGTGATTCATAACAGGAGCAGGTCTTTGGAAAAGAGGGGTGAGTCTCCTTTCAAATAAGAAAGCCGAGTCCCAGAGACACAGGGATTTGCTTACTACCACCCAACACAAAGCCAGAACTACAGGCTTGTATCTGAACTCGAAGTGTAGGAACTTCTGCTCTAGACCAGGATGCTATATTTTAATTTAAATAGACATTCCAGGTGATTCATAACAGGAGCAGGTCTTTGGAAAAGAGGGGTGAGTCTCCTTTCAAATAAGAAAGCCGAGTCCCAGAGACACAGGGATTTGCTTACTACCACCCAACACAAAGCCAGAACTACAGGCTTGTATCTGAACTCGAAGTGTAGGAACTTCTGCTCTAGACCAGGCTCATGAAGTTGTTCTGGAAACTTCTGGGAAGGCTTTACACCACTCCTCACAAAGCCCAAAAGACACGCAGGGAAGAGCTGGCTCATTTGACGGAATGTAATGGTCTCACTAACTTTGACAGCCCTTTTCCCTCATCACTCTCCACAAGCCCCCAAATGCAGAGGTATCATCCCCTCCTCCCACGGAGTGGTCTCCATGGGTAAACGGACATCACATCATCCTGCAACAGCTGATGGTTTACCATGCAACATTTATTAAGCATTTACTATGTGGCAGGCACTTTTTCATCCCCTTGAACTTCACATCTACACCCCAAGGACTAGAAATTATTATTAAAATTTTCCAAAACTGAGGCCCAGGTGAAAAACTCAACCAAGATCACATGGCTCAGAAGACCGAAAATTTATCAAATCATTATGATGTATACCTGAAGTTTATATGATGTCAAGTATATCTCAAAAAAAGAACCTAAAACAAAGTGGCCAGGTCTTTATGGCTTCAAAACTCATATTCTTGCCTGGCTGGCATGGCTCAGTGATTGAGCATCGACCTATGAACTAGGAAGTCATGGTTTGATTCTCGTGTGGAGCGTGCAGGAGGCAGACAATCAATGATCCTTTCTCATCATTGATGTTTCTATCTCTCTCTCCCTCCCCCTTCCTCTCTGAAATCAATAAAAATATGTTAAAAGAAAAGACTCATATTCTTTACTTACACGGTGCTCCTCATAACTCTACCATCATATGCAAAGACTTTCAGTGACTTGCACCTGGTTTAGAAACCGACCTATTCTCTGATTAAAAGAAAAATCTATGAGTATCTTTTTCAGGTGAAATTAAGCTCCCATGATACTATTTAATACTTTATGAAACTTGTAAAAGTATCAAGGTGGAAAGCAAATAAACCATGCAGTGGACTATTTCCAGTAGATCTTAAAGAATGTTGAAATCAGAGAATTCTCAATTGTGAGCAAGGCCGTGGTGATGTTGGCATTACTGTTAATGAAGTCTTTTCATGTTCTACGACACTTTTCTGAATATGGAGGTCAAGTTCGGGCATTTGTAATCAGTTGATAAGAGACAAGTGTGTGCAGCCACACGGGAAATCTATGAATATTATCAAATAATGATGTAGAGTCTAATTAAGGTTGAGCTATTAAGCTCTAATTAATTAAGCTGTCAGATTTTAATCAAGGAATTGATTGTTTCTGTATAGACCTCTGATGGTACTGCATCTTTGCAAAGCTCTGGAACCCTGATTTGCAAAGGTTAACAAGTTAAAGGGCCATACTCCAGCCCAAAGAGGCAGTGAGCTTTTCTGCTTCTAAGAGGGTACAGCCCCAATAAATTTCTGATTATTACAGAAAACCGAAAAGGCACATGTGCCTTCATGAGTAGAACCAGACCCAAAGATTGTACTTAAAATTTATTTCCTTGGTGACCATTGTTCAGATTCAAAAGCATTTCTGGGGTACCTACTCTGTTATTGGAAATATATCATCTCATTTTACCCTCAAAGCAACCCACTTTACAGAAGAGGAAATTGAGGGTGAGAGAGGGGGTGGGACCAACTCAAGGTTCTATAACAAGCCAACTTCCTTGGGGGAGGAGAGGTGGTATTGAGTATCTATTCCCTGGCTGAGTGAACTGAACTGGATTTTCTTTGGTTCTTGAGAATACAGCACAGCTTCTGATGCATTTTTTGCATCCTCTCCACCCCGTATCTCTAGTCTCTCTTCCCATTGCACAGAGATCCTTTGCCTGGTGGCAAACACACCCGTTTTTGGAATCATATAGGTCAGGATTGAAATCTGGCTCTAGTACTTACTGGCTGTGAGAACCTGAACGAGTTATTTTCTTTCCTCTGAACCTCAGCTTTCTCATTTGCTACGGGGGCCAGAGGACTGAAGGACATCACCTTGCAGAGGACTGAAGGACATCATGGCTACATTGTCCTGAGCACTTCCTGTCTGCCAGGCCTGGTGCTAAGCATGCCATCATTCACTTCGTCCTCACCATACCCTGTGAGACGGCGCTGCCCGACAGAACTTGCTGCAAGGATGAAAACAGTCCATTCTGTGCTGCCCAATATGGGAGCCACTGGCCTCACGCAGCCACCCAGCACTAAGAATGTGGCTGGTGCCACTGAGGGACAGAATTTTAAATTTTCTTTACTTTTAATGAATTAAATTTAAAAATATTTTTATTGATTTCAGAGAAGAAGGGAGAGGGGCAGAGAGATAGAAACATCAATGATGAGAAAGAATCATTGATCAGCTCCCTCCTGCACGCCCTCTACTGGGGATCGAGCCTGCAACCTAGGCATGTACCCTGACAGGAATTGAACCGTGACCTCATGGTTCATAGGCCGACACATCAGCTGAGTGACTTACAATTTAAATAGCCACTTGTGACTGGTAGCCTCTGTATTAGCACAGCTCTAATGACGTATTCATCTTATTCTGATTCCACAGATGAGGGCCCAGAGAAACCACGTGACTTGCCTACAGTCTTACAGCTTGTAGGTGGCAGAGTTGAGATACAAACCCAGGTGAGGCGGCTCCTAACCGCTATGCTGCACCAAACGGGGACTGGAGAGCAGGGCCTATCAAAGCAGAGATCAGAGGCCACGCTCTCCACCTGCGCTGATGAGCGGGCTTCCTGCCTTGTACCCCAGCACTTTATCCCGTTAGAACGGCTGAGGGGCCCAGTGTAAGCCAGGCCACCTACCGTGTCCCCTACATCCTCTGCCCTGGGTAAGCCGTCTGTTTGCAGGCAGGAGGTGGCGTGGCCTGCAAGGCGGAGATCACTTACATGGCCTGCGTTGGCTTCAGGGCTGGGGTGACCCCATGCTTTGGCTTTCGGTCAGTTGAGGAAGGGAGCTGGCGAATAGCAATGGTTGTTTTGTGCCAGCTGCCATGTGGGCTCTCCACACCCATGCTCACATTTTACACCATAACTTAGGTGCTGCCACCACCTCTGGAGGTGACCACCAGGCCCGATGACTTGCCCAGGGTCACACAGTGTGGAGGGGCAGAGCAGGAGTTTTCAGGCAGGCGCTTGCTTCATTCTTTCCCGCTGGACTTCTCATCTTGGCTGTCTCTCCCTATTAGCCTGTTTAGATCTATCTCACGGTGAGACAGTTTCTGGGCTCCGACTCCACAGGCAGAAAAGCAACAAGTAGAAAATGGGGTGAGCCCTAGCTGGTTTAGCTCAGTGATAGAGCGTCGGGCTGCAGACTGAAGGGTCCCAGGTTCAATTCCAGTCAAGGGCACATGCCTGGGTTGTGGGCTTGATCCCCAGTAGGGGGTGTGCAGGAGGCAGCCAATCAATGATTCTCTCTCATCACTGATGTTTCTCTCTCTTCCTCTCCCTTCCTCTCTGAAATCAATAAAAATATATTTTAAAAAATAAAATAAAAATGGGGGTGTTGCTGAATTTGGCCCAGGCAGCTGTGAGAAGGAGGGAGAAAGGAGTGGGCGCTGAGGAGGAATATGAATGATGGAGACCGACACCAAAGAAAACTGCCATTATAATAATAATGATAATTAGCGGGTCCTCCCTGCCCTCTCCCTCGGATCACATGACTTCCCCACACAATGCCCAGTACCTGTCAGCCTCCAAGGGCTTGTTATAAAAGATTGCTGTCACATCCCGAGACAATGGAAACCAAGCTGCCGACATTTAAGGAAATGTGTCTGCATTTAATACTTTGTTTCTTTTATGGAGCAGTAAGAACGCCAAGATTTACACATTACGGGATTCCTAACTGAATCGTATAAATGGAAAATGCGAGCTCTGGGAATCTTTGGAGAAGCAGGCGGAGGTTTGTCAATGCCGGTTGCTCGCCTGCTTCCCGCTTGGGCAGCTGGGTGGCTGGGCTGGTGACTCCGGTGTGTCTTCGCACTGGGGCACGTCTTGTCGGCTCATTTCCTTCTGGGTCTGCGCTGTGCTCCTGCAGGAAACTCTTGAAAAACAAACTTTGGGTCTGGGAAGCTGGTGCCTCCCGGTCTTCCGTCCCTGCCAATCTGACTTCCAGGCCATCTTACCGTGTCCCCAACTTCCTCTGCCCTGAGTGAGTTTGCAGGCAGGGGTGTGGTCTTCTGAGATGTCGAGGTGGTGTGTAAGGAGTCATGGTTTTGGGGCCCTGCTATGTCCTAGCTGTGTGACCTTGCCCAGGTGACTAACCCTCTCTGAGACTCCATCCATACCCGATTCTGTAAACGGAGAGCATTGATTATAAGGGCTGTTCCAAATTAAATTGCCCCCTGCCCTAAATATGTTAAAGTTCTGACCCCCGGTACCTGTGAATGTGACCTTGTTGGGAAATGGGGTCTTTGCAGATGCAATTAACTTAAGGTGAGGTCATATTGGAGTCGGGTGTGTCCTTTATGCACTATGCCAGGCGTCCTTATAAGAGGAGAAGACACATAGAGGCAGGCAGGGAGACAGCCATGTGAAGGCAGAGGCAGAGACTGTAGTGATGCCATCACAAGCCAAGGAAGGCCTGGGGCCACCAGAAGCTGGAAGAGGCAGGAAGGGTTCTCTCCTGGAGGCTTCAGGGGGACCATGGCCTGATGACACCTTGATTTCTGACTTCTGGTCTCCAGCACTGTGGGAGAATAAATCTCTATACTTTTAAAAAAATGTATGTTTTTATTAATTTCAGAGAGGAAGGGAGAGGAAGAGAGAGATAGAAACATCAATGATAAGAGAGAATCATTGGTTGGCTGCCCTCTGAATGCCCTACACTGGGGATCGAGCCCACAACCCAGGCATGTGCCTTGACCGGGAATTGAACCATGACCTCCTGGTTCATAGGTCGATGCTCAACCACTGAGCCACGCCGGCTGGACAACACCTCTATAGTTTTAAGCCTTCCAGTTTAGGATACTTTGTTCTGCAGCCCTAGGAAAGGAATAGAAGGGGAGATGATTTTGAGGAGTTGCAGGACTATGTCAGTGCCTGGCAAGAGCAGATGCCAGGAAATGTACGTTTCTCTCCTTCGTTCATGGTTTTTGGGGTCCTGCTGCACCCAGGAGGAGAGGTGACACAGTGGCTTCAATCACAGCATCTTGAGCCAGGCTGCCCGGACTTGCATCCTCACTCCATTATTTAACCAGCGTCGTGACTTTGAACAAGTGGCTTGATCCTTTTGTCTCAGTTTTGAGAAGGAGAAAGGCAGCCCCTGACACCAAGATGGGCCCAGTGCTGCGAGCCCAGGCTTCGTGTTGCCAGGAGCTGCCCCGGCACTCACACCGGACCCTAGCGTGCCCCCTTGAGCATAAACAATTTCTCAGAACATCATCAGGAATGGTAGAAAGTAGAATGGGGTGGGGGCAGGGGTATAGAAGGAGTTAGGGATATGTAGTTTAAGGTACAAACTTGCAACTAGTAGATAAATAAGTCTGGAGACCTCATGCACAGTATAGTGACTGTAGTCAACAATACCATATAAGCGACTTCAATGTTGCTAAGAAACTAGATCTTAATTGTTCCCACCACAAAAAAGAAGGATCGTTATATGACACGATAGACATGCTGTACATCTTTAAGTGACACAATGTTCTATGCCAATTATATCTCAACTAGAGGCCTGATGCATGAAATTCGTGCAAGAGTAGGCCTTCCTTCCCCGGCTGCCGGCACTGGCTTCCCTCTGGCACCCGGGACCTGGGCTTCCCTCACAGCCCTGGCTTTGTCTGGAAGGTTGTCCGGAAGGACGTCTAGTCTAATTAGCATATTATGCTTTTATTATTATAGATAAAATAAATAAATAAATTACAAAGAAAATAAAAAAGAAAGGCTCTCTGTACCTATGATGGGCCAAGACCAAAACAAGCCCGCTTTGTAATTATTTCTAAACACAGACGAAATGTGAGCATTTGGTGGTCCCAACCACCAAAATGACCCAGCAATCCCTTACCCTGGCTGACCCTGGCGACTGCTGCTCCTTTACCAACCACGGCCACAGCCTCGCTTCATTCCTCCCACCTTCTCCGTGAGGACCGAGAAATAGTCACAGAGCTGCTCCCGCTGCCTGCCATGCAGAGGAGCAGTCTTCCTGCCTTTCCGAGGTCGCTGGGGGAATTGAGTTGGGAGCAAGCATGTGCTCCTGCTATGGACCTGGTGTCCCCAAGGACAGCAGAATGAGGACTTCCAGGGGGAGGGCAGAGCGGCTGTGAGCTACAGTGGGTGGAGTTAGGATTTGGGGTCAGCTGAACACGGGTTATCAACCGCTAGTGACTGTGTGACTTGGAGGTGCACCTTGCTTCTCTGAGCTCCGTTCAGCCCCTGGCAGAACGAGAAAGATGACAAAATGAAGAGTATGGTGTGTCTAGTTGCTGCCTCTGAGACCCCCCTGATTGAAATCCTTCAATGGGACCCAGTGAGCTTCTCAAATTGGGGTGCATATGGCAGGACACAGCCGTGCTGAGTCCAGATTAGAGGTGCTCAAGCCCAAGTCAGTTGGCAACATTGGGAGACATTTTTGGTTGTCACGACTCTGGGAGGGGAGGCGGTTCTGGCATCTATTGCACAGAGGCCAGGGATGTTGCTAAACATCCTACAGCACACAGAGCAGCCCTACATCAGGGAATTATCCGGCCCCAAATGTCCACAGTCCCAGGGTGAGCAGCCCTGCACAAGGGGGAAGGGGTACAGCATTTGTGTGGTCACTCTTGCTCCACAGTAAAGGTTTAAAGCATCATTTTATTATAACAAATGCAAATATAGGATGGAGGAGAACGCAACATTTGAATGACTTTTTAACAAAGACCTGATATTTCCCAAAATTACACTCAGGGAGTGGGCTGCTTTGGGGTCTGCTCCCTTTTAACAGCCCCCGCCTCCCCATCCTGTGACTAAGAGACCCAGAGTGCTGTGGCAGCTGCTGTCCTATGGATGAATTCCAAATCTGTGTCGGAGCATTGGTATCTTCCCCAGCCTTGTCTGTCATTAAGCATATTCTCTGGTCCACCTACATCAAGCAATAATAGCAAGTAACCCATTTACTAGGGACCAGGCACCAGCTAAGCGTTTTGCACAAATTCTCTCCTTTATCTAAAGTACCAGGAGTGACCAAACACAGACATTCACTTTTCTGCCTTTGAATTCAAAACTTCTCAGTGTTTCCTTTCTCTGTCCAACAAACTTCTGCTCATCCCTCAAAACCCACTTCAGCAAACCCTCTGTCAAGCGGTTATGAACCTGGGTCCTGAAGCCAATTGCCTAGAACACATCTTCCTCTGCCTCTAACTTGCAGTGTCCTCTTGGGCAGATTGCTTTATCTCTGTGCACGTTTCCCTTCTAAATAATGGGATGATTAAAATAGTATCTTCCTTACAGTGGCTAAATCAGCACCCGAGGGCTTGGAACAGTAGGTGGCACATAATAGCTGCCTAATAAATGTTTAGCTATTATTATTATTAGGCTTTTATTTGACCCTTTCCCTATCATCGCCCCACCATTCTTGCTAGACTCTGGGTCTCACAGGGCCTTTCTGGAGTTGTTTGTAGCGTTCACAAGTGTCTGTGGAAAGAAAGAACGGGATACAGAGATGATATGCAGTAGCCACACTGTGTAAAAGTGACTGCTAAAATCTGGGCAGAAATCCCAACCTTAAACAAACATCTGAGCCTCGAATTACAGGTTGGGCTGCCACTGAGAAATACCCTCTATAAAACTGGGGAAAGAGACACACTCCCTGCTCTTGGGAGCAGCTGTGAGCTGGCTCCAGTGCATCCGGTTAAGCCTCTTAGATGAACACTCCTTTGCTAGTCAGTGGCTTCCTGTAGTGAGGTGCTAAGAAAGATTCCGAGGCCATGTCTGGGGACAGAGTAAAGAGTGACCTAATCACTATGGCTAGCTGCCACGGGTGGCGGAGGGGAGGTGCAGAACCCATCATCTCTGGATTGTGAGGCCACAGGCAAAGGCCCTTCAGGACCTGGCACCCAGTAGACACTCAATAGGTGGCACATATGACAGCAGGTCAGGGGCACAAAGGCTGTCTCTTGTTCTTCGCGTGCTGACACTTGCTGAATACACGTGGAACAGTTAAGCGTCCCCAGAGTCAATAAATGCTGCAAAAGCACAAGGCACTGGGTGCAAAGGAAACAGTTTGGGCCTTTGAGTCAAGCTGGCCGGGCTGGTGTTCCCACAGTTGCGTGACCTTGGGGAAACATTGCGTGACCTCTGACCCTTGGTTTCCTCATCCGAAAAAGGGGGGACATTACTGGGAGGATTGATTCCGTCCATGAAAATACTAAAGTGTGAGGCTCATTGCTGGTGTTTCCTGAGGGGCAGTTTCCTTCCTCTTCTCCAGTGCGGAGCTGCCAACTCATTGCTCGACCCACAGCCGAGTCAGCATCATAAACCCTGAAAACCCTGTGACTGATTTTCAAGCAGCAAAGTCAAAATCACTCACAAGACTTCTCGCTCCACTTACAGTTTCCCCCGAGTTGTTACTTTCCTTTTGCAAATAGTAAAAGAATAAAATGGGGGGAAAAGCTACTTACCCACAGTCCGCAGATAAACGCCCATAAGTAGTTCAAGGCAGGCACGGTGTTCAGGGGAGGACAGGGAGGGCTTGTTTGTGCCTCATGCTGGGTTCATTATAAACCCGGGAGAAAGCAGGTTCTCGGAGAAATGCTGATGTAGCCCATCTCAGGGTTGCTATGAGACGTCCAACCGCGTTACATAAAAACAGAGCCTGAAATATGGAAGCGGAGATTTTAATGACCAGACCCCTGGCTGTCTGGAGGGAGAGCCTCGGTCACTATTTCCTGCTAAGTAGCACGGTTGGTTTTATTTCTCTGATGGCTTAATGAGACTAATTGATCATGCCCCACAGTGTTGCTTCCTTCCACTGGGTAGATGTGAGCAGGCTCAGGTAGATGAGCTGGTTTCTCAATGAAACGGCCACTCAGGAGGGCAGCCCAGGGGTGGGGGTGGGGAGTGAGGAGCAGCTTGCTGTTTTTCTGTGTCCTAACACAAGTCATTTCATGACTCTGGTTCCAATGAGGCCTTTCTTCCCAGAGGACCTAACACTGTGTCTCCAGCTCTAAGGTGCCTGTATGTCATAGAGAGGTCTTGTTACAAGGTGGATTCTGAGCCCGTGGCTCTGGGTGAGGCCTGAGACTCTGCATTTTTGTCTAGCAAGTACCTGGTGATGCCACTGCTGTTGGTTCCTGGTTGATCCTTTGAGCAGACAGCTTTGAGGACACGTGAAACAGAAAGTTATTGTACACTGTGAGGCATTTTATATGGGGAAACACAGGCATGAACAGTTCCTCAGCTGCTCAGCGAGGTAATGCTTACTAAGTGCCTTGGTGGTAAGTACCTGGCAGTGCACTAGATGCAGAGGCAGTGACCTGGATTGTAAGTCACTAACTCTTCCTACGTGATGATGGAGAGAGAGAGAGAGATGAAACAGAAAGTTATTGTACACTGTGAGGCATTTTATATGGGGAAACACAGGCATGAACAGTTCCTCAGCTGCTCAGCGAGGTAATGCTTACTAAGTGCCTTGGTGGTAAGTACCTGGCAGTGCACTAGATGCAGAGGCAGTGACCTGGATTTTAAGTCACTAACTCTTCCTACATGATGATGGAGAGAGAGAGAGAGCAAGTGAGCAGGTGTTGGCCCCAGACAGACTTGAGCTTGAGTCCTGCCTGCCTCCGCTATTTCATGATTGTGTGATCATAGATGGGTCAGCTCACCTGTCTTGGCCTCAGTTTCCCCGTCTGTTAAATGGGGATGGCGTCACCATCAAAGGGTGGGCAGAAAGGCTTAAGTAAGATGATGGATGCAAAGGGCCTGGCCCAGTGCCTGGCACGTGGTAGACACTCCTCCTGTGCTTGTCATGGGCACACACCTGACTGCGTGAGCCTGGCTTCCTCAGGTCAGGGCTCCAAGGGGAGGGGCAACCTGTCTCTCCAGGGACTCAGAGGCCGTCCCTCTCCAGTCAGCAGAAAGGGCTGCAGTGAGTGAAAGCCCAAGTCTGTCTCCGAGGCGAATTATCCGGCCCCACACTCCTGCCAGCAGTCAGCAGACTGCGCTCCCATGAGCACCACTCACCCCCCGGGGAAGCAGCCTTTGAGAGGGGATAACACAGGTTCCCATGCCCGACAGACCCTGGCTTGAGCCTCATCCAAGGAGCCTCAGACCTCTCATCTGTGAAACGGAGTCACTCTGCCTGCAGAATTATGTGAGGATCAGAGAGAACCATGATAATCAGAGCAGCTCACGCCTTACGTGCCCAGTACCGGGCTCAGTGCGGTGCATGAAGCGTCAGCTTCCTCACAACCCTCCCAGGCGCTGGTCTCATTAAGCTGCCCCAGTTCCAAGTGAAGAACTGAGGCTCAGAGAGGTTAAGTATCATGCCTGAGGCCGCACAGCTGGCAAGAGGCAGAATCAAGATTTGAACCCCAGAAGCCTAACTCCAGAGTGTGAAAGCCTAGCCATAGACTCTACTGCCTCCTTCTTAGTTTTCTCCAGAACCTCCCGGAGGCAGGGAGAGCGGCAGGCAGGGCTGGCTGGCATGGAACCAGTACCGCTGCTTGATGGAGAACAAACACATGCAAAGGCATTCCCCTTTGATGACTTTCTGCTTGAGCCCTCAAGGATCCCTGTTGTGTGATTTCTCTAACGCCTTTCCAGCAAACATCATCTGCATGATCATAAGCAAGTCAGCTCACCTGTGTTGGCCTCAGTTTCTCCATCGGTCAAATGGGCACGATGTCACCATCATAGGATGAGCCGACAGGATTAAGCAACATAATGGTTGCAAAGTGCCTGCCCCATCATGTCAAGGTATTACCTTAACAGCTGAAGAATCCACTCAGTGGATGCCAACCTCCCTAAATCCCAGCCTTTGATACTACTCCTTTCTTCCTTTCATGTGTCTAGAATAGTGTCTGGGCACAGTTAGGAACTCAATGTTTAGAAGCCGTCATATTATCTGAGCAGTCAGGCCTACACCCAGGGTGTCTCCGGTCCTGATTGTATCCTGTGTTGTCAGGGAGAACAGCTTCTGGGGTCCTGTGGATCATCCTAGGAAGGGAGAGAAAGCCTTGAGCAGCCAGGTTGTGACGAGGTGGTCAGGATGAGAGCCTGCCGCAGAAAGCAGCTCACTCTGCAGCCAACCCGCGAGGCAGTGGCTACAGCTTCCCCATGCTAAGGAGTCCTGCTTCTCCGAGCACTGCGGCACATTGCAGCCAGTCATAACTAATAAAGCTGTCAGGGACGGGCTCCTTCCCCCTGTGCAGAAGCCTCGTCAGTTCCAGGCTGACTGCTCTGTGTGTGCCTTGGTCCAGGCAAAAGGCTCCTCCCACTCCCACTCCCACTCAGGAACCCCAGGCAGAGAGCCAATGCCTCTGGGAGCTGGGTTGGGGTGCATTAGGCCAGTATGTGGAGCAGCTGGGGTGCGGGAAAGAGAACAGTAGACTTGGAGACAGACTCCATGTGGCTTAATGCTATCTGGTCTCATTTGCATCTGAAAAAATGGGACCAAAAGCCTTGATCTAGAGAGGCAGGCAGTAGAGGGCAGGTGCTGGGCAAGTCTGGATTTTGACCTTGGCTCAGCCATTCGTAAGCTGGGCCTTCCTGGGAAAATGACGTCATCTCTCAGATTCGCAGATTGCTTTTTTATAAACAAGGGGGTGATGATGGTACCTAGACCTTGCAGAGTTATTGTGCAGATTAAAACGAAATAAAGTGGAACGTGCTTAGCCTGTTTCATGGCAAACTATGAATGTTTGGTCTTCTTACTAATGGAGTGCTTCATTTCTTCCTTCCAGGTAGTGCGCTGGAGCAAAAGACGCAAAAGCTAAAAGATGAACAGGAGTTGAACAGACATTTGAGAACTGTCGGGAGAATGGGCCAAGCTGATGCATGTGAGGGACCCAGTCCTCACCTGTCTCACCATCCTGTGCTCAGGAAGCCCTCAGGGTCCACTGAGGCGTGTTCTCTCTCACCCAGTCTCACCTGCTGACGCTACTAACAGTCATAAGGAAGAGCTAACTCTCACTTAGCTCATACTATGTGCCAGGCATTGTTCTAAACACTTTATCAATGTCAATTCACTTAATTTCATGATAGATGAAGTACATATCAGTACTTTCCCCATTTTATAGATAAACTGAGCCACTGGGAAGATAAGGAACTTACCAAGGTTACACAGCTGTTGAATGGTGGAGCCAGGATTATGGGCTTGGTAGTTTGGTAGCCAGCTCCTTGCTCTGAACTAGTTCACCAGAGACAGCTTCTCAGGATGGCTGGCAGGGGCTCCTGACCTTTATTCCCATGTCTACCCTCTTGTCTATTAGCTACAAGACCACACTGCCCATAAGAATGCAGCCTTAAGAACTGCCTGCCTCACTTAAACTCAACTCAGTTCAACTTAACTGAGTTCAGCTCATCTCAACTCAACTCAGCTCATCTCAACTCAGCTCAGTTCAACTCAACTACTTGACTCAGTTCAACTCAACTCAACTCAGGCAGAACATGTGCCCAGGGATCTTAGGCCAGATGTAAGTGACTCCAACAAATGATGCAAAATTTGGAGGTCATCTTTCATGCTTATACTATTCCCATTGGTCTAATAGGACTCTTATGTCCCTCCTTTACATAAAATAATACCAAGATATTATGTGCACACAGCACTATACAATTTACAAATCTTTTTACACATGTAACTCATTTATGTTTCCTAAGTCAAGACAGTTTGGAAGTAAAGAAAAAGGGGAGCTTATGCAGAGAATAATTCTAATATGTACCATTAATTGGGCAGCTACTATGTTCCAGGCATGGTGCTAGATGCATAATGAATAGTATGTAACTCATTTAACTGGGTTCTGTGGGGGAATGAGATTATTCTGGGCATTTTACAGATGGGAATAATTCTAATATGTACGATTAATTGGGCAGCTACTATATTCCAGGCATGGTGCTAGATATATAATGAACAGTATGTAACTCATTTAATCGGGCTCTGTGGGGAATGAGATTATTCTGGGCATTTTACAGATGAGGTAACTGAGGTGTGGATTGGCGGAGTAACTTTTCCAAGTCCCAGAGCTGGTAAAGGCTTTGTGGTTTACTTCCAAAGGCTGTGTCTTCCCAGAGCTCCACCCTGCCTACCTGGGCTGGCCGCCACCTCAGAAAACCAACCTATGTCTCCTCAAGAAATTGGGGCTCAGGGGAGCAGGGGCAATTAAAGTGTGTCCTTCCATTCCCTATAAAACCAGAGACAAAGGAGCTGTAACCTCTGGGCCAGATGAAGGCAGCTTTCCTGCCCCAGGGAGAAGCAAGGGCTGCAGAAGAGTGAATTCTGCTTTATGAGCCTGGTACAGTTTCATTCCTTACCCAAGCAGAAGACTCTCGCTGAGCTGACATGACCTCTGAAACCCAACATTCTTGCTGGATGGATGTATTAGAGTTTGGGTTGAAGACCATCTCCCTCAACATCTTGCTTTTAGATGTGCAAACTATGGTCACAAGAAATAAGTCCTCAGAGCCAGGTAAATGACAGAACAGAGCTCAGACCTTGGCACAGGGTTTGCTGGGGTTAATTAAGTAGAAATCTGTAGAAAGAAGGGTTGAGATTTGGCTTTTAAAAATGAACATCAATCACATTATTGATTCCCCTTCCTCCAGCCTCCTTTGTCTTTAGGGCCCCTGGACTGTGTTCACTGTGGGCTTCACATACAATAAAAATCATGTTAATTCAAATGCTAACTTAGAGCAGGAGACCTTGCTGTGGAAAGGGGGGTGGGTGGGACCATCCAGTGGTCCCAGAAATGGTGCCCTGCTCACTCTGGGCCCCTCCAATGTAAAAGGGTTCTGCTGCGAATGGATACTCCAGGTCCACTCATTGCTTTTCCTTTTGTCTGGATTCCAGCTCTCATTTTTCACTTGCTTTGAGAGGTTATCTCTGGGGGGCAGTATGGGTCTGTGGAATAGCCAGTTCAATGTCAGGTTAGAATCCCTCGCTTGCCACTCTCTGACTGTGTGCTCTTGACTATGCTTCTTAATTGCACTGTGCTTCATTTTCCTTATTCATGAAATTAAGATAATGCTACTCAACATGCTGGATTTCAGGAGGACTGAAGAAATATATGAAGGGCCTGCTTTACTCAACAGTAGAAAATTTATTATTAATACGCTTTTGGGGGACATCTTCATAGCTATAGAACAACTTGAGAGCTAGAGAAACAGGGTCTTCTGTTGGAGAATATTGATTAATTACCTCTTAGCTCCCAAAGGAGGATACATCCTTTCCCCACTGGGCCATCAAACAACCTTTCCCATCTCAGCCCCTGCACAGGAGTCATGCTTATCAGGGAGCAGGACTGAGGTGATGCCATATGTGTAAAGCAGATGCTGAAGACGGTCTCTCTCTGTGCACCTCGATTTTTACTGTGGCCACTTTGTAGCCTAGAAGTGTGAACTCTGCCTTCTGCTGTGCTGAGGGGTAAGGGGTCCTTTAGCTCTTGGTTCATGGGTAATGCGTGGTCCTCTCTCTGGCCAGCCCCAAAATGTTCTCCTTGTTTCTCTCTCTTGCATTCAATTCTGCACACGCACAGAAATTAGAGATCTAGAGAGAAGCACGTGACTAGGAGAATCAACAACAGAACAAGAAAGAGCTGAGTTTGCATCCCAGCTCTCCAGCCCCACTCATGTACCCCCAGTTAATACGTAACTTCTCAGAACCTGTTTCCTCAGCATTTCAAAGAGGTGGAATAGTCCTACCTTCCCCATGGTATTGCCATGAGGAATAAGCGAAATGCAAGTGCTTAGCTGAAGGCCTACATGTTAGCTGTTATGATGTCTTTTTCCCCCCAAACACCCTGTTTCTTCATTTGCTATAATCTTCTGAGATGAAACACAAAGAGACCACTAAAAGGATATTTAAAGTAAAATGCATCACTCTCCATTTGCTTTGGGAGCCAGAGGGCAAATAGGATCTCACTCTGCCACCTTCCTCATCGAAGAAAGAAGAATCAAGTGGTCCAATGCTTTCAGATGGGATGGCAGGTGTCATTAATATAAGAAGCCAACAAAGGACAGATGTCAAACTCTTTGGCTCGGTGTTTGAAACCTTACATGATCTGGTCCTCACCTGCCTCTTGGCCACCTCTCCTTCTGTTCCTGCTCATCGCACATGCAGTGTAGGAAAGAGGGAGGATGGAAATAGTAAAAAGGGGGCACCGCCCAGCACTGTCAACTTTTTTTAGAACCTTCCTGGAAGTGCCTTGTCCTCATTTCCTGCCCCATATCTGTTAGCATCTCCTTGGTCAGAATGTGGTCATGTGGCCACACCTAACAAGGGAGTCTGGGAAATGTAGTCTATTGGCTGAGCACTGAATCCAGGTTCCAATACAGTACTAGCAAATAAGGAGTAATCAAATAGACACCAGTATCCTTGCTACTGTCTCCAGTAGTTTACCCACCACACAGTCAGGGTGGTGGTGAAGGTGGGGGAGAGTTTAAAATAATTTGGGAACAAAGTGCTAAATCTTAGGGCTGAACCAGTCCTTTATGGAGATTGGAAATCAGCATGGGTTAGGGGGAAAAGCCTATAGAGTAGCTGTCTTGACCTGGATTCTTGTCCTTGCTTGCATGACCTTGGGTACCATAACAGATGGGGACGGGATGGTGGCCTCTCAGGTTCATTCCATCCCTCTGTGACACTAATGGAAGCATACCTGCCTATACTGGCTGCAAGCTATGTATGCATGCTTTTGTTGTTCTTAAGCTTCTCACCAGTCTTCACCTCCCATTTATAAATGTTTAAAAATATTCACTTGACGCACAATGAGATTACAGACTCTCTCATTTCTGAGATGAAAAGCAGCTCATGCATTATTCAAGAAAAATATCGCATTATTGAACAAAGGATGGGTGCCTTCACCTCTCATTACTTATTCCAGTCCTTGCCTTATTAGTAGATGTGTTCTGTGAGGATTTTAATGATGGGTTTTGTAAACAAAGACTAGAGATCAAACACTAGTGTGTTTAGATGGCAAGAATAAGAGATTATCATAAAGTCATCAAATTGCATGGCTGGCAGATCACCTAGTGACTAGGTCCTAGTCCAGGAGTGGGCAACCTTTTTATGAGTGCGTACCAAAACCAGCAAAATCTCTGACTCAAAATTCTTCTGCATGCCAACCCTAATTTTTTGAGAACATGTTATGCCTACTTGATATCTCTTAAGGTGTACGTATGTGAAGAACCTTGAAAAAATAATAAAATTCATTTGAGCGACAAAAACAGTATATGACGATGAAAAATACATTTATTTTTTCAGGGAGAGTTAAGGCAGAGGCATAGAAATTGCTCTTCCCCTCTCTCGTCAGTCAATGTCTATGGTCTTTAAGATAACTTGTTATGTAAAACTATTTATCTAAGATGCACGTACAATGAATTTACCTGAAAAACAAAAAAGTCGAATTAAGAACAAAATTGTAAATGGAAGATTATAAGAGAGGGTTTCGCGTGCCAGCAAAAGTTAATGGTGTGCCATGTTTGGCATGTGTGCCAGGGGTTGCCCACCCCTGTCTTAGTCCATCCAGTGCCTGGGTACCATCTACCTAATCCTACCAAGTAAAAGTTCAACCTTGAATTCTTCCAATGATGGGGAACTCACTACCAGAATTTCACCTATGTGGAGTTTGTGAGAAAGCTCATCTCATATTGGGCTGAAATCTCTCTCCCTGTGGCCTCCATCCACTGGACTTAATTTTCACGTGGAACAATTCTGGGCCATTTTCTCCATGACAGACCTTTGCTTATGTGGAGATGGCAACTGTCATAACCCACATTTCTTTGAAAGGCTAAATATCCCCCGATTCCTCAGCCAACTGCTCATAGAGCAAAGAGAATGAATTGGACCTCATGAGTATTTATTAAAGAGCCTTCTCTTCACATCCCAGGCACTTTGATAAGAATATTTATGGCTTATGGTACTTTGTAGTTAAGTGAAGAATTTGTATTCAACTAGCAGGGTTCAAAACTCATTCTCACTTTATACCTCTCCAGCCCTGTCTGCCACTACTCTCCCTCTTACCATCCTTCTTTATTCTCCCTGGCATTCTAGGCCTCCAGCACACCAATCTCTTCCCTGCCTCAGGGCCTTTGCATATGCCATCCTAGGTCTGGATGCTTTCTTAAGATCTTCATATTGGCTATCCACTTCTCACTATGCAGCTCTTAACTGAAAGGCCACCTACTCAGGGAACCCTTCTTGGGTTTCTATCTAAACCAGGCTCAAACCCACTTTTAACTGATCACTCTCCACCCCATTACTCTGCTTAATTTTTCTGTAGCACTTTGCATTAAATCCGTCTATTCAACAAATATTTACTGAGCACCTTCTATGTGCCAGTGATTGTTCTAGGAACTCGGGTTATACTGGTGAATGAAACAATAATTCTTGCCTTGATGGAGCTTCCATTCTCACAGGGGAGACAGAAAATTCACAATACACACTTGGATATGGATAAATTATCTGGTATTGTTAGAAGGAGTTATGAGCAGAATTTCAGGGTTGACAAGGTACTTTCATGCAAATCATACGATTCCAGTTCAGACACCACAAACCGTGCTGTCACGTGTACTGGGAATTGATTCGTGGATGCATGTATTCATTTTCAAGTAACAAACGCTCAACCCCAAAGGGCATACAAATAAAGGGAACTTATTGACATAGGACTGAAATATCTGGAGGAAACATGTACCAGTTTTGGATGCAGTGTGATCATCACTATGGCTTAACTTCTCTGTAATCTTTCCCCCCGTTACTTTGCAAGTCAGATTCATTCTCAAGCCGGCTTCCTTCATGATGGCAATATGGTTGCAGCCAACAATGCTTCATGATTTCTCGTTCATATCCACGGGGCAAGAAGAGCACTTCTGTTTCTGCATTTCATGCAAGATTCTGGAGACGTGCCTCAGCGGCACCCCCCGAGGCCACTCCTGAACAGGGGACTGTGGCCGGGGGACTAAAAGATGCTGTTTTGGGGCTTGGAGCCAATTTCCCCTAAAGCATATTGATGCTGTTAGGAGAGGGAAGAGGGTGCAGATGCCATCCTGGCAGCCAATGCATTTTTACGACAGAATGACGTTACCATGGGAAAAACTGAGCATTGGGTGACTTATTGAAGGGCGTTCGGTTCCTTGGCAGAGGGGCAGAGTCTGGAACCCACACTCACATCTTTGAACTCAGAGCTCCTTCCGAACATAAAATTCTCCTCGCTCGCCCCTTGCCAGCGATGAGTCTGCTGAACTCCCTTTGCAAGAGGCTGGGCAGCTATTAGCAAAGTGAGATGCTGGGTGATGGGAGGCCTCCTTCGTGTCTTGCTGACACAACAATTCCACATAATTTCCTCCTTTTGGGTGATAGCGTTGCTCATTCATTCCTCAACAAATATTCCTTGAGCTGGGAACATTTGCTGGCCTGGACCATCTGGAAACTTCTCTTTTAATCAAGAGCCTTTTATGGGAAGTAATAGAAACTTGATTAAGCTAGTTTGAGCACATACAAAGGGAGGGGGTTTATTCTGAGTACAGAATCCTCGATCTCGACCCCTATTCTCCCACAAATGACAACATAATCTTAGATGATGACATGTTTAATAAGTACACGCATTGCTTATTGAAAATATTGATTGACCCTTGAGGCCTCTGCAGCCTGTTTGGTGGTTGCTGTTTGTCTTAGATCTGGGTTGAAGAAAATTCAAATGAAATCGAACCCCATTTGCATGCTCTTCCTGCTGGCTCTCTTAGGCTTAATGCAATGGATGTGTTCCAGAAAAGGGAAGGGGCCCAGCCGTGTGGCTCAGTTGTTGAGCGTGGACCTAGGAACCAGGAGGGCACATGCCTGGGTTGCAGGCTCAATCCCCAGTAGTGGGTGTGCAGCAGGCAGCCAATCAATGACTCTCTCATTATTGATGTTTCTCTCTATTTCTCCATCTCTCTTCCTCTCTGAAATCAATGAAAATATATTTAAAAAAGAAAGAAAGAAAAGGGAAGGGACTGAGAAGTTTCTCAGGAAGAAAAGGTAGGGGATGAATCAGAAATCTGGGTGGTGCAGTCTGCTTACCTCGTTATCCAACTTGCATATTCAGTAGCTGTAACCTCACCAGCGTGCCCATTTGACATTGAGCTTGCATTCTGATACTGGTCCCACAGGTGCAAGCAAGACCCTACTGCAGGCTTCCGGGAGGCATGTTGGTTTTACAAAAATGAGGGTTTTACTTACTCCCATGCAAGAATTGTGACCGTGAAAAAATTTCTTGGCAATTCAAGTACTCAGACGCTATCAAGAGAGGGCATGGTGTCCTCTCCCTCTTCGTGTCTTCATGAAGACATTGTACATCTCTCTTTGGGGGATGGTAAGAGAGTCACCTTCCTATCCACCTGGATTCAATCAACTTGAATGACCCTTTCCAGTTCACGGAGTCCATAAATTCCTCCGTCCAGAAGGAGAGGATGTCAATGTCGAGATAACCTGACGAGTAAGCAAGTATCTTCCCCCAAGAACGAATTAATCCCTGCTTTGCTTCCCCAATGAGTTCTGTAGAGTTTCTTTGCTTAAACTGCAGCATCAGAATCAGCTGAGAGCTGGTTGGAAATGTACCATCATGGGCTGCATCCCAGACCCTGGGTCAGAACCTGCACTTTAGTAATATTCTGGGGTCTCACTTGCCCATTAATGTTGGAGAAGCACTGCTGTGGAAACTGCTTCTACAGCACCTCCGGTCCTCTGTTGCACTCACTTGATTGCTTATCTGTGTCCAGGAGAAGGGCCAAGGTCATGTCTTCTCACCAGCATGTCTCCATCTCCTACACAGGGCCTGGCACTAGGGGATATTCAATAGCTACTGGATGAAGGGATAGGTGGATGGATGGATGGGGAAATCAAGTTCTACTGCCTGCCAGGGAGGCTACCTGTCCTAGTGGCAGGATGCTGGGGTCAGAAGGAAAGGGAAAGGTCACCGAGCAGTACTGTTGCCATCAACAGGTTTTGAGCTCTGTGTGAGGTGGTTTACCTACACGATACAATTCAATCCACAGAAAATAGGACCAGACAGTTATTGATATTCTCATTTCACCCCCGAGCAAGTGGTGCAGCTACAGTTTGAACCTAGAATGATATGTTTTCTTTCCCGCTGCACTGCCATTCAGTCTTTGTATGAGGGTGGGTTTGCCCCCGGACTCCCCGGCCTCTACTTTCTGCATCTGTGGCAGAAGCGTTGGTAATCTTCCCATCTCCACCCTAGCGCGCACTGCTTCTGCCAACAGCTTCAGTCTGCAGAGAGCCTGCAGCTCTGCCTGAGGGCTTCCCCCTGGTCTTAGGAGCATGCTTGTCTGTGTGCAAGGCAAGTCTTTACAACCCCATGAGGTAGCCACCGCCACGCTCTCCAGATGAGGAAACTGAAGCTCAGACGGGCGGAGTGAGGTGCCAAAGGTTCCCCGGCTGGTAATCAGTGGAGCCCAGGTTTGGACCTATTCCTGTTTGATGTCAAAATTCGTGGTCTTTAAATTCTTGCTTCCCCAAATTATTTAGATTATTAACTGAGATCATGGATCTGAAGATACTTTGCAAAGATGGGAAGTTCAACTCTCATTACTATAATTTTAGAACGGGCTGTCTTTGTCAGAATCTTGTGCTCTTTTCCCCAAGGGGGTTAGGACAAGTCAACCAGGGTTTGATTTGTGAGGGGTCTGATTCAAAGGGACCAGAAGAAAATGGGAAGGTGCCGAGTCTAGGGACAAGGGAGATCTTGTCAGTAGAATAGGATGAGGCTGGATAGATTCAAGGATAAGTTGGGAAAAAGCAGGAATTACTGGGCCCTTCTACTGACAGGCCTTGCATGGTGTTTGGTATTGAGGCACAGCCACGGACTTTGATAAATGAGGGTGGAAGAGGGAAGAAGGCTTGCATGTCATCCATACCAGTCAAAGTGGAGCCCCTGGCATCCACATGAGTAATATCCAAATGGCAGAATGGCAGCAGCTTTTATCTCAGATAAAAGCTGAGCGAGAGCCAACTCTCACGGGCTGATGGTAGCTTCCTGGAGCACCAGGTGGATGGCAAATCTGAGGCTGCTTCCCAACCCAGAACCAGAGTCACGATTGATTAGTGATGTCTACTCGGGGCACAGAAGTGAGAGTGTTGGTACACGTGCCACGTGGAGGAACAGACTAAATTTCATATGAGTCAGAAGAATTCTTAAGTTAGGACCGAAGCAGCATTTGCATATCAAGTAGGCTCCCTTTTATGAAAGGGATGATTTCCCCTTGAAGAGAGTTTCTCTTTAATTTGAGCATATGTGGCTCAACCTAGGCCATATGCAAATGACAGTTTGATCAGAACTCCCTAGGGGCAAAGAAGAGAAAGATCAGCACAACATTTACTGAGCAGAACACACATGGAAGAGGAGTTGCTTTCTTTTTCTGCTGTTTTTGTCATGGCGCCCTCCATGTCAAGTGGGCTTTGATGACTCGGAGACTTATCCCAACATTTTTTGAGTCTGTGATCTCCGCCTCCAGGAACTCTGGCTTCTTGGTTTTATTTAAGCAGCAGTGACAAGTCCTGATCATTGGAGTTTTGTTTTCTTAACTCACTTGGGAGAGGAGGCAGGGAGCCCCCACACAGGTCACCGTGAACCGTGCATCTGCCTGCGAGGAACACTGAGCACAAACTATAAATAATGCAGCCACTTCTGCCCTTGAGTTTGGAGCTCACGTGGAGCTTGCTGCATCACGCAACTTCCTGATGCTCAAAGCAGACCTGCTTGGTGGGGACAGTCAGACTCACTCCTACTTTAAGTTTAACCCATCATTGGTACCCTGGATTATAAAGTGCTCTTGAAAATCACCTCATATATCCTGAGATGTTTGGAAATTCTCGAATTTTCAAAGGAAATTCAAACATTTAGGCGAAGCCACATAGAATGGACTTGTTGTGAATTCACATGGGGACCAATCCTGCTCATATTTAATTAACGACGGTCAGATTAAGTGGTTTAACAGTGCACTCCACACGGAGAGTCTCTAACAGGAAGTGACTTTTCTGAAATGAGCCTTGCATTCAGGAGATGAATGGGGAGAGAGTTGATATCATCCTCCCAGTGCAAAAGATTGGTTGGGAAACTCAATTTGATGGAGTCTTGTTTTAGAAAAAGGATGAAAAGTAGATTTTCTTGGCTTGGTAGCGGATGCCTAGAACTTAACTGAATAGAAAAGATTGACGCGGAGGCTAGGATCAGTGAGATGAAATGCCAAGATTGATTAGAAATGTCTGCCGTGGGCAAAGGAGGGGAAGAAACACTATACAAACATATGTGCTATCCCTTCTCCAAGAGGAAGTTGTCTGGAAAAAACAGAGCGGGTGGAACAGACACCGCCTGTCCTGGAGGGGAAAAATAATCAGACAAGATTCATTCTGACAGCCTATTACTGCAGAAAAAATTTTGACCTAGGCATTGGCAGACTCCAGAAAAAGCTAGTCTCTCCACCCTCCACTGTTTCCTGAAAGAATGAGCCAAACGCACTGTTTCAGACCGCATGCAAATGAGGTTTTCAGGCAGGGAGGAGACAAGAGGGAGAAAGCAAGTGCCTCCGTTGACACTGGGCAGTGATGAGCAGAACTGGAAAGGAAATTGCTCTCTGCTCCACATCAAGAATGGTGCTTGACTTTCCTTGGAATTTCCATCTCTTCTGGAGCAGCGTAGTGAAAAGAGTTCATTCAACTTTGGGTATAGATTCAAATGCTGTCTTCTCACATGTTACCTAGGTAACCTTGGACAGGTCATTTGGATCTTCTGAGTCTAATTTTCTTCATAGTAAATGAGGACTAAAAATATAAAACCTTCTTAACTTACAAGGTTTCGCCAAAAGTGGACTATTCATACCTCCCAAATGGAACCAACACATGTGGATGCGACCAGCCCAGTGCCAGGCCCAGAGTGTGCATTTAACAGTATGAATTGAGAAAGGAAAAATCCATTTAGGGCCAGGCTGTTCTGGGTTTTGCTCCTCTCCCTAAGGTCCTGGAATGCTTCTTCTTCTCAGAGGTCACGCCTTCCAGAACGTCTCTAGAAAAAAGAAAGACAGCTCCAGATCCTGGTGGCTTCAAATGTCCAAGTCCCCAGCCCACCCAGCCCCGCGCCAAGCTCCCCGCCCCCTCGCAGAAGCAGTTTCAGCCTCCTAACCTGTCGCTTTTGCTGAGTACCCTGGCACCTGGCCTCAGCAATGGAGGGTGCCTTTGTGAATTCAGGAGGCTCAGCAGGGAAAAGCATTGTGGTGGCTTAGGCTGATCTCAAAGGCCATGATCTGTCCAGGCCTGTCTAGGTCACTGAATCCCCTTCTTTAGGAATGTCCTGGATGTTGAGTTTAGCTTCTTGATGTCCTGCAGTTGGGAGAGGGAGACAGAGACTACCCCCTACCCAGGTCTTTACAACACCCTAAGGCTGTGGTTCTCAACCTTCTGGCCCTTTAAATACAGGTCCTCATGTTGTGACCCAACCATAAAATTATTTTCATTGCTACTTCATAAGTGTCATGTTGGTACTGTTATGAATCATAATGTAAATATGTGATATGCAGGATGGTCTTTGGCGACCCCTGTGAAAGGGTCGTTCGACCGCCAAAGGGGTCGCGACCCACAGGTTGAGAACCGCTGCTCTAAGGTGCCGATCACAGCCGGATACTCTGCCACCATCTTTTTCTGCATCGCGTTTTTGAGGTTCCAGAGTCACACAGCACTTTCAGATCCAAGGAACATGAGGTTTCCAGCAGAGCCATTACAGGCCTCAGGCAGAGAGGACCTGGGGGCACTGGCAGGGCCGTCCTTACCCAGATGACCCCATTAGCAGAAGGATGCCTGGGCTTACAGCTCTTTCAGCCTAAGGTGATTCACAGATTGCTAGAAGCAATGGATGCAGAATTCAAACATTTCTGTTTCTGTTCTTTACCATTCTGGTTGAATATAGTTGAGCTTCTGTGGTAGTAGTACATCTAAATCGTATATCTCTTCGCAAATACTGTGCCCAAGACCAACCTGGCATCACTCCATCCTTGGCCTTAGCTCTGTAGACACCAGCTCTACCAGGGTCCTTCCCCACTTTGGAGTTTAAACCACCGTAATCCCCCCAACCCCCACATGGCTACTGAGAAAGGACCAAGACTGGCATTCAGCTGCTGCCTCCTGCCTCACTCCTTACAAGCTGAGAGGAGCTGGGAGTCTGTGTCCAGAATCAGGCATCTGCCGGACTTCGTCTTGAGTGTATTGGAATGAGTTGCCCACGGAGAAGAAAGGCCCTGCTCGCTGGGCCTCTGAGCGCATTGGGACGTGGTGCCAGGAGGTGTCTCCCAACGGCAATCAAGGGAGAAACTGAAGCCGATTATTCTTTCTTTTCTGCAGCAGCTTGCGCTTTCCTTCCCCCTCTGGGGAAATTAGCTCTGGCTGCGGAGAGAGGGAAAGTAAGCAAGTGTAACCTGAAATATGCATTAGAGGTTATTTTTGGAGGTTTCCAGGATTGAAAATGACTGAGGGCTGACCAGAATTAACTGCCCAGAATTAACTTCCAGAGGCTTTATGGGGAGGAGGAGGGGGCCCACGCACGTCAGAACACCGAGCTGAGGTTGGCAGTGATCTGTGGAGCTGGTCAAAAGAACTGTGGCCTTAACAAGCCATTCCTCTTAGTGACTGGCTCAGGGGGCGGGCAGAGAAGGAAGTTATGTCTGAGGAAAACATGGACTTGGAAAGGGGGAGCCTGGGGCCTCCCCACCAAGACACAGTGTTTCCGCTGAGTGACACAGTTGGAACTTAGGGCATGCTTTTAACCTGCTCTCTCACCAGAAGGGCTGGGAGGTCTTGCTCATCTGGATGACACTGTGAGTTTGCCAAGGGCTGGAGTTACCTGTGCTGGGGCCTGAATGCTTGTGTTTCCATCCCCTAATGAAGCCCTAATTGGGAAGTGGGGTCTTTGGGAGGTGATTAGGTCAAGAAGATGGAGCCCCCGTGATGGGATTAGTGCCCTTATAAGAAGAGGAAGATACCTAGCTTCCTCTCTCTCCCCCATGTGAGGACAAGTGAGAAGACAGCTTCATGCAAATGAAGAAGAGTCCCTCACCAGACCCTGAATCTGCTGGCACCTTGATCTTGAACTTTCAGTTTCCAAAATGGTGAGAAACAAATGTTTATTGCTTATGCCACCTAGTTTGTGGTATTTTGTTACAGCAACCCAAATGAACTCTAATCTCTCTGTAAGACAACCTTTAATTGCTCTCTGCATCTACAGCCCCTAGCCAAATGCCTGGCACATAGTCGGTATTTAGTAATCTTCTTTGCTAATTGTGGAATAAAACTTTTTGTTGTATGGGCTTGTGGGAGAGGTAACTTTTGGAGTGGGGCTGGTGTAAGAGCAGAAGGAACATTTCCAGGTGTCTTTGAATCAGCCCCTTGGGATTCAGCCTCTTTTAGCTACAGGAAACTGTCTTTTTCAGCAGCACACGTATTCTCAGAACAGATAGTGCCTAAAGCCACATATGCAACATTAAGCATTTCAAGCTATTCAGGTTTAAATAGGCTCAGTTCCATTAAAACACTTATTTTGAGGACTTACTGTGTGCCAGGTGATGGTGAAGATGAGAGAGCAACCACATTTCAAGTGGTCAGTAGCCACAACATTGAACAGTGCGGATGTAGAATATCCCTATCATTCCAGAAAGTTCTGTTAGACAACACATATCTAGACCTTGGTCCAACCTCAAGTTCTTAATGGGTCCAAGCTCAACTTCCTGTCTATTCTTTATGGAGATGGTCACTATCATGTAATCACTCCTCTTATTCACAGAGATGTCTATTAAGTCACCCAGAATCTTTTGAGAGTTCCCCACGTTTTTCTCTATAGCACTAGTCATGATCTGTTTAGCTTTCTATGGCTGGTGCAATGAATTACCATAAACTTATGGGAGAAAAACACACATTTATTATGCAGTTCTGAGGGTCAGAAGTTTGAGAAGGCTTCTGTGGGCTAAAGTGAAGGTGCCGGCAGGGCTGCCTTTCTTCCGGAGGCTCTAGGGCAGTAGTCGGCAAACAGCGGCTCGTGAGCCACATGCGGCTCTTTGGCCCCTTGAGTGCGGCTCTTCCACAAAATGCCGACTTCTGTGCATGGGCCACGAAGCTTCAATCACACTGTATATGCTCACCCGCATGTGGTATTTTGTGGAAGAGCCACACTCAAGGGGCCAAAGAGCCGCATGTGGCTCGAAAGACGCAGTTTGCCGACCACTGCTCTAGGGAAGAATCAGTTTTTCTGTCTTTTCTACCTTCTAGAAGCCGACTGCATCCCTTGGCTCATGGCCCCTTCCTCCATCTTCACATCTGGCAATGGGCATTGGTGTTTTTCTTGTCACCTCACCTTGACCTCCTCTTCTGCATCTTTGCCCACATTAAGGACCCTGCTGATTACACTGGGCTCACCTTGATAATCTAAGATATCCCCCCCCGCCCAATACACACACATAATCCCCTGAATTCCATCTGGTACCTTAATTCCTCTTTGCCATGTGACATAACATAGTCACAGGTTCTGGGAATTAGGATGTGGACATGTTTGGGAGGCAGTATTCTGTCTACTCCACTATTGTTTGTTCTAGAAGAAAGTACCAAAAAATATAGTTCATGTGTGCAGAGCATGAGGGGCAAGGCTTGGTGATTTAAAAAGCAGTGTAGGGTGGACAAAGGAGTTAGGCTGCCTGGCTTTGAGTCTCATATTGTGACCTTGGACCCACATCCCAGAGCCTCAGTCTCCTCACCTGTGAATGGAAATAATGACGGGAGCTGTCTCACATAGTCATGGCGAGGATTAGAAGAGATATTGCATGTAAAGGCTTGGCAAATAGTAAACCCTCAAATGTCAGTTACCATTTGGAAGCTAAAAATGCCTTCACATTATGATCTGAATGTGTTCTAGCTTTGAAAATAGCTCCAAATTTCATTTATATTAAGAACCACATTCTGTTCTCTGTTCCTGTGTGTGTGATGGCCCCTGGGGGTTGGGTGGTCACCCAGTGCTGTGTGGAGAGAGGTCGGCCTGTTCCGAAGGCCATGGCAGGAGGCTGGCTGGCCCAAAGAGCCTCTCTTCTGCTGTGTGCTAATAGACTGGGGACTCAAAGGTCAAAGGATGTTATATGTCTGCAAATCTAATCAAAATACTTTTGTCATCTTGATTGCAATGAAATGAGCTAATGCTGATGTATTTTAGAAAATTCCTAGAATGTCTGAGCTATAAGGGAATCTAATTGGACCATTCTACTGATGCTTGAGTATTCTCTGTAAAAGTCTGCTAAAATACTCATCCCTGTTTAAATGACCCAGAAATGGCAATTGCACTACCTTTTACATTTTTAAAAAACGGGATAGGTAATGCATGCACATGCTATAACATTCATAAGGATCTACAGCCTCAGCAATGAACTATTAGTATTGGTTTCTTGTATGTCCTCCCAGATATATTCTGTGCGTTTAAACTCTATTCCTCTCCCCCATACCTGCAGCAACACGAGCTTACTGCATTCACCATTCTGTACCTACCCTCACTTTCCCCTTCCTGGTCAATTTTAACAATATATCTTGGAGACTGTTCTATATTGCTATGAAAGCACTATTCCATTTTAAAGATGTACCATAATCTATCTTACCAATCACTTATTTATAAGGCTATCCACACAGTTTCACTATTGCATGCAATATCACAAATAATCTGTATTTATAGCATTTTTACACAAGTTCAAGTATGCCTGTAGAATACCTTTTTGCAGTGAAATTTCTGGGTCACATAGTATGTGCATATTACATTTTAAAAGTGTATACCACCATTGGTAGAAATATAAATTGGTACAGTCACTATGAAAAACAATATGGAAGGTCCTCAAAAAATTAAAAGTAGAACTACCATATGATCCATCAATTGCACTTCTGGGTAGAGAGCTGAAGGAAATAAAATCACTATTGAAGAAATATGTGAACTCACACGTTCATTGCAGCTTTATTTACAATAGCCAAGACATGGAAACAACCTAAGTGTCCATTGGTGAGTGGATGGACAAAAAAAATCTGATCTATATCTATATCTGTCTACATAATTGGTGAGTGGATGGATAAAGAAAATCTGATCTATATCTATATCTGTCTACATAATATCTACATACTAAAATTGGAAAAATACAGAGAAGATTAGCATGGCCCATGTGCAAAGATGATGTACAAATTCGTGAAGCATTGCATATTAAAAAAAAGATTAATGAGCCCTTGGGATCTAATGTATAGCATGGTGACTATAGTTAATAATGCTATATTGTATACTTGAAATTGATAATAGAGTAAATAGATCTTAAATGTTTTCATCAAACACACACACACAGACACACACACACAATTTCAATTATGTGAAGTGATGGGTGTGGTAATTAACTCATCGTGGTAATCATTTTGCAAGATTACATGTATTAATTTAAAGAAATTTGTGCCAAATTGCTCTTCATAGTTTATCAATTTATCTTCCCATCAGCAATTATGAGAGATATTTAACTAAATACCACTGTTTCTCCACAACCTCAATTGTTATCAAACACTTTTATTTTGGTCAATTAGAAATTAAAATATGTTATTATAGTTTTAATTTACCAAGCATATTATATGTGGTGTTTAAGAGCCATACATATTTTATTTTTAAATGAAGAACAGATGATCCATTTTTCTACTGAGTTTTTGGTCTTTTTCTTACTGATTTATAGAATTTCTATATTTATAGGAATGGCCGTTTGATTTTTAAAGGCAGAAACTACTTATTTTATTTGTTCAAATATACCTTTATTTAACATATGGATTCTGAATTTTAGAGAGTTCT
>NW_006290541.1:1959633-1994263 GCF_000327345.1 Myotis davidii
AGTCCTTTAAAATAAATTGGGACATATAGGACTAGAGAACTGATACACCCCTCAGGGAGAACAGTGAAGGTGTGTTGCTGGCCATGCCAGCTGATAGCAATCTGCTTGATGGTCTATATCAGAGTATGCAAACTCATTAGTCAACAGAGCCAAATGTCAACAGTACAATGATTGAAATTTCTTTTGAGAGCCAAATTTTTTAAACTTAAACTATATAGGTAGGTACATTGTTATTAACTTAATTAGGGTACTCCTAAGGCTTAGGAAGAGCCACGCTCAAGGGGCCAAAGAGCCGCATGTGGCTCGCGGGTCGCAGTTTGCCGACCTCTAGACCATTGTTGAAGGGTGAGCCCAATGTAGCTCAATTTTCAGATTCTCAAAAGGAACCAGAAATTTAGATTTTTCCATGAAACCTCCCAATATTTAGATGTCAACAAATCATAAAAATAATCAATATTTGTTCTATTAAAACTCAATGTTTAATTCTAAAAGTTTCCTTGGAGATAGTGGAGTAGAAAGAGCTATTTATTCAACCAAATATGACTCAGCATATTTGAAGGGAAAGAATTCCTGATACATGCACATGATATGAATAAACCACAGAAGCTCTGCTGAGCAGAACAAGCCAGATATAAAAGAGCACATATGGCATATGTCCATCGATTTGAAATTCTAGAACAAGCAAAATTAACCCACGATGAGGGCAGGGATTGACTGGGAAGGGAGTGAGGACATTTTCAGGCATAGTAATAGTATTCTGAATTTCCATAGGGGTTTGGATTAGACTAATATATGCATTTGTTAAAACCTAGTGAATGTATACTTAAATTACATATTTCAATGTATGTAAACTGTATACAAAAATCTATGCAGAAATATTGAATTCTAGTCAATGGCAATCACCTTGAAGTACTTAGGAGCAAGTATGTTGATGTCTGCAGTTGACTTTGAGATGAACTAAAAATAAGTTGGGTTAATGGGTAGATAGAAGAATGGATGGAGGAGACATATACTACATCAAGTTGAATAAAATGTTAATGAATCAATGTTGATGTGCATTTTAAGATGTTCACAATAAGATGTTGGGAAAAATGTGCAAAACACACACACAAAGAACTATAGATGAGCTTAACACACACACCCTCCTGTGGGCTAGATTTGTTTCAATAAGCACCAGTTGCAATGGCTTCTGACAGTTGCACTGTGCCCTCATGCATGCCCACCACCCCATTACATGGTGGTATCTCAGCAAGTTTATTATGAGGGCATTGCTCCTGCAGCTCTCCCCTCTACCTTCCATGGGGCTTGATAGGTCTGGCACGGTTCAGTGAATGAAGGCGTGAGAAAATCCATCACCTGTGGACATCATTAACATTTCTTCACCGTGACCTGTCTGAGACAAACGCGAGCCTGACCTTCTTCTCATTAATCAAGGGAAAAGAAAAAACCATTTTGGTGACACAGCTCTTTAGCTCCTTCTGCTAATCCATCTTGCCGCATCGGCAGTCACAGTTCACATGGTGTTTAAATTCAGAGGGGACAAAAATGAGCTCAGAGCAGTCCCTTCATTGGAGAAGGGGGTTTAGAAGTGTTTGCAGCTCCGCTGTTCCCTGCGTTGGTCAGGCTCTTCATTTATCAGCAGCATTTCCGTGCAAGTGGCTGGATCTGGGTTAATACCCACCAAGTGCCCTTGGCTGTTGTTGGGATACTGGGGAATATGACCAAGGAGTGTCTGAGGCTTGAAGGTGCCACCAGACCTGCAGGGAGAAGGGAGCAGGGGAGAGCAGTTTCTCCTTTAAACACATGTTCTAAAGTGACACCTTTTCAATAGTTTTAAAAGGTATTTTTTTAAAAAATATATATTTTATTGATTTTTTACAGAGAGGAAGGGAGAGAGATAGAGAGTTAGAAACATCGATGAGAGAGAAATATCGACCAGCTGCCTCCTGCACACCCCTCACTGGGGATGTGCCTGCAACCAAGGTACATGCCCTTGACTGGAATTGAACCTGGGACCCTTCAGTCTGCAGCTGATGCTCTATCCACTGAGCCAAACCAGTCAGGGCTAAAAGGTAATTTTTTAAAAAGTTCTCACCCTGAGGATATTTTTACTAAATTTTGAGAGAGAAAGAGAGAGAGAGAGAGAGAGAGAGAGAGAGAGAGAGAGAGAGAGAGAGAAGAGAATCATCCATGGATTGCCTCTCATACATGCCCCAACTGGGAAACAAACCTACAGCCTAGGTATGTGCCATAACCTGCAATCGAACCTGCAACCTTTTTGGTGTACAGGACTGCGCTCCAACCACCTGAGCCACCCAGCAGGGCCAAAGGTAATTCATCTTCATAACAACTGTTAAGATTCCGCTGCATACAAGTGAAAAGAAACAAGGGCCAGCCTTGTAAATAGGTGATTGATGCATCAGCGGTCAAACCTGCAGACATTTAGAGACTGTAGTCAAAAGGCAGCACCTTTTCATGGGCCCTTTCCCTTGTTATGTGAATTATTCCCTGGCATATCCACTCCCCTTCCCTGAAGGAGAATGCTGCTTTTCCCTTCAATGACATTATACGATTAGCTTGATTTGGTCAATGAAGTGTGAGCAGAAGTGACATGAGTCACTTCCAAGCAGAAGATTTAAGAGCCAGGTTCTCTTTTCCCTCTGCCAAAGCCATGTCCCAGATTATGGCAGCTCCAGCAGCCCAGATCCCACAGAGAGAACAGATATGGAGCGCAGCCTCAGCTAGCCCTGTGATTTGGGGGTCATTTGTTACTGCAACATAACCTATCCTATCCTAACTGATCCACTCCACAACCAGTAAAGGTGTCTCCTGCCCAATTCCCATAGAGAGAACCTTTTGATTTAAGACTTCTCCACAAAACTTCTGCCTAGTTTTGAAATAGTAACTACACATGAACCATCTTGGATAAAGATAAAGCTAGGACAATTCATGGGGTGATCACATATTGTGAGGGTGGCTGCTAAGGGAGGAGACCATGTGGGCTCATGGAGATGGGCATTGCTATTAGGGTCAAAGGGGCATGAGGCCCTGAGAGCAGTGGTCTAGGATTCAACAGACGGGGCTTGAGTCCTGGGCCTGTTCTTCACTTGCTGTGTGGCTTTGGATGAAACACTTGGCCTCTCTAATCCTCTACCTACTAGATAGGGTTGTCATGAACTAAGTCATAGAAAGAGTAAGGTCAATGGCAGGGCCTACTTTTAAGGTTCAGGTTGCTTTTCTCCTCTTCCTTCTTTCCTTCCTCCACTTCCTCTTTCTCCTCTTTTTTGACCCAAATAATAATATGGAGGAAGGTGGGAGACTGCATGTGTAGCACGGGCAAGGCAGAGTGTGCCTGGAGATTGAGAGGACTCCAGACTGCACCAGGGAGGGGCCTTGTGTTTGAAGTTTCAGAAAGATTTGGATGGCAGCTTTGCCATTTCCTGGCTGTCTAAAAAATGATTTTTCACAGAGAGGAAGGGAGAGGAATAGAGAGTTAGAAACATCGATGAGAGAGGAACACCGATCAGCTGCCTCCTGCACACCTCCTACTGGGGATGTGCCTGCAACCAAGGTACATGCCCTTGGCCGGCATCGAACCTGGGACCCGTTAGTCCGCAGACCGACGCTCTATCCACTGAGCCAAACCGGTTAGAGCTATTTCCTGGCTGTCTTAATGTTTTTCAGTGCACAGGCCAAAGCAAAGTTGGGTGAAGACATAGATTTCTCCTTAAAAAGTTTTTAAAAAATGCATAAAACCAAATAATTCGAATTACAAAGGGAACTAATTTTATTTTTGGAAAGATATTAAAAAATACAAATTTGTGGTACAATAACACACATCTTTATTAGTGTACTGAATCACTAGCTCTATTGGCACAGCTGATAGTATCAATATTTCAGGGCTGTGCTGAACAGAATGCTTCCTGATGTCTATAACAATTGGGATGTGATGGGAAAATATCCCTGGTGACAGAGTCATCATAAAGTAAGTGCCACTGTGCTTGGTTGTCTACATTCAGTTGAAGAAAATAGAAGCTCTCAGCTAAAAGTTATTAAAATTTTTTTTCCAAATTATTTCCCTTTCAGGACTTCCTAAATTCTATCAGGTTAAGAACTCGTGCTCTAAACAGATTTTCTTGAGGAAGTCACATTGCTTCTCTGAGCCTCAATGTCTGCACCTGCAAAAAGGCTGTCTTACCTTGATGTCCTTTCTAAGCATGGGATTTGGTTACCGTAAGGTGAACAGCCCTCGTGGGGCCTTGATTCCCTGGGTAATCGTTTTTAAAAATTGATTTCAAAGAGGATGGGAGAGGGAGAGAGAGATAGAAACATCAAGGATGAGAGAGAATCATCGATCTGCTGCCTCATGCACGCCCCTACTGGGGACCAAGCCCAAAACCCAATTTTTAGTGCCCTGACTAAAAATTGAACCATGACCTCCTGGTTCATAGATTGACACTCAACCACTGAGTCACACCTGCCAGGCGAGTAATCAGTTTTAAGAGAAGCACTGAGGTAGGGGAATGAGACATCCATCTGCCCCTCCTTTCTCCCAAAGTCCCATGCAATGACAAGATGAGGGAGAGGGGGAGGGAGACAGAGGACATAAATGAGAATATATAAAGTGACAGACTGGGGAACAAGAGAGTGGCATCAATGAACAAGAATTCTTGAGGAATTCCTGACAGTTCAAAACCAGATCACATGTTTGGAGAAACAGCATTGGCAAACACCACCTGAAGCATACTGAAAGAGTACCTAATTTTAAGGGGCCATTACTTTATATTCGTATCACTTACTTTAATTTTCAAAATAACCCTACTATATAGGTTCTGTTACTATCCATCCCACTTTATGGATGGAGAAACTGAGGCTAAGCAGGTGCAGGTGCTTTGCTCAAGCTCACACAGCCAGAGAGTGACAGAGCCCAGGCGTCTTGCTGTGTGGCTTCAACTCCATGTTCTTGCCCATTGCACTCTCCAGGTAGCTAATCAGTGCATTCAATTCATGTGCAGGAGGAAGCTTCTTATTTTTTAAAGTCCTTCTAGAATCTGCGGGCTCAAGAAACGAGGATGAAAACTGTTCTCGCACCACTGCTGGGTTTGGGAAGAGCTTAAGCTGCATGATTCAAGTTTAAGGGCAGCGGTGCAGCAGCAGCTGCCTGGCGCTGGGGCTGGCAGGGGAACCAACGAATCCATTTGAGAATATCTGCACTTGAACACAATTACCTCACTGTTTCTCTTCATCTCTTTCCTGAATACCATTTGCCCTAAAAATACTCTTTGACATTATGCACAAACCTTGAAGAGGCATTTATTTAGCCCTGACCTTTGTATGGTTCCTGCTACAAGAGACTCAGTGACACACCAACGGGGCTGAATTATTTATAGGCCCGAGGGGAAATCAAAGTTGCTTTTATTTCTATGGAAAGGCTATTAGAAGGCTAAAGCACCAAATTAGCTTTGGCTCTTCGCAAAGGGACTTCAGCTGGAATCAAGGTGCTTAGTAAAGTTGAGGTGCTCTCCATGGCTGGGTATTTGGAAATCCCCATAAACCTGGGCCATCAAGTTATCTTTCCTGGGACCCAGGCAGAAGTTCTTGGTCTCCAGGGTTGTAGACAGAAAGGAGCTCCAGGTTGGAGCGCCTTCGAGGCTGGGAGGTGAGAATCATGCTCATTTTGCACCATTTCTTTCAGCATAAGCACCAGACAGTGGAATTTTTGCAGGAGAAGGTGTTTTGATTGGGGGTGTGTGAAAAGGGAGGAGATAACTTTTGTGCTTCTGGCTCCAATAGAGCCGGGGTGCTAGAAATGCTACACAGGACAATGGATAATGGCAATAATAGGATTCTGGAGCCATCGCTGCTGCCCAGGTCTCTTACGGTTATTTCCATCTGCTTCCCCAAAAAGATTGGCAGCAAAACCTCGACGGTTCTTTGAAGTAGCTGAGACACCCTAGTAAGCACGTGAGCCAAGTTCTGGTAAGAAGCAGCGTTACCAAGGAATAGGGTGTATGGCTATGGGGGCGGTGGCGGTTCTAAAATAGACGGATAACAGATATCAATCTGTGGGCAAGAAGCACTTTCTTGTTCTTTTCGGGACACCGGTGCCCAGCAGTTTCTGTGTTTGCTTTGGTTCCTCACAAAGGGGCTCCAGCCAGACTTGAGGTGCTTATTAAAGTTGGAGTGCTCTCCACGGTCAGGTCTTTGGAAATCGCTACACAGGACAATGGATACTGGCAACAATAGGATTCTGGAAACATCGCCTCTGCCCAGGTCTCTTATGGGTATTTTCAGTCTGCTTTCCCAAAAAGATCAACAACAAAACTTCTGCTGTTCTTTGAAATTGCTACACAGGACAATAATAGGTGTTCAAAAATATTTTTTGAATGAGTGATGAGAACAGAGCAATGGGATAATAACAGCATTAATTAGTATTTATTCCATTCTGAGTATGTTCTAGGAATTGTGTAAAATGCTTAATTGTTGATAACCCTATGAAGGATTACTAGTGCCATTTACAGGTGTTGAAATAGAGGCTCAGAGATTTTACAGGACATCCCCAAAGCCACAGAGCTAGTAAGCATTACTGGCTTGTCTGATTCTAGAGTTTTGCTCTTTGCTGCCAGCTACCAGGTAGAATAGATAAACCAGAAAGCAGTATGAAAATTAAAGAATGCAGCTGACGATCAAGGTAGCGCCATAGATATTTTGGGGAAAGTAAAAAGTACAAAAAACTCAATATTTTATTCAAATAGTACTGGCCATCTGGTTATTTGCTGGAAAAAAAATTTAGGGCTCCATCTGATTGTATATAAAATAAATTGCAGATGGATTACAGAGCTAAATGCAAAATATAACCCCATGTAATCTCTGGGACTAGAAAGGTGGGAAGAAACTACAAAAAAGTATAATTGATTATGAGTGACTTTTATTTTTTCTTTATTTTATTTAAAAATTTTAAATAAGCATGTGATATTTTAAAACTAGGAAAAGCAAAATAAATCAATCTTTCCACTCTCTTTCTGTTTTTTTTCCTCTCTCTTTAAAAAAAATATATTTTATTGATTTTTTACAGAGAGGAAGGGAGAGGGATAGAAAGTTAGAAATATTGATGAGAGAGAACATCGATCAGCTGCCTCCTGCACACTCCCTACTGGGGATGTGCCTGCAACCAAGGTACATGCCCTTGACCGGAATCGAACCTGAAACCCTTCAGTTTGCAAGCCGACGCTCTATACACTGAGCCAAACCGGTCAGGGCCTGTTTTTTCCTCTTGTCCTTTTACTCCTCCTTCCATTTTACTCTCTATTCCTTTCTTTCCTTCTTTTATTTAATGCTCTCTCCTTAAAGTAAAGAAGGTACGATGAGTTCCCAGGCACCCTAGGGAGGAAGAAATGGGGGGTGGGGAAGGTTGCTGGGCTTGGGGATTTGTCAAGAGACAGAGGAGAGGAAGGAAGAATGAAGAGGGTTAGTGAGGTGTCCCTGTGCTGGGTGCCTTATGCTTTGCATTTATTACCATCTTCCAAAACAACTTCATAACCATCATTCTCTTCCCCATTCATTTCAGCAGTGAAGGACATGGAGCAGGCACCGTTACCATGCACAGCAGGGTTACATTTGAGCCCAGGTCTGTGGGACAGCCCAGCCCAAGCGCCTTCTGTGCCTGCTGTCCTCTAGCCATGTGTTCCTCGTGCCACACTTCTCAAGGGCATCTAACTTTGGAGAGCCTCTCAGCTTCGGCTCCTGAGAGAGAACTGCAGAAAAGTCCCTTCTCGTAATTTAGACAGATGGTGTTGTTTCATACCTGTTTTTAGTCTTCCCCTGTGTGCTTCTCAGAGACTCCGAAAAGGCAGAGAGCCCCTCCCTGCTCCTGGAACTTGGGCCCTCTTGGAGTTGATCTGACAGTTTCACCATGTTTAGATCTCAGCTAAAAAAGGGGAAAAAATAGCTGTAATTCTCCCAGGACACCCGGTCTGGATTCTCTCAGGCAGAGACAATTCCATCTAGAAGTTGCTGTCACAGAGTTGGACCCTAGTGGGAACAATGGAAAGACTGAAGGAGATAGTGGGCTGGGAGTGGGGCCAAGAGAAGAGAAATTCCTGTTGCAGCACTGGAGGATATCTATTTATTGTATGTGTGACCTTGACTGTGCATTCAACAAGAAATGATGGGACATTTTCAATAGGCCAGGCAGTGGGGAATTGAATATGAATAAGACCAGTGCCTGCCCCCGCCCAGAGCTCAAGGTCTAGTGGAGAGCCTGCCAAGTCTACAGCCCAGCACAGCTCAGAATGATGGGAGCAACCTTGGAGGGGACACAGGGCTGGATGTGAGGGAGGTGCTAAACCCAGACAAGGTACTGACAAAGACCTCTCTTGACCCAACTCTACCCAGGCTTCTCTGAGCCCTCTTCTCAATTAAACCTCAACCTTGGCCTTAAACTTGAACAAATTTGACCTTGGACTTGAACAAGCACTAACACAGTTTCTAAAAGTTCAAGACTGCATCCATAGGTTGACTCTAGTCCCCTTTACTTAAAGTGTTGTCTGAGAAAACTCAAGGCTGCCAAAAGAATTTACTATTTATTCTGACTGCCACCTAAAGATAGGGTCCCTTCTCCCAGCCTCTTTGGGAGGACAAGAGGCTAACTTCCTTAAGCACCAGTTAGCAAAACCATGGGTTTCACATGGACCAACCTAGGTTCCCACTCTTTGTAAATCTTCACTTCCCTGTCTGTGCTCAAGCTCTTGCCATTCCTTTCCCCCAACCCCTCCTTCCCCTACTGTCATTAGTTACTGAATGAAATCTGTTTTCAGTGCTTCAGCTCAGTCAGGCCGTGTTTACCTCTGACAGTGGGAAGCGTGGTCAGGGAGGATGTGAACTAGGGCACAGGGGTAGAACATTCAGGGCAGAGACACTCACTTGAGTCCAAGGAACTGGAAGAAGTTATTTTGGGGGGGAGGGCGGAGAGGGCAATGGTGAACAGGGAATGGAGTTGATCACTAAAAGAACAGCAACAGGCACCCTTGTGTGGCACTTGTCATGTGTGTGAAATGAGTGTGTTTTCATGAGACCATCTCAGTGGGACAAATGGAGACTGTTTCAAACAAGGGTGGGACCAGGGTTAAGTCACAGTGCACAGCCATGTGTGATAAAGGTTAGTTTTCCCTCTCTTGCTTCCCTTTCCCTTGTTCTCTGAGATCTTTTGGGTCATCCAATGCCTGGTCTCCTCTCTGCCTCTTGAATGATGTGGTTGGGTATATACTTGGGGGCCAAGAAGTCACACCCATAGTGTTGTCTACTCTTGTGATTCAGCTCCACTGGAAGTTGGAATCCTCTTCCATAACACCTTTAGTTTTCCCCCAACACAAGATAGAGTTTCTATCCATCACCATCTTCTTTCTGTACTGTTTGCCCCTCCACCTACCACAGAAGGGCTCCTATTGGCTTGTTTGCAGAATGAACGGGACTTGAACAGCTGTTGAGTTCCTTTCTGTCCTTGGAGAGCTCTGTGCATGGCTGCTCTTGGCATGCCCAGTGCTCGGCTAGGGCAGGTCCTTGGATCCTCAATATTACCTTGTTTGACTTGACTAAGCTTCTGTTAAATTTCTTACCCTTTCAGGCATATATTTCTAATTTGAAGAAAACCAGTTAATAAAAGTTAGAACATGTGGAATTTATAACTAGGCCCTAGAACTCTTTTTACATATACTGATGAACTTTTGGGACTGGAACACATTTTTACAAGGTGGTCCCTAGTGACAAAGTGTAATATTGCAGCCTAGCAATGTTCAGACAAATGAAGAAATAGAGCTGAACTTCAAAATTTGAAAACAAAGTGTTAGGAGATTACGCGGCAAGAAGATCATTTTGTTGCCTGAAGAAGATAATCCTTGCCTGGCAAGAGGAATAAGGGGACATTGGAATTCATGTTAAGTGTTGCAAAGCTCTGAAAAGTCTTCAAAGATCATATGTTCTAGTGACACCAACCACAAGCCTGGTCACCCATGCTATTTTTTTCTTTCAGTGTTGAATTGCATTGTTTCTCCAAGGCAAACTTGTCATAATTGTATAAGAAAGTAATGAAGATTTGATTTTCATTACAGGCCACTTTCTTGAAAAACATCTATTTGCTGAGGCAACCAGCAGCCTATATAGAGATGAATAAAAATAGTTGCACCAAAGTAAAAATTATTGAAATTGTCTACAGTAGTGTCTTTTGATTGACACTCTTTTCCAAGCTGTTCTGGAGACCCAGTACGGGCACCAGGGCAGTCTTCAAAGAGACAGCCCATTGTGAACATCAAAGAAACATCTGGCTATGTTTGGAAACCAGCTGCTAAAATTACCTCCATATGCTGACAGTCACCCATGTTGTGAACTTGTCAGACTTCTTTTCAATAACACCCCAACTTGAAGTGGTGACAACTCCTGAAATCCTACGAATGGTCCAAGAAATAGGAACCCAGAGAAAATGTGTATCTTCTCCTCTGCCACCCCCAACTGGATGGATGCATTTCTGAAGATGCTATTGGTTTCAGGTGAGTATTTCTTTCACTTATGTTTGCCACAGCTTCTCTCTTAAAGTTTGAATATGATTTGATGATGTCTCATGTGTTGTTGAGCTAAGGGTGTCATGGAATTTTTGGCATCATTTTCAGCAAGGATTCCACTGGCCAGTGGACCCTTTACTATTAGGGTACTATGCTTAGCACCTTATGCATACTATCCATTTAAATCCACTTCAAACCAAAGGATTAGGTGTTTTGTTACCTCTTTTTTTTTTTTTGATCAGCTGCCTCCTGCACACCCACTACTAGGGATTGAGCCAGCAACCTGAGCATGTGCCCTTGATGGAATCAAACCTGGGACCCTCCAGTCCGCAGGCTGACACTCTATCCACTGAGCCAAACCAGTTTCGGCTTGTTACCTCTTTTTTTACAGATGAGAAAACTGAGGCACCAAGAGATGAAAGACTCCTCCATTCACACTGTGAGTCATTGATGCAGTCAAGTGTACAGTTTTTGGCTATTACAAATAAAACTGCTATTAACATTTGTGCACAACTCTTTGTATGGGCATCTGCTCTCATTTCTCTTGAGTAAACACTTAGGAGTGGACTGGCTGAGTCTTGTTAGGTGAATGTCTGACTTCTTAAGAAACTAAGAAACTCTTCTTCGAAGTTGTAGCATTCTAAACTCCTACCAACAATATACAAGGCTTCCAGTTTATCTACATCCTTGCCAACACTTGAAAGTCTTTTTAACTTTAGATTTTAAATAGAGGCAACTTATGGTTTTAATTTGCATTTCCCTAATGACTAATGATTTGGAGCATCTTTTCATGTGCTTTTTTGCATTTGCATCCTTATTTATTATTTTTTTAAAAATAATTCTTTATTGTTGAAAGTACTACATATATCTCTCTTCCTCCCATTGGCCCCCTCCAACCCACCCCTAGTTGCAGGCCTTCACCACCCTATTGTCTGTGTCCATGGGTTATACATATATTCATATGTGTGTGTGTGTGTGTGTGTGTGTGTGTGTATACACGTTTTTTGGTTGATCATCGCCTTCCCTCTGAGGTTCCACACTTGGTTCCATGCTTCCATGTCTCTGGATCCACTCCGTTCATCAGTTTATTTTGTTAGTTAGATTCCACAGATGCATGAGATCATGTTTATTGGTCTTTTTCGGACTGACTTATTTCACTTAGCACGATACTCTCCAGGTCCCTCCATCATATTTATTCTTTAATGAAGTGTCTGCTCAATGCTTTGCTCATTTTAAAAAGTATTTTTAAAAAGTTTTTAGTTTTTAAAGTTCTTTATATAAGCTGTAACATTCTGTTGCTAATAAAATCTCTTTTTTCTCTTTACTTCAGTTTGGATAATTTCTATTGAGCTGTCCTTAAATTCACTAATCCTTTCTTTCACCGTGTCCAGTCTACTCTTAAGCCCATTGAATTAAGTTTCCATTTTAGATATTGGTCATCTCATTTCTAGAAGTCCCCTTTGATTCTTATTCTAGAGTTTACATTTATCTTTTGAATTTTCTCCATATTTTCACCCACATTAATATTTCTTTCAAGTTCTTTCACATACTTTATAATAGTTATTTCAAAATCCTTATCCACTAATTTCATCATTGGTGTCATCTAGATCTGCATTTAGTCACCTATTTTTTCTCTTGATTTTTTTCACCTTTTTTTTTGCTGCCTTTAAAAAATTATCTTGTTATTTTTCTTATATACCAGAATTTGGATATAAAACTGAAATTGGTAATAATTTATCCTAGAAATGCTTTAGTTTCTTCTCTTTCAGACAGCTAGCACAAGGGGTTAGTCTCTCCAGTAAATCAGAAGTTGAGCTAGTTGGCCATGGTTTGCTGCTTTAGTTAGTTTTGGTTCACCTGTGATAAATGCCTTGAAGGTGGGACCAGAACTCTTCCTCTGGGAGGTATTTGTGACATAAGAACTGCAAGGCTCTAAGATCTAACTGCTTTCCAGCCAAATCCCTGACTTCCTGTACCACTCCTTACTTTGAAAATGCTCAGTGGGTCAGGCTAAGGGTCTGGCTCCAGCAGATCTCAACCCCACACCCTCCCCTGCACAGCTATTAAAAATTTGGCACATTTGCTCTTGTCCCATCAAAGTTCTTCTTTACACCTTTGACTTTGTTTTCAGTCACATTGTTCTAATTTTTTCTAAAGTGGCTTTTATCACTGTGATATTTCTTCTACATTTTTTCTAAGTTCTTCCTGATCCTTTTTTTTTTCTCTTTGGCTGTTACGTAAACTTCTCTTTGAATATTTATTTATTTATTTTAAATACATTTTATTGATTTTTTACAGAGAGGAAGGGAGAGGAATAGGGTTAGAAACATCGATGAGAGAGAAACATCGATTAGCTGCCTCTTGCACACTACCTACTGGGGATGCGCCCGCAACCAAGGTACATGCCCTTGACCAGAATCGAACCTGGGACACTTGAGTCCGCAGGCTGACACTATATCCACAGAGCCAAACGGGTTAGGGCTATTTTTAATTTTAAGGAAAAAAAGGTGATAAAAGGTGAAAAAAATCAAGAGTGAAGTTTCACCTTCGATTCCCCCTTCCTGACCACCCCAAGGGGGTCCCACTGGGTCAGCACAGGTCCTTTCCTGTGACTGCCCATGTTAGACCCTGACCCACCCTGATTAGAGGTTATTTATTTATTTTTAGATAAGCTTTTCATATTTGTGGCATTTATTTTCAAGTAAATTGGCTTTCTGCTTGATGTCTGAAGAGGTGTCTGTTGAGATTCAACCTCACCACAAATAATGATAATAACGACAATAGCAGCTCCTCTCTGCCAGGTGCACGGGCTCCATCATCTCTAATCCTCTCAGCAGATGGGCATGGAAAATATTATCTCGGTTTTGCAGGTACATTTTATTTATCCCCCCACCATGCTCCAAGAAGGTTTAGAGAAGACTTTATAAGGATTCATAAAATACAGCATCCTCATGAAAGGTGAAGGCAGAGAAAAGAGTTTTTAAAAAGCAGAGTGGAAGTAGAGTCTCATTGCACATAAGTAGCTTGCCTGCAACCACAGAAGTGCTAAGAAGCAGAACTGTGATTGGAACCTGGCCCTCAGGCTGAGCAACGAGAAGAGACCTCCTGAAAGTTGGAGGTCAAACTTCTTGGGGGACAGTCTGAAGGTGGGTTTCGGAGCTGTACCTGCCCGGCTATGCTGACCACAGCGGTGGTCAGGAGGGCTCTTTCTGAAAATTACCCCTCTCTGGGCTGGGACTCAGGAGACGTGAGTGCCATCCCCAGCTCCGTGACTCATTGGGATGAATGACCACCAAGTTCCATTACAAAAGCCACTCATCAGGATTTATTGAGCACCTGCTGTGGGCAAGGCATGCACTGGTAGGTGTGGGGCCCAGGAGTGACAAGATAGGCATGGTCTCTGCCCTCAGCGAGCTCATAGTCCATGGGTAAAGAAGATATTAAAGGCATAAATACGCACGTAATAAACAAGTGACAATTGCTATAAGGGAAAAGGAGTGGGTTCCAGAGGAGACCAGCATAGGGCTAATTTGGGGTAAGAAGGCGGCTCAGGGAAGGTCCTATGAAGAAATACCTTATAAATGGAGACTTTTTAGTTGACTCCACTGTTTTTGCTTGGCCTTTACCTCTTACTGTAATAACAGCCTCTTTAGGGGAAGCCCATTCATTCTACGTGGGTTGGATGTTTGTCCCTGAGTCTCAGATGTGGCTTGTGACCCAGACCTGGTCAATCAGACACTCTAATCCTCTGGCCACAGTGATGGCTCAGGGGTAGGCACGTGGTCTGAGAGAAACCAGGATCTGTCCTGGGCTCTTCCTCCAGAACTGGTGGGGGGCGGGGCAGGGGGGGATGTGGCCTTCCAGGGTGGTTCTACCCACAGACAGGTGAGGCCAGGGCTCTGACAACCTCCTGGACCTGCATGGAGAAAGATTGTGTAAGAGACAGAGGCAGACCCAGCACTGGTGGCATGCTTTGAAACCCCTTCCCAGCCCGGCCTGAAGCCCGAGTTAGTTACATGAAGGGATGCGTTCCTGCTTTGGGAGGGCTAAGTGAATCTGCGTCGGGTTTCTCTGACAGGTATCTGGAAGGAGCCTGCTGAAGATCTAAAAACTAGTAGAAATTCGCCATGCAGACACTGGGAGAGAGAGCGTTGCAGGCAGAGGGAACAGCATATGTGAGGGGCGGAGGTGAGAGGAAGCGTGATGCCACCAAAGGAGGTCAGTCTGATGATAGCAGGTGAACGAAGTGGACAGTGCTAGGCCATCAGGCTTGTGCACCGCACAGCACTGCCAGGATAAGGGCCGAGCGGAGTTGGTGGAAGTTCAGGGTGTCTCCTAGAATTCCTGTCCATCTGGAACCTCAGAGTGTGGCCTTATTTAGAAATAAAACCTTTGCAGATGTAACCAGTTAGGATGAGGTCATAGTGGAGTTGAGTGGGCCCTAAATTCGATGACTGGTGTCATTCTAAGAAGGCCATGTGAACGCCCAGAGAGACATGTGATGACAGAGGCAGAGACCGGACTGATGCAGTTCCAAGTCGAGGAATGCCAGGGATTTCCAGCAACCTCCAAAAGCTGAGGAGGAAGGAGGGATTTCCCCCTAGAGCCGTGGTCGGCAAACTGTAGCTTTCGAGCCACATGCGGCTCTTTGGCCCCTTGAATGTGGCTCTCCCTAAGCCTTAGGAGTACCCTAATTAAGTTAATAACGATGTACCTACCTATATGGTTTAAGTTTAAAAAATGTGGCTCTCAAAAGAAATTTCAATCGTTGTACTGTTGATATCTGGCTCTGTTGACTAATGAGTTTGCCGACCACTGCCCTAGAACATTCAAATGGACTGTGGCTCTGCCAGCACCTTGATCCAGGACATCTGACCTCCAGAATGGTTGTAGTAAGCCATGCTGATTGTGATATTTAGTTACGGCAGCCAAGGAAATGGACACAGTGGGTAAATGTCCCAGCTTCCTTGGTCCCGACAGGCAACTCTGGAGCATCTCCCATGGTCATTGCTGCAGCCTCCAGTAGGCGCTCTGCTCATTAACACACCCGATGCTGGCTCTTCTCCCTTCTCCCTCTCTCTTCCACTCCTTCACTTTGCTTCTGGGACCTCCTCCCAAATACACCACTTATGCCCAAGTCTTTGTCGTAGGGCCTGCTTTGGGGGAACGAACCAAGACACACACCATTTAAGCCCGCAGTGGCCTGGTGGATGGGGCCTGAGGGGATGTAGGTGAGGTTTGGCAGGAGACACATGATTGATGGGTTTGTATTTATTCCTGAGCATCATAGGAGACATTAGGGCAGCGAGTGATGCCTGGTAGTAGTTTTCCAGGGATCCCATTGGCCGTGATTTGGAGAATGGCTCCTAGGGCGGCGAAACGGTTTGTTGCAGGGAGACTGATCGCAGTGGCCCTCCTCCTCTTTATAATTCATGATCCGAGGCCAACATCTCCACTGGGGATGGAGCAAAATACAATAGGCACGGGCCAGATGCAATTTTTTCCCCCTTGAATCTCGGGGACCTCTTGTTATGCTGTAGATTCCCTTAGTTAACACTCAATTGCCGAGTAATTCTCATTACCTCTCTTCGCAGACAGACAATGAACAGCTGTCAAGCTTGTCTTACAAAACAAGACAATTGTTTCCCCATTAATGTAGCTCAGGACGGGAGCCAGCGGAGGAGCTGGCGCAGCTGTAATGGAACATTCTGGCAGTGTCCCTGCCAGCACCGTCTTCAGGTGAGCACTAACTCCCCTGCGGTCACGGGAAGCCAGAGGCCACCTTTGGATCTGCTTCCTGCTCAAGTTCCTGTTGCTCTCCCAGAAAGAAACCTAACCGAAACCCCTGTGGGATTTGAGTATAATTTGCTTTGCAGTTTGATGGGGTATGTGGGCCACACTTTCACCTGCGATTGTAAGGTAATTGCAATCAAATGGGAAACAGCCTGATCCAGTTGTTTAAATGTTGGAAGGGGAAGGAAAGAGTACCTAAGTCTAGATGGAATGCTAGGCACGTAGTAGGCACTCAGTAAATCCATCCATCTGTCCTTCTCCCTCCATTCTTTCATTTCTTCCTCCTTCCCTTCGGGTCCAGCCTTATTCTAATGCCTGAAGCATTTCTACAATATAGCCACTAAGTCAGTGGTTCTCAACCTGTGGGTCGTGACCCCTTTGGGGGTCAAACAACCCTTTCACAGGGGTTGCCTAAGATCGTCGGAAAACACATATATAATTACATATTGTTCACAGTAGCAAAAGTACAGCTATGAAGTAGCAACGAAAATAATTTTATGGTTGGGGGTCACCACAACATGAGGGACTGCATTAAAGGGCCGCGGCATTAGGAAGGTTGAGAACCACTGCAGTAAGTGCTGGCCAGCCTGAGTTTGAATGCTGGTGACTCCTTCTCGTTCAATTCCTCTCATTCATTGTCAATCCTGAAAATGAGGAGATTCACTCTTTAAATGCTGATGTGAAATTTCTCTCTCTGTATCCCCCACCTACTGGATCTAACTGTGCTCACCAGTGGCCCCACAGAATAAATCTTGTCTCTCTGCCATATGAGTGCTGCTCAGACAGTGCCTTTTTTGGGGGGGGGGGTAAAAGAATAAAGACAGTTCTTCAACTTTTTTGCCTGCTCTCTTATAAATAATTTCCAATAATCATTATCTCTAGTAAAATAATGACCTTGACTCTAGGTGTGAGATCTTACCGTTGGGAACCAGACTAGAACCTCCTTCCTCCTGGGCAATGTACCTTTGTTTATATAACCTAAGATAACACAAGCCTTTACATTTTTAAAATTTTTTATTATATTTTATTGATTTTTTACAGAGAGGAAGGGAGAAGGATAGAGAGTTAGAAACATCGATGAGAGAGAAACATCGATCAGCTGCCTCCCGCACACTCCCCACTGGGTATGTGCCCGCAACCAAGGTACATGCCCTTGACCAGAATCGAACCCGGGACCCCTGAGTCTGCAGGCTGATGCTCCATCCACTGAGCCAAACTGGCCAGGGCATACATTTTTTAATTTTTAATCTTTTGGTGGCTGCCACTTTATACTGCTGATTGATAGTTAGCTCAGCACTGACTAGGAGCCTTGAACCTAGAGCTAAAAAGCCAAATACTGTCAGAGACCAGATAGGTAAGGCAAATGAGCAAAACATTTTGGGTGAGGCTTGTGGTGAATTGAAGAGTTCATGGCCTTTTCATAGCGGGCAACAGCTCTCAGCTCCAGCTGATTATTGCCATCCAGGGTATAGGCTCAGCGCTAAAAATTAGGAACTTCCACCTAAAAACCCAGACTTGCAACTTGTTTTAAAAAAATCCCAAAGATCTGCAACCTGTGCTCACATTCCTGCATGGCTGGGGCTGACCTGGGGCCTTGAGCAATCCTGCAAAGCAGCTAAGAGGGCCTGGACCACTTGCCATGTGACCATGCTGATGTCATCTGTCAAATGGGGTGGCTCCAACTGTGCCCAGGAGAGGCTCAGACCCTGTCCCCTGGTGTCATTTAAGGAAGTGATAACAAGTCAGGCCATGCCATACAGAGTCAGGCAGGCCAAGGTGAGGCGTCTGGCCTTCAAGTGTGAAAACAATATTCAACAAATATTTATTTATCGAGAAGCCTTCTATGGGCCAGGCACTGTATGAGATGTTATAGACACATCAGTAAACAAAATGGACAAATCTTATTTTGGGGCTTAAATTCCTGTGTGTGTGTGTGTGTGTGTGTGTGTGCGTGCACGTGTATTAGCATAAGACAAAATATACAAGTAGCATATGTAGTATGCACACTGAGAGAAAAAAAAAGCAGAGGAGACTGGCATGATTTCAGGCCAGCATCACAGCCTCAGTTTACTTACCTTTAAATGTATCTGACACGCGTTTCCTTTTGCCATCATTGTAAGGATCAAATAAGAAGGCGCTACAGGCTATACTGTGTCCTTTCAAAATTCATATGTTGAAGTCCTAACCCCAGGACTTCAGAATGTGACCTTATTTGGAACAGGGTTTTACGGCGAGAATCAAATTAATATGAAGTCCTTAGGGTGACCCGAATCAAATACGACTGTGTTTCTATAAGAAGAGGAGATTAAGACATAGACACATACAGAAGAGGTTCAGGGAGAAGGCGGCCATCTGCAAGCCACGGAGAGAGGCCTGAAGCACATCCTTCCCTCACCGCGCCTAGAAAACCACACAACACCTTGATCTTGGACTTCCAGCCTCCAAAACTGTGAGAAAATAAATTTCTGTGGGTTAAGCCACTAGTGTGGTGCTTTGTCATGGAGCCTGAGCAAACCAATCCAGAGGCTTATGTGTTTGTCCTGGTGTCTGGCACCTGCAAGACTTAGACGGGATGAACGGAGGTGTTGTTATAACAGAGGTAAGTTGCCGGGCCCAGGGATGACTCTTATTCCATGTCACTCCCCTCTCCTCCCTCTAGCCAGGCCCTTAGTAGGGAAACTGCCAGTCAAATCCCTGTGGTCCCCTCCGCACACCCTGCCAGCTTTTCTCAGGTGGGTTGCTCCAAGCAAGAGGCGCCCCATTCCCCGACCAGATCTGGGCAGAGCAAAGCTTCCCACCAACCATAACTCTCCAGAGAAAATCAGCGCCAGACACCACTCCATCTCAGCTCTTTTCTGAGGTCTCCATGCCAGATAGCAACAAACAGCTTCTTCCACGAATCACTATCTAAATGAGCCATTGGCTGCATTCAAACAGCTGCTATGAGGAAAGGGAGGCTTGTGGTCCCGTCCCCAAACCACGACCCATTCTCTCAAGTGTGGCTGGTTAAACACAGAATGGTCAGCGTGGCTCATTAGATGTGGGTGGGGAAGAAGAATCCTTCCTGGAAAACCACAACCTGACACCCTCCCAAACTCCTCGCCTCTCCGTGACCTTCTAAACCTGTTTCCTTGATGTATTGGAGCAGATGGATCTGGAGGTTTCTTCGACATCCTATGGTAAATGTTGGTGTGTAACAAAAATTCTTCCTTCCCTGGCCAGGACACCCTGCCCAGTGGTTAAAGCCCCTACTGTGAGTGATTACTGGTGATCTGGTTCAGCTCCACACCTTTGTGGCTGGGGATGAGGAGAAGGGAAGGGGAGGCCACGAGCCCAGTGCTGATTCCTGGTGAAGCTGTGTCTTAAGGCTGCCCACTTGCTTAGGCTCACCTTCTCCAGTCTATTCCATTGGAGGGATTTCTCTACAAACACAGCCCACTTCACTGGCCACTGCTTAAATCCCTTCACTGGATGCGCAGTGCTGCAGAGCTCAGAGCAGGCCCTTCCACATGGCATTCAAGGCCCCAGGCCGACCCACTCCAGCTCACCTTCCCCCACCTCCCCAGCACGGTACTGTGCACCTCCGTTGTCTCTCACCTCTGTCCTTGCAGATGGTGCTCCTGTTGTCCCCATGCACACCCCTTCGGTCCACCAGACCCACCTGTATTTGTCTTTGAAAATTGGCTGAGTCTTTTGTGTGCCTCATGGAGCTGGCTCTCTCCTGATAGTAAATCCCTACCTTCTCTGTATTGCTCCCCCTCGTACGTGCTTCTACGTACAGGTTGAACAACATGGGTTTGGACCACATGAGTCCACTTCTGGGTGGATTTTCCCCAATAATATAGTCAGCCCGTTGTATCCATGGGTTTTGCATCCATGGAGCCAACTAACCATGGACCAGAAACAGGAATCCTCTCTGATGTCTCAGGTCTGGGACCAGCACTTGAATTTATGTTACAGGAAGAGCTTCATCTGTTTCTTAGACCTGGCCCTTCCCCAGGCTTCCTTATCTCAGAAGTGGTGCCTCCTTATAACGTTTATCATGGAGAATTCCAGCACAGACAACAGTGGAGCGAATGGGAATGAAAACCCACAAACCCATCACCCAGCTTCAACAATGATCCATGTTTGGCCTATCTCGTTTCATTCCCCCCCTCTTCCCAAAAAGGCCTCCTCACCCTATCATTTTGAAGTTAATCCTAGAATTATATCATTTGATACATAAAGCTCTTGGTGTGGATCTCCAAAAAGTAAGGGCAATTAAGAATACATACCCACACTCCCATGACCACATCTAAGAAATTGGTAATTCTTTAATATCATCCAATATCCTGTCCATGTCTAGGGACTAGAGCTGCTTACTCTCCCCTCACTATCCTCTCACATTCAGTCTGTGAGTCCTGTCATCCCGTCAACTCAAGACCCATCTTGAACCGATCCATTCGGCCACCTCTCCCTGACCTCCACCTTAGCCTTGTCCCCGGGGTCTCGGAACTGGAGAACTGCACATTCCTACATGGTCTGTCTACTTCTTGACCACACCTCCTACAACCCTCTCCCGCCCTTGCTCCACACCAGCCACACCGGCCTCCTTGTGGCCCAAGCATGCCCAGTGCTCTCTCTCCTCCAGACCCTCACACTGGCTGCTTCCTGGTGGTGGAATTCTCTTCAGCCAGGTGTCTCCAGGGCCTCATTCTCAATGTATCCAGGTATCTGGTCCATGCCACTTTCTCAGAAAGACCCTCCTGACCAGCTTTTCTAACCTGACCCTCCCAGGACACCATCCCCACCCCGACCATGTCACAGCCCTCCACTGACTTGTTTATTGTCTTTCTTTCCAACCAAAGGAGGGCCAGGCAAATCAGTGGTTGGCCCACTGTCGCTCACTCTGTATCCACAGTATCTAAGACACTCCTAGCATGTGTTCAATCCTCCGTAAACATTTGCTAAGTGAGTGGATTCTTCTGCCCCCTGATAGACAGTGACTGTATGCAAATGGTACTCAAACAAACAACACCCCTTTACCCACAAAATACCCCCAATATGGGAGATCTGATCAAAGAATCAGCCAGGCTGGGAAAGCATCTTATTGTGTGGTTGCAGGACAGAGCAAAGACATTCTCTTGGGGTTGGATGTCCCATTTCCCCAAGGGAGGCTGGGAAGGACTGGAGATGGATGGCCTTGCCTTGGTTTGTACTCTCTCACTCTGACTCCCTCCCTCTCACCTTGGACACCCTCCAGCCTCCCACTGTAAACTGGGCTGGTGAATTCTGGTCATATCTTAGAAACAGCCCACCCCAGTGTGCACCCCAGGACCTCAGGGAGGAAGAAAAATGGTGGGAAGAATTCTTTCTTCCAAAAGTGCATTCACTGTGGCTGGAGCCCAGATCCCCCGAGGCCTGAGAAACTGTGTGTACGAGGTTAACCACGTGGGTGTGCCTTAGCGAGCACCAGAATCTCCCTGGAAATTCACTGAAAATGTAGTTGCCTCCACTGTCTCCTAGCAGGTTCAGGGGATCCACATAGGACCACCCTAATGACCTCATCTTAACTTGATGACATTCAATGGGTACCTCGGAGGCCGCTGATATAAGTGGCCCTCAACCTCCTGTTGAAGAACAGCGAACCAGGGCTAGTCCCCAGCTTGAGTTTTGTCTCTGTTTAATGCTGCTTTGAGCAAATATAGGAGGCTAATTATGTAATTCTGTCAAGACCTTCCCTAGGCACTTAGCCACCTCATTAATTGCAGCTCAACAAAACCCAGACTGGATGTTGGAATAAAAATAGCTTCATGCAGGTTAAAAGGTAAAATAGTTTTGGTGTCAGGAATTGAAGATGCAAGGTTGTTGGGGATGTTAGGGGAGTCAGAGACGTGGGTATTTTTGTCCTAGCGTTTGTGTGGGTCAGTGGGAGCAGCGGTGGTGGATTGCACATATAGATCATAACGATGAGATAATATTAACTAACATGCGGTGTGAATTTCCCAGAGCTGCGGTAACAAATGACCACAAACGGGTGGCTTAAAACAACAGACATTTATTCTTGAATAGTCTAGAGGTCAGCACTCTGAAACAGGGGTCAGGGAGCCATGCTCTTTCTGAAGGCTTTCAGGGAGCAGCTGTCCCATGCCTTCCTCTTCGTTTCCAGTGTCACCGGAAATCCCTGGTGCTCCTTGGCTTATGGACACGTTGCTCACTCCAGGCTCTGCCTCTGCTGTCACGTGGCAGCATCCCTGTGTATGTGTGTGTGTGTCTGTGTTCAAATTTCCACCTTCTTATAGGGATACCAGTCATATGGGATCTGGGCCCACCCTAATGACCTCCCAAATGACTATATTTCCAAAAAAGTCACATTCACAGGCACTGAGAGTTAGGGCTTCAACATATCTTTTGGGGGGACATGGTTCAACCCATAACACATGTTCCCCAGGTACCCCCGGAACACCTGCATGCACAGGAGTGTGACCAGGGCAGCCACATCCACTCAAGGCTAATACTGGGCTTGGTGCATTTATCTATATTAAGACATATGCTCAAACTCATCCCTTTCAAAGATGGCCAAAATCATCCGTGATACCCACCCAAGGGTGCAGCTACCAAAATCCATTCCGGCTGGGCTCTGGCCCCAAGACCTTGGAGTCTCAAAAATGAAGTCAGACTATTTCACTGGCAGAATCTGAAGCGGTTTTAGTAGCTGCATGATGAGCTTCCCATCCGGGGAATCAAAGCGGTGTCCTGGACTACACCCTCCAGAGAGGGAGGCTTTCCCAAGAACTATACACTTCCCAGTTAACAGTGAGTTCCCAAGTCTCCCCACCATTCCATGCCCCCACTCAAGATCCTACGATAAGACGTTGTGTGTGTGTGTGTGTGTGTGTGCGTGTGTGTGTGTGTGTGTTGTAGTGGGATGTTGAGGGACCACTCGAACCCTCACTATGTGGCCTTGTGTGATCTAGCCCTTGTTTAGTTCTTTACTTTCTACTGATGGCTGAAAGGATTCATTCCACATTGGCTCAGGAACTAGTTGAGCTTCTGCCTCATGCCATCTGCTAGATAACCATGTGGGGCCAGGGCTGTGGAGTGAACAGAACAGACCAAACCCCTGTTCTTTTGAAGCCTACATTCTATGGAGGAGCAAACCAGGAACCAAGAAATGAATGAGCTTCCACTCGGGCCACCGCCATTTCTTTTCACCCTAAGAAATCTGATATTACAAGTATCATGACCATGACTGTGGACTCCGTGCCAACTGTACCTGAGAAGGGGAAAGAGACAACCCTGCCTCCTGCACAGGTGCCCTCATGAAGGGAGCCCTGTGATGGTCCCAGCCCCAAGCAGTCCGTGCAGAAGTCACATCTATTAGAACAAAGGAGACTCATTAAGCAGAGGTTGTTCCTTCAAAGCCACCTTTTATTGAAGCTCCTAGCAACAAATTAGAAGCAGGGATGAACATTTTCTGCCCCCTCTAACTTAACTGCTGATTCTATTTTCATACCAGAACTTGATGTGATTAATGAAATCATGACTGCAGAAAAGACAGAGGGTATGGAGAGGCACCAAAGCCCGGGCTCAGTTCACTGTGTACCTACCAGGCCGAGACTAAGGTGGGGCACTTGCCTTGGGTGCAGAATGCAAGGGATGCCCCAAAATTCAGCAGTCAAGAAAAATACGAGAAAGAGCAGCTTCTATTTGAGGGAAATTGTGAGGCCACATACAGGCAAAGAGATGAGCGCACAGGAAAAAGGAAGCAAGAGCAGAGTGGCTGGACTGCGGTACACATGGCGGAGAGAGAAAAGAGAAAGTGATATTTTCATGCAATATTTTAACAAACCAAAAGTAATGCAGGTATATCAGACTTTGAAGTGAGATCATACAGGCAAAGCTCCTAGCTCGGGACTTGGCACATAGCAGGTATTCACGAAATCAAACCCAAGAATGGGAAAGTAGTAATAATGCTAAATATAGCGAGCATTCTTGTTTTTTAAATCTTTATTGTTGAAAGTATTACATATGTCCTTTCCCCCCCTTTGACCTCTTCTAACCTCCCCTGCCCCCCCCCAAGGCCTTCACCACCCTATTGTCTGTGTCCATTGGTTATGCACATACGCATACAAGTTCATTGGTTGATCTTTTCCCATCCACCCACCTTCCTCTGCCTTCCCTCTGAGATTCGACAGTTTGTTCCATGGAGCATTCTTTTAAAGAGCGTGCCTGTGTGGACTCATTTAACCCTCACAACAATCCCATGAGGTGGATTGTATTGTCCCATTTTATAGACGAGGAAAATAAAGGCATACGGACGTGAAAGGACTACTCAGATCCCTACAGTGAGCACAGGGCACAGCCAGAATAAAACCCAGGTAATCTGGTCCCAGCGTCCATAGAAACACCACTCCTGCCACTGGCGCTCACCATGAAATAAGGACCCCAACGTTTCCACTATTTCTCTGCATCTCCATTTGGGATTAATCTGAACCAAAGAAAGCCAATGGGGCCGCTTCTGAGGGCTTGTAAATAAATGAAATAAAATTAAATCACACAAGGCATTTCTCTGGGACCCAACAGCCACATAAAGTGGAGAAAGAAAAACTGGCTCCGGTCGGGTTTGACATCAGCCTAACTGGTGACACTATTGATTGGATTCATTGTGAGCCCCAGACCGCGGCCATGGGAGGGAGACATTATCTGATGAGAGGGACCAGGGGGCTTAATCATTTTAATCTCCCTCAGCTGCCAAGTCCTGTGGACAGTGAGCGGCTCTTTTTGAGGACAGAGCCTCGGGGACAGGCCCTCAATGACAGCGCTGGGGGTGGGGTGCGGGGGGGATGCGTGGGGGGAGGAGAGAAGGATTTGTCAGTTCCAACAAAGTCCCCGTGATAAATACCAGGACATCATTTGGGTTGAAAAACTCCATTAAGGCCTCTTTGAAAAGTAGAGTCATATGCGTAGGTTTTAGCTTAAATGTGACGTCCTTATCTCTCTCTGTCACAGCACCTGGCTTATTTCCTTCAGAGAAGCGGCTGGTTGTTATTTAATTTTCTCTCTCGCTTGCTTGTTTATTGTCTGTTTCCCCCACAAGCCGAAAGGCAGTGCTGTGCTGGAACCAGCATCTCGTTCCAGCTCCATTTGCAGTGATGGGGCTCAGAGGAGGAGCATCTATGCCGTGGAAATTGGCAAATGCTACAAGTCAGGACCCCCTCCCCCCACCATGTGACTGAGTGCCTTGAGGAGGGACACTGTCTGTGATGTCCTCTGGGTGCCAATCTATCTCTGTTCGGGGCCAGGCACACGACTGATGCTTGGGAAATACCAAAATCAAGTAGCTCGAAGTGGCCACAGTAGGAGTACCTATACCAGGAAAACTGGCAAATTGATGGGTTTTGGTGTTGTTGGGCTCGCTCTAAAGAAATCGGTTCAACTCAAGTTTGTTACCTTGTGTCAGCCCCCAAGGGACTCGAGGTAGGAGAATCATAGCTCCTGCCCCTCAGAGGCTCACTGTAGGGGCCCCGGGGCTTGGGAGAAATCACAGCCCAATGGCTAATGCAGCTCAGTGAGTGGCCAGAGGAGGCGCTCAGGGTTCTGGTGACAAACTTGAGGGTAAGAGTCTCTCCCTGCTCATTTGCTGAGGGATGAAACCATCTGGGTTCTTGGTTTTAAGCATCGTGGTGCCAGCCAGTCGAGGACACAAACCAGGCTCCGGAGGACATGGTTGCCCTGTCTGATCTTACTGAGCGGTGGGCCCCTGGGCCCTTACACATCTGAGGCCCAGGCATTCATGTGTTAAGACAGAAATAATAAAACATCCCACAGGTGTTGTTTAGAGGGATAACTTAAAAACAAATATAAACACCGAAGACAATGAAGTACTCACTGAATGAAAATGTAATCATCTGATGTGTTGGAAGAAGCAATTTCCCCCTCAAACACAATATACATCATTCTTATATTCTCTCTCTCTCTCTCTCTCTCTCCCTCTTCCCTCTCACTCGCCATTTCTCTCTCTCCATTTCTCCCTTCTTCCTTCCCTTTCTCCCTCTCCCTGCTTATTTCCCTCTTTCTCAGCTAACATTTATTGAGCAGCGATAGCTAAGATTCACTGAGCACTGACTCAGGGCCAGGCCCATGCAAAGTGCTTTCCATACACAGCTCATTTGTGTAGCCTCGCAGGTCGGCCCTGTCATCCTCTCCATCTTATAAAGGAGAAAACAGAGCATGGAGAGGAGGTCACTCAGCAAATGAGTGGCGGAGCTGTGATTAGAATCCAGGTGCTAGGTCACATCACTGGCTGCTTTTCCCACCCCAATTCCCTCCCACCGCCTTCACATGGAAAAGAAACAGCTGAACAGCGGAGGCAGGGGCCCAGGCAGGCAGATTGGGACCCTGAGCCTGGGCCGTGGGTGGTGTAGAGGTTCAGAGACACAATTAAAGCCAGCGGGCTTGGAGAGCCGTTCCCTCCGATGTGGGGGAGGCAGCAGGCTGCTTCCCACTGTCCCTTGGGTACCAGTGGCAGCTGAGGAGAGATGCTGACCATTCCTATCCCTAATGAGAGATGCTCGGGAAAGACCAATTAACAGCATCAGCTTTAATTTTCTCCCAGGAGGGGCAGGGCTGTCCTGTTTTCTCTCTAGACAGGCAGGCTTTTCTTCTCATAGAAGCAGAAGTTTGCTAAGAATTTCAACAGCAGGAGCAACAAACATTCAATGGAACCCACGAGGAGCAGGGGCCACAGTGCCTGCCCTCCTTCAGGGAGGTGCCTGCAGCCTTGCTCCCCTCTCGCCCACCCTCTGAATGGCAGGCAGAGTGAGCCTCTGAAATGCAAACATTAATGCCTTGCTCAGTTAAGCAGGCTTCTCATGGGCCCCAGGATAAAGTTCAAACTCCCCCAGCAGCACTTATAGCCCTTCCCAGGCCGACCCCCTACTGTTCCTCCCTCCCCCCGCACCCCAGGCTCACCAAACTGCTTCTGGGTGATGCATGCAGTCCTCTCTCTTGCTAGCATTTCAGCCTATGCATCATCTGTCTCTTCCTTGTGAAACAATCCCCTCCCCCTCCCCGCTGGTGTTCCAAGCTTGGTCAGGACTTCATCTCCTCTTAGAAGGCTCTCTCACCTCTTAAAGGGGGCCCGGTCTCCTGTTATATGCTGTCAGACCCCATTGCGTCTTTGCCTCACCACGTTTTGCAGTTTATAATGCTATTCGTGTGTGTGTGTCACAGCCCTGAGACAGTTCACACAAGAAACTGTGGCTTTTGGAGGGTCACAGGGTAATTTGGATGATGCAAAGACAAAGCCACACACATGTACACAAACATATGCACGTACATACAACAAACACATACACGTACAGATACACAGACACACACATACATATACACACACACATACATATGAGATAACAGATCTTGCATTTCTTGAACAGGCAGGAAAGTATCCAAGGCATGACAAAGACAGAGAAAAGAGAATCTTGAAGTCAGGGAAGGCTTCCTGGAGGTGGTAATGGAACCCAAGTAAAGCACTGGGTGAAATTCACCATTAACTGATGTCTTACTTGAACAGCTTTCAAAGACTTGCCACCCATCGGCATCCATGACACACCACTGTATTCTCTAGTAAATGTTCCATCTGTGTGTTTGTGCATCCTCCTGCTCGGACTGGCTTCCGTTTTGTGCAACCAAAGAGCCTAGACACACCGCACCACTGTTCAGTGCTGGACAGAGGAGTAGACTCTTCAGAAGGAGCAGCGTGTTGTGCAACTGCAACGCTCTATCAGCCAGTCTTCTGGGAGGCCGGCAGCAGAAATGCCTCTGGCTGAAGTAAGCGCAGAGGGTAACTGTTTGAAGGAATCCTGGGGCTTATAGAACTGGAGGAATAAGAGGAGACATAGACAGGAACCTATGCCAAAAAAACCTCAAATGCACACCTCCAAACCCACCCAAAACAACAGCAACACACACCTTTATTGCTTAGTTTTTCCCTACCTGGTACAAATTAGGCTTCCAAGATTTGCTCTTTGAGATTTCGCACTAGGGCTGGAGCAGGACCTCTTGCTTTGGTCTTTAGCAAACGTAGTCACCAGGACGAAAGAGCCTGAATGGATGCAGCTTGCACGCTAGGCAGCCATTTACCTCCTCCTGTCCCTTTCTGATGGCCACATCCCAAACACTGACATGAGGGCCCCATGAGCCACGGTCCGTGAGCATCCAGTGGACCTGGGCCCAATCCCAGCCTCACCACTGCCAAGCTGTGAGAACGGGGAAATTCACTGAGCTCGTCTGAGCCCCTTTAACCATTGGCAAATGGGATGAAAATAGTGCCCACTTGACAGGGTTGTGGTTAGGCTTTAATAAAACAACAAGCCAGGAAACAGTTGGACACATAGCAGGGGCTCAATAAATGGCAGATATTATGGTTACTGATAAATGCTTACTTTAACCCCAAACCAGCTACTCGGTGGGGTAGAAAGAACACAGACATTGCAGTCAGAGGGACCTGAGTTAGAATCCAGGTTCTACAACTTATTAGTTAGGTGAGTCACTTAACACCCAGTTATGCTGCTTCCTGATCCCTGACTCGCAGAAACTGAGATAATAAATTTTGTTGTTCAAGCTGCTAAGTTTGAGGGTAATTATTATGCAGCCATAGATGACTAAGTTCTGCTTAATTCTTATTGGTTAGACTGTGTCACATGGTCACTCCATCCTCAAGGGAGCCTGGGAAATACAGTTTTAACCTAGACAGATGGCCAATCTGAACAAAATGAGGGCTCTATTAGTGGGGAAGGAGGAGAGAATGAATATTGCATTAAGCGATTTCTTTCCTGCTGCTTTATTATATTTCTTATAGCGCAAAGCTGCAAGGAGTTGAAAATGGTTTGTGGATGACACCTCCCTTTTCCTTTTCTCCCCTTTATTAATTTGGGGTAGAGAGGCAGCAATTCAGCTCTCATAAAAAGGGAGTGTTTCTGTTTCAGTCGCAGTGTTTCAAATCAGATTTTGGGACAAGGAAAGTATGCAGAAGGCCATCCGTGACTAACTCTCCCTGTAAATACGTCAGCCACAAAGACATCTGTATCATCCATCAACCATTTAATTTCTTAAGAGGATATTACTTTAAGAACATTTCTACTGGCAAATTGTATGGCTATGCAAGGATTTGGAAGGATTTATAGTCTCTTAATTTTTCTAACTGACACATTCTCCTTCAATCTTTTTCAAGAAGAGACGACCAAAATGCCATCATAATATTTCATGTCATATATTTGAATATCTGCCACAGGAACCTTTTACTCCCCCCCCCCTAATTAAATTGGGGGTGCAATCCCAGTTTTTATGTCCTCATAAAACACCTTCATCACACCAACAGCCCTGTCATGCTTTTTCCCAGTGGGAAGGACATTAACATTCTCTGAAGACCTACTGTGTGCCGGGTGCTTTCCATATATTAACTGCCTTATACACACACAGCAGCCTTATGAGAGAGGTCACTATTATTATTATGTGTATTTTATGGATTAGAGTCATGGAAGTGACTTGCCCAGGGGAGAGCTGAGGTTTGACTTGGGACTCTGGTTTCAAAGTCTTTTAGTGCCATTAAATTGTCACTCACCCCCTGCCCTCAATTTAAGAAGGACAAGTTGGTCCTTTATGATCAACATTTATATTTCTTCTATGAGTTGGTTCCTTGACCCAGTTAAAGGAAAAGTTAGTGTCAAAACTTTCAGGCACTCACATGGTGACTAATTATATTTTAATATTTGATATGCTTAGAAACGATGAAGAATTAGTGCTAATTTGGAGCAGATTATCACATTCTGGCAGGTCTTATGGTATGTGAACTGTGGCCTTCAGGACATTCTTGAACTTTTCCCTCTAATTATCACCGCGTGGATGTGAATAATGCTGCTAGTCAAGGAGCCTGTCAGGACTTCATTTAAAAAATAAAGATTTAAGAGAAAATGGATCTGGCTTTTCCAAGATGTTGGCTAATTGGCAATATTCTGTTGCCTATGAATTGGTTTCCATTGGATTCTATCGATATTTAATTTTGGTGGTATGGTCATCTTTAATCAAGGTTTTGTTTTACTTTGTTTTCTGGCTTTTAAAAATTAAACATGTTTGGGAGACCATTTTAGATTCCCATTTAGTTGTAAGAATAATATGGAAGGATACCACGTATCCTCTACCCAGTTTCCCCCAGTGGTAACATTGCAACACTAAGGACCTTATCACAACTAAGATATTGACACTGGTACAGTCAAGATGCAGAACAGTCTCATCATCACAAGGATTCTGCCTGTTGTCCTTTCTGAGCCACACCCCGTGAAGGTATCTTGGTTGCAAGGAATGAAGTCAACCCAGGAATGCTTCAGGTTCATCATCTCCTATTCCATTTCCCTTTCTCAATCAGGTCACTCCTTGAGGCTGTCAATCCCAGACCTTGCTCTCACTGCCAGAGAGATTGGTCAGGTGATGGCCCAGCCAATCCCAGTAAACCATTTCCCTGCTAACAGGGATTAGAGGTGGGTGGGTGGGTAAACATGGTTTCAATTCTGGCCCAAAGGACTTTTCCTGGGAGTTTTTGATGTGGAACTGGAGAAGGTGCTTGCCTCCAGGGTTCTGGAGCTAAAATAATGAGGAATGGCTGCTTGCAGCCTATTTCTTACCACATGGGAAAGCCTTTCTAATTGGGGAGAGAATGAAGCCCACACACAGATACAGGTTTTGGAAAGGTGGCAGATGAGCAAGCGGTGGAGATTATGCCATTGTTTTCTCTCTGGGCCCAGTCGTGCCTGAGGCCACCACCGTCTACCTACTTACTGGTATGTGAATCAGAATTCCCATCTTTTGTTTAAGTGGGTTTGAGTTCTATCATTTTCCCCTCAAAGAATGCCACTGGCCAGTGAAAGAGCCTGGAAGATCTCTTGGACTCAAGCACAGCAAGGTTTCTCGAGGGTCTGGGACCAGGAACTCAAGACATGAGGACCCAGGAGGCCCGTTTTCCTGGTTGCTGGGTTGCCTCTCCCTGGGCTGTTCTCCTTCCCTGTATCAGTCAACCAGCGCTTTCTTTTTCTCCATGTTCATGATCAGCAGAAGCCAGCCCCTCCTCTAATCTCTTAGTCCAAAATCCAGATTCCTGAGGGAGAGAATCCATTTGATCCAGTTTGAGCCTAAGGTCTATCGCTGGTGTGAGAGTTATAGACAGGGGGCCAGGGCCACGTGTCCTCAAACGTGGTAGCTAGATACCTTCAGAGCAAGTGATCCAAGAGGAAGACAAGGGAAACTGCAGCACCTTTAATGACTCAGCCTCAGAAGCCATATACCGTGATGTCTATAAAATCCTATGGGTCACACAGGCCAGTCTATTCAATATGGGCGTGGACTAGACAAAGGCATCCATACGAGGAAGCAGGAATCACTGAGTGCCATCTTGGTGGCTGTCACTTGAAACCAGATAAAATATCCATAAGCTTGTAGCTCAGTGAGGCACCTAGTAGTAGACAGTTAATTCCTTCCTTCACTCCTTAACTTTATTGAACTGCAATTGTTACATTCAGCTCTCTCAGCCACAGTCAGGAAGGACTTCTGACATCACTGTTTTCTGAGACTCACAGTGCAGGGGCTCAGAAACCTAGAAATGCACTCTCCGTATTGCGGATTCTGCTTTCTTTCTCTCTGTGAGTATCTTCTTAATTCACAAGACCACTCGCTGATTAACCTTTATTCTCTCTCACTGAATGGAAGGTAATCTCTCCCCCATGAGGCCTGGGAGCTCCAAGGGGGGCTGAATTCTGAAAACTCATGAAAAGAGCAACACAAAGGCAAGCACCATTTATGAGCCCTCGTGGGCCCCAGGTTGATTAGACAACGGTTGTAAAATGATTGCGGGACTGCAGGAGCCTCTGAGCGGAAGTGGGCTGGTGATAAGAAGGTTTCCGCAATCAGCCTGAACAAAGGGTGTTTCAGGGATTGAACCAAACCTGCGAAAGAAAAGCAAGGCCTCCAGCTTCCCAGTGATGGGCCAGAAAGACTGGGGAAGGCATTTCAAATTCTAGTTTCACCATAAAGGGCCATGTTAGGTTGATTCTGATGAGGAAATAAGAGGGAGAAAAGAGGAAGAGAAATGTACAAATTGGGAAAAAAGAACATTGGAAAAGAACACCCTTTATTCACCCAATAAATATTTATCAGGCATCTATCAACCCGTGCTTCAGAGCGGAAATATACGTAAGTAAATTCAGCCTTTGCTCTCAGGGAGTGCATCATCTAGTAGGGAAATAGAGTTGTAAATAGGTCATGTCGATGCATTGCGTGGGACGAGAGCACAGAGGAAGGTCCACTTTCCAGCCCAAAGATCTCAATGGAATTCCTGAGGAAGCAGCGATGCCTGAGCTGAATTTTAAAGCTGAGCAGCAAAGAAAGGAACATGGATAGAGGGATCAGCCAGTGCTAAGACAGAGACATCGACTGTGAGGAGACTTTCAGAGAAATCAAGCAGACACCAAGGAAGACCACCAGTGTCCTACTGTTGTGCTCTGTGTTAAGTGTACCCATTTCTTTCAGTTAGAGCAGTGTGTGTGCAGGGCATGTGCACACACACATTCAACATTCATGCTCTTGTTGCTACTGACTCATTTGACACCAACTAATAATTGACAGGTCGTTTAGAGATGGGGTCAAGTGCTATTTCTCTATTCTGAATTGTTGGGTTCTAATAGGTCCTAAAATATGGTAAGATCGTCTACCATTTTCCTCTCCCTTTCCTTCCTCCCTCCCTTCCTCCCTTCCTCTCTTCCTCCTTCCCTCCCTCTCTCCTTCTCTTTCTCCCTCCCTTCTTGCCTTTCTCTCCATCTCTTTCTTTTATATATTTTTAAAATATATATATTTTTATTGATTAGTAAGAGGGGGAGAGAATCATTCATTAGCTGCCTCTGCACGCCCCTCACTAGGGATTGAGCCTGCAACCTGGGGCTGTATCCTGACCAGAAATCAAACCTTGGCCTCCTGGTTCATAGGTCGATGCTCAAACACTGAGCCAGACTCCATCTCTTTCTTTTAAAGCAGTAACATCTCTTCACGTGTACTGGATGTTCTGGGTAAGGAACATGATCCAGAAACGACAAAGGGAGAGAAGTAAGGAGGAGAACAGGTAGAGAGATGGGAGACAGAGACCCTCCTAATTTATTAAGGAGTGAGGACAGGGGCTTCTTTTTCCTTCTAAACAAGAAATGCCCTCCCCCCTCAGCATCTCTATTATGTTATAAATGGTTCACTTCTTTATTAACATTAGTCCTTACCTGAATGCTCAGGTAGACACATGCTCACTGGGCCCCTTTGGGCTGGAGGGGGGGCCTTCTTCTCTTCGAAAAATCAAGTGGTGTGTTTGCCTTTCTCTATTGTCCAGAGGAATGTGAAGTGGGCTTTCTGGTCTACTCTCAGCACCAAGAAAATAACTGGTTTTATTCTTGATAAGGTCAATTTAAAGAAATTGCAATGAAAACTGTTTTTCTTTCCCTTAGCTTCCTCAGCTAAAACATTTTTTTCCTCCCTGGCTGACCAGATTCAATGGGACTGAATTTAGAATTTCTCTCCTGTCTGTGTCATAATCGCAGCACTGTTTAAACAACACGTTCTGTGTTTAATTGCAGCAAACACAGATACAAAAGGCTTAACATGCAGGTAGAGGTGACAGGAAATTAATCACCTTTCTGCAGGAGGAAAACAGTGTGCTCTGTGCTGAGTTTCTGAAACGGAGCCCCTGGGAGGGGGAGACTGCAGAGGGAGGCTCAGAAGGCTGTGAAATGCCCACACCACCATCTTGTGTCCCCTCCTCCTGGGTCCCCATATGCCCAGAGCACCGAGGAAGCACCTTGCAGTATAGGGAAAGCCTGGCTCATGCGATTTCAGGATCTTTTATGTGGCCATAACACAAGAATTTCTCATCAGAACCTCTGGGTAAATATGAGACACAGGGATATACATTCGCTTGCTGGTTCGATATGTATTGATTGAATGCCTGTTATATGCCAGGCACTGTGCTAGATCCCGGGATGTAGAGGAGAGAATAACTAATGTAACCTCAGAGAGCTGAATGCAATGATTGGGCCGGAATATCCCGCACTTCCGGAATGCTTGCCCCACCTTTCCTGGTGAATGTCTATTTATCTTCAAAACTTCACTCACATCATTTCCTCCCCCAAATTTCCCCTATCATTCACCTTGCATGGTACATTTATCTTCCTCCCTCATTTTTTCTTCCACTATGGGATCCTGAATCAATCAATCAATCT